>NW_012121820.1:5442731-5452235 GCF_000951035.1 Colobus angolensis palliatus | reverse complement strand
AAATAAATAAATAAATAAATAAATAAATAAATAAATAAATAAATAAAATAACATAAAGATATCTAAGTGAGATCATATGGTGCATAACCTTTTGAGATCTGTTTTTTTCACTGAGCTTAATTCCCTGGCGAGCCATCATGCCATCACAGATATTAATAGCTTGCTCCTTTTCATTGCAGAATAGTATTTCATAGTAGAGATGCACCAGTTTATTTAACTCATTCATTAAAGTACATTTGGGTTGTTTTCCAATTTTTCGCTATTATCAGCAAAGTTGCTATGATTATTCGTATATAAATTTTTGTCTGAATACAAATTTTCATTTCTCTGGGACAAATGCCCAAGAGGGCAAATGCTGGGTTATATGGTAAGCATATGTCTAATTTCTGGAAGGAACTGCTGAACTGTTTTCCAGAGCATCTGTGTATCAGCAGTGTTTTGTATGAGCAATACAAGTTTTCTATACCCTTGCCATCATTTACTGTTATCACTGTTTTTTATTTTAGCCACTTTCATGTGAGTATTTAGTGATTTTAATTTGCGTTTTCCTTGTGGATAATTATGTTGAACATGTTTTTGTGTACTTACTTGCCATTCATATATCACCACTGGTGAAATAGCTGTTCATGTCTTTTGCCCATTTCCTAAATGGATTTTTTTTTTTTTACTGTTGAGTTTTAATACTTCCTTATATTATTCTAGGTATTAAATCCTTTGTGAGATAAGTGGTTTGAAAATGTTTTCTCCCAGTGCGTAGCTTGTCTTTTCATCCTCTTCATAAGGCCTTTTGCAGTGCAAAAGTTTTAAACTTTATTGAGGTCCAATTGATCAATTTTTCCTTTTGTGCATTGTGTTTTCTGTGTCAAGTCTAAGAACTCTTTTTCTAGCCCTGGGTCCTGAAGATTTTCTCCTAAGTATTATTTTTTTAAAGTTTTATAGTTTTACATGTTACGTTATGAGTCCAAAATCCATTTTTGCGTTAATTTTTGTATAATGTATGACAGGGTGTGATTGATTTTTTTTGTCTAAGGACAAATTTTTTTCTGACACTATTTGTTGAAAAGGCAATTGAACATTGAAGTTCTAGAAGCACTGGCTTAAATTACAAAGGCATTTTGTTTTTTAAACTCACTTAACAAGAAGTCCAGAAAAGGCAACTCCAACTTGGCTTACTCTCCAGTTCTAAGAGGTCTCTGTCTGCGTCTTTGGGATTCTCTGGCCTTCGCCTTGGGGTTTCTGGTGGCTGCCATTGCTCCAGCATCACCAGCCTGTGTCTAAAACAGAGGAAAGGAAGGAGAGCTGGGAGATTTTTCTCCTGTGTGGCTTCTTCTATAGCCCAGGCTTCCCAGAAGCTTCTAGTAAATGTCCCTTAGGTCCCATTAGCTATTAATAGAACTGGATGACAGGCTTATTGTCAAACCAATCATGAGCAAAGGGGAGAGGATTACTGTGCTTGGCCTTGAACCACTGACCAATCATGTTGCTCTGCTTAGGGCTGAAGCAGGGCCACCTTCCTTCAGCACATTGTTTTCTTTTTTTTCTTTTTTTTTTTGAGATGGAGTCTCGCTCTGTCACCCAGGCTGGAGTGCAGTGGTGCGATCTCAGCTCACTGCAAGCTCTGCCTTCTGAGTTCATGCCATTCTCCTGCCTCAGCCTCCCAAGTAGCTAGGACTATAGGCGCCCGCCACAACGCCCAGCTAATTTTTGTATTTTTAGTAGAGATGGGATTTCACAGTGTTGGCTAGGCTGGTCTCCATCTCTTGACCTCGTGTTCCGCCCACCTTGGCCTCCCAAAGTGGTGAGATTACAGGCCTGAGTCACTGCGCCCAGCCGTGTTAGCCAGGATGGTCTCGATCTCCTGAGCTCGTGATCCACCCGCCTCGGCCCCTCAAAGTGCTGGGATTAAGAGGCGTGAGCCACCACACCTGGCTCAGCACGTTGTTTTCTGTTGGAGGGGTGAACAGAAGTGTGGCTCTGTTACCAAGGAAGAAAGGAGAGTGGCTACTAGTGTCTGCTGTGAACCTGGCTGTCCCTGTGTCCTCTCTCTTGTGTGTGTGTGTGTGTCTTGCAGACATCAGTGCACAACACACCACAGTCCTATAATTCAGTGGACTGTTTATCTGCTCGGCAGACTCCACCGTCCCCACAGTCAGGGTTCAGGCACTAGAAGATATGTGGCAGGAAGGCAGAGGAAGACCCAAGCCACAGACCCCCATCCAACTTTGAGTGCAAGCAACGGAAACCAACTCTAGATTCCTTGATTTAATTTTTTGAAGACGTTTATGGGAAGAAATGGGGTAAGTACATAGGAAAATTAAACATGAGGAGCCAGATTCAGGGAGCTTGGGGGCATCAGGGCAGCTCCTGGGTCCTCTGTGTGGCCATGATGGTGAATTCACTCATGTGTCACTGTTCACGATTCAGGTCCCCACAGGAGGACAGGATGGTCCTGTCTTGGCCACATGTTACCCCTGGACTCGGGGAGGGTGTTGTCGTTTGACTGAAAGTCCCTCCTCACCACATGGACAGGGACGGGGAGCTTCTCAGCGGAAGCCCAAAGATTTGCTTGGGATGGGAGAGTAAACCCCGCACGCCCTCCACATATCACCTGCACAAACGCCCCTGCAGCCGAGCCAGCCTGCTCACTGCCCCTCAAACATCCTTCCCTCCCAGCCTTGCTTGTGCTGGGACCCCTCCTGGAAGGCTTCCCTCTCCTGCCTGCTCTTCTGACTTTCATGGTCCTTCAAGACTCTGGTTAAGCCACCGTCCTCCTCCAACGAGCACCAGCCATTGCTGCTGCGCTGCTGTGTCGAGGTTTCTGAACCTCAGCATTATTGACCTTTTGGGCTGGGCAATCTCTCCTGTGGGACTCTCCTGCATATTGTAGGATGCCTAGCAGCATCTCTGGCCGCTACTCAGTAAATGCCAGTTACACCCTTACCTAGTCGTGACAACCAAAACTGTGTCCAGACATTAGCAAGTGTACCTGGAGGGAAAACTTGCCTCTGGTTGAGAGCCACTCCTTTTCTGAACCTGAGTCACTAAGATTTACTGCCATAGCAACTTAATTACGTCGTGATGTTTACTTAACTTCTCACTGCTGCTTATTGCTTTGGCAGACTGTAACCAGCCAGAGAGCAGCCAGGTTAACCCCTACCGTGGCCCCATACTAAGTTGTCTCCCACACTGTGTAGAGATGGCTCAGTGCACAAGGAGCATGGCGGGGTACACATTTGGGCTTGATGGCGTGGAAGCCTCTGCTAGATTGGCAGGCACACAGCTTGGTACCACGTCTGGATGCAACGTCATGTTCCTGTGACAGGATGGTGCTTGCACTGATGACAGTCTTGCTGGCTGTAGTGAAGGACAGAGGTCTCAGTGGATCCAGTGGGAACCAAAGCCTGCTGTGACCCTCCAATAGTGACAGCCATCCGCTCGACCTCTGGGCCCAGGCACACCTCACAAGAGCTCTCTACAGGCACTGTCTCTCCACAATGAATTAGGTATCAGTGTCTGGTTTTTAGAGATTCGGAAACTGAGGCCAGAGCGTTCTAATGTTCTAAGCACATTCACGGTGAGTAGGAGCAGAGCTGGCTTCTGCCTGAGAGGTCTGAGTCCAGGGTCAGTGCTCATCGCCACGATTCTTATAGGCTACCCAAGCCCACTGTCTCCTTGAGCACCCATGTGCCCCATGCAGCATGTAACTTGTAGGAAATGAAGGTGTTTGCCAGTCTTTGCCTGTGTCCAATGTGAACTTATCTCCTATTTAGCACAAAGCCTTTATTAAATTAGAGTTACTGATTTAGCGGATACATTACTCTGTCATCTCGACAGCGATAAGATCTGCATTTTGCTCACTTCTGGATCACACAGTCTAGCAGAATTCTTGATGCATGGCAGGAACTCATCATTATTTGCTTCATTTAATTGAATTGTATTATGTTTCTGTGGACACTTCATCACACCTAACAGTGTTTTGCACAAAGTAATTGTTAAAAAAATACTTTTCAAAGGGCTAAATGTTTGATCAATCAATAGGTTTTTAATTGAGTATCCTTACAAGTGAATATCATAAAGCGACTATAAAAGTGTTTTTATTACTGTGTGTTGATTACCCAGATTAAATGTTTCTTTAAGCCTCAGAGTGCGTGATGATTCAGTTCTTCTGATTTTAAGCTCAGCTCTATTCAGTGATGAGATATGCAGGTCTGGAAGCCTCTGAAAGTCATAATGTGGATGCTGGGAACCCATGATGCTGGTGGCCAATTTTGAAAATTGTTATGGAAATTTATATTCATTAGAAATGATGGCAAGTTCTGGAATGGGATTCTGCAGAGTCAATTTAAAATTTGTTTCAAGGAGATAACTGAGGAAGTAGCAAGCAGAGACACTAACTTGAACGTGACACCCCGGAGAGACAAAACTCAGCTTGATGAATGGAGCCAAGCCAGAAAAGGGCTGTGGGCCTGTCCCAGAGGGGCCACCTATATTCTGACAATTGGCAATGTTATCTGTTAACTAGAAATCTGTTATGGGACAAGCAGAAGATTGCCTGCAGCCCTCGGAGAATAAGACAGTTGTCCTCTTGGCTTCTATATAATATGCCTCTAAGCAAAGTTTCAGGATTTATCAGTGGTGAGATCCTCGAATATTTAACCAAGCCCCCCTGAGGGCTATGACATGGTAGAGATGGGAAATAGAGCTGGGAGCAGGGGAAGAAAAGCTGAGATGTAGCTTTTACCCTAAGCACATTCTCCTAAAGTGATACCTTTGCAATAATCTGTTTCAATAATATGCTGACATGGGCAGTGTTAAGACAATAATCAGAAGAATTTAGAGGAAGCATTCTGAAATATGAAAGTGCAGCTTATGTGGCCAGAATGTGAGACTCCCAACTGAAGAGTCCAGGGTGAAGAGTCTACGTGGACGTGTGTTCTCTCACCCGCCCCACCCTGCAAATGGCACAGACTCCATCCAGACCCTCCCCCAGTCCATCGCCCAGGTGTAAGACCAGCCTCTGATTCTGCGACTTACAAGATGGGAGTGTGGGAGTGCAGGAACTATCCTCATCTCTGGAGGAGGAGGAAGCCTCAGGGCTGCAAAAACTGCAGGCATATTCTCCTCTGGTGCTCTGCCATGGGATTCATGCTACAGCCTGCATGACTTTCAGAGCCAGAGCTTGGAACAGCTTATCCTATGCTGAGGGTTTCTTTTGCCAAGGGTTGTGTCTCCTGCTGGGAGTGCAAATATATCTACATCACCTTCCAGACAGGGAGGGAGAGGACTAAAAGAATGGCACCAGCAAATCACTTTACGCAGGCAACAAAACCACAAAAATAAACCCTTGAAAATGGACTGAATGATACGCCCACATCACTGATAAATGCCGTTTTCAGCAGTCTCATCTCTCTGCCAGAGAGGTCAGTCAACTTGGACTCTTGTTATCATCACATTCAACACCAGGTATCTGCTACACTCTACAACCATTCTCAAGTTCATGTGCCTCTGGCCCAGTAAGGGGGAGCTGAGTTGGTTTGAAAAGCCCTAATTACAAGGCTTAGTGTTTTTCTTTGTAAAGGGGATTTTTGAGTTTAGAAACAAAGTGACTGTAGGTACAAACAGATGCAAAGCTTCAAAAAGTAGTTTATTTTTCATTCTGTGCCTCTATTCACCCAAAGAATGACCCTCCACCTCACTCCACCCCTGGCCAAAAACTGTGGCAGGGGAGGTTGGAGAAGTAGCACAATATTTTCTTTAGGCTTGGAGAGTAAAGACCTCCCTAGGTAGCATGTCAATTCCAAATGTTACAGTCTTTCCAACTGATCTCACCCAGAGTTCTTTGTCTCAGGACCAAGAGAATTAAGGAGCATGGACACAAAGGGTGAGGTTGAAGCAAAAGTTCAATAAGTAAGAGACGAAAGCTCTTTGCCACAGAGACGGGGCATGAAAGAGGGTTGCCGTTTTTACAGTTGAATGCAAAGGCTTTTATAAGAAACTGATGAGGACTGGGCATCTCATTTTTATAAGACTCGAATTTCTGGTAGCTCCACCCCATCCTCCTAATGCACCTGTGGTGCGTTAGCTTGAGTTACTCCATATTGTTTGTTCTTCTTACTGCGCATGTGTTAGCGGATGGAATTTTCCATTGTGGGCACGTCTGGGCAAGTCACCTGTGTAGTCTTTCTTATCTGTGCAGGTGTGAGCATGTCTCAGGCAAGTTCCCATGTGCAAGTTCCCTTATCTGTGCCTGTAGCTTATCAGGCTGTTCTTTTGTTTGAAAGAATTCAACTGAGGACCCACTCTAACTGCCTGCCTGACTGGTTTCTTCTTTTCTCCTTTCTCATCATAGGAGACCCTCATGGAATATTGAGGTGCAAGGGGCCCTTGGAGTTGCCCTGTTGTTGGGGTGGGTACCTCAGGAGTGAGGTCCTGCAGGGAGGCTGGGCTATGAGCCCCTGCACTTGGCATCAGGACTCGACTCCTCTGGTCTGTCTGGGGTCCTTCCCGGGCATTACCCTGACTTCTGGGCCCTGCTTGTGGCAGAGATCTTTTTATACAGATGACTTTCTTGCTGGACATCATCTCAGCCTTCATTTTTTGTGCAACAGCTTAGAAGCCCCATTAAGAAAAAAACAAAAACAAAAAAACTTTACTTTTTAGAAGTGGACTAATCCATACCTCAAATTCTCAACCCACGTTGCGATGGTGGAACCATGGGGGTCTTCAGGAAGTGGATTATTCCCTAGACCTCTCTCTTCCAGAGAAGTGCACGGTGTATGTGTGTGCATATGTCTATATGCACTAGGGTGTGTGCCTGTGAACACATGTGCTGAATGTGTGTACATGTGTACATATGTGGAGGCCAGAGCAGCTCCATTTTGGAAGCAAATCCACCATGTTGGCTTCTGATTACTCCCAGTTTCAGGAAGACTTCTAAGATTTCCAGTTTATCTGTTGTTCCTTGTGGAAGAGCAGGTACTTATTGTAAATCCTGCCCTTAGTTCAAACAACGTTGATGTTATCTTACTTCAATAGTTCTACACATCCCTTCTGAATCACCTCTTCCCTATGGGTTTGCGGGGTAACGGTGTGGGGATCTGCCACCTTGTCTCTCCTCCGACCAGGAGACAGACATGGCTTTTGTTTGCACATCCCTATTACATGTTTCTTCCTAAGAAACTGGATTCGTCAGCCTCTTTGTTCGACCTTTCAGCTTCCTAGGTATTTTGAGGGTAGGCTTGGATAGGCCTAACTGCCACGGAACAGTATGCTTGTGTGGGCATGTGTGTTTTGCCTCTTCTGTTAGCATGATGGCCCTGGAGGCCAGCTCTCTGCATCCATTTTCTCTGTGAGTCCTGCAGCCCCCATCCTTAGGAGTTAACAGTGTCTGGTTTAACTCATGAGTATGGGAAGAGAGCTGGAAGCAGAGTCAATTACTTTTTCAAGTCTAGATCGTCCAGACTGACTAAGAAAGGTCAAATATTTCATCATGAAAACATTTGGTGGTCTGAAGATGGGTCCACAGCAGGATCACATTTGCCTCACCATTGTGATTGGTTCACAGGTGATCACATAACCCAGGGCTAAGCCAATGAATGCACAGTATTCCCCTTAGCCACTGGAATTGGTTCCGAATTGATCTAATCAGAGTGAAGACAGACCTTTTTCAATTGTAATAGACTATTTTTTAGAGCAGTTATTAGATTAACATCAAAATGAGCAGAAGGTTTCAGAGGTTTTTCATATATCCCTGGCCCCCTCACTTGTACATCTTCCCCATCAACATCTCATAATAGAGTGATACATTTGTTAAAATCGATGAACCTACATTGACACATCATTACCATCCAAAGACTATAGTTCACATTAGGCTCCATTCTTGGTTTTGTACATTTTATGGGTTTGGGTAAATGTACAGTGACATATGTTCATCCTTATAATATTATACAGAGTATTTTCACTGCCCTAAAAATCCTTTGTGCTACACTTGTTCATTGCTCCCTTTCCCCAGTCTCTGGTAACCACTAATCTTCTGATCTTCTGTCATAGTTTTGCCTTTTCTAGAATGTCGTATGGTTGGAAACATATAGTATGTGGCCTTTCAGGCTGGTTTCTTTCATTTAGCCATAGGCATTGAGGGTTCCTTCTTGTTTTTTCATGTCTTGATTGCTCATTTCTTTTTAGTGTGAATAATCTTCCATTATCTGGATTTATCACAGTTTATTTATCCATTTGCCTACTGTAGGGCATCTTGGTTGCTTTTAAGTTTTGACAACTATGAGTGAAGCTGCTGTAAATATCCATATGCAGGATTTTTTTTGTGGACATGAGTTTTTGACTCATTTGGGTGAATACCAAGCGGCATGACTGCTGCTGGATTGTATGGTAAGAGTAGGTTTAGTTATGCAAGAAATTGACAAATTGTCTTCCACAATAGCTGTACCATTTTGCATTCCTGCCAGTAATAAATTGGAGCTCTTATCGCTCCACATCCTCATCAGCATTTGTTGTCAGAGTTTTGGATTTTCTCTATTTTAATAGGTGGTTACTGGTATCTAATTTTTTTTTTTTTTTAATAGAGACGAGGCCTCCCTACATTGCCCAGGCTGGTCTCAAACTCCTGGGCTCAAGGGATCTTCCTATCTCAGCCTCCCGAAGTGTTGGAATTACAGGTATGAGCCACCGGGGCCAGTCTCATTGTTTTAATTTGCATTTCCCTAATTACTTACTACAGTGGGCACCTTTTTATATGCTTATCTGCCATCTGTACATCTTCTTTGGTGAAGTGTGGGTTAAGATCTTTGACCCATTTTTAGTCGGGTTGTTTTCTTATTGTTTAGTTTTAAGAGTTCTTTTTATATTTTGGGTAACAGTCCTTTATCAGATGTGTCTTTTGCAAATATTTTCTCCCAGTCTGGGGCTTGCCTTTTCATTCTTTTGACAGTATCTTTTGCAGAGCATTACATTTCAGTTGCAATGGAGTTCAGCTCATCAATTCTTTCTTTCATGGATTATGCCTTCAGTCATCACCAAATCCAGGGTCATCTTGATTTTCTCCTATGTTATCTTCTAGGAATTTTATAGTCTGCATTTTATGTTTAGGTCTGTGTTCCATTTTGAGTTACTTTTGCAAAGGATGTAAGCTGTGTGACTAGGTTCATTGTTTCATTTTTTAAAAATTTTATTTTATTGTGTTATACTTTTTTTGCAGGTAAATGTCCAGTTGTTGGAGCACCATTTGTTGAGGGGTCTTTGCCTCATTTGTATGGATTTTACTCCTTTGTCAAAGATTAGTTGACTCTATTTATGTGGGTCTATTTCTGGGCTCTCTATTCTGTTTCATTGATCTATCAGTGTGACCCGTACCATACTGTCTTGATTACTGTAGCTTTACAATAAGTCTTGAGGTCAGGTAGTGTCAGTCCTCCAATTTTGTTCTCCTTTACTATATATACTATGTGTTGGCTATTCTGGCTCTTTTTTTTTTTTTTTTTTTTTTTTTTT
>NW_012121820.1:5367934-5442156 GCF_000951035.1 Colobus angolensis palliatus | reverse complement strand
ATTTCAAATTCCACTTTTTCATTGCTGCTATATAGGAAAGTGATTGACTTTTGTATATCAACCTTGTATTTTGCAACCTCACTATAATAATTTATTGGTTCTAGGAGTTATTTTGTTGATTATTTCAGTTTGTCTGCATAGACAATCCACACCATTTATAGGCAAAGACAGTTTTATTTCTTCTTTCCCAATCTATACGCCTTGTATTTCCTTTTCTTATCTTAGCTAGGACTTGCATTATCTACGACGTCCAGTGCAATGTTGAAAAGCAGTGGGGAGAAGGAACATCCTTTTCTTGTTCTTGATCTTAGTGGGAAAGCTAAGTGGAGTTTCTTGGTATTAAGTGTGATGTTAACTATGGGATTTTTGTAGATATTTATTAAATTGGGGAAGTTCCTCTCTCTTCCTAGTTCACTGAGTTTTTATCATGAATGAGTGTTGAATTTTGTCAAGTGCTTTTTTGGTAGCTACTGATATAATCATGTGATTTTTCTTCTTTAGCCTGTTTATGTGATGGATTACGTTAATTGATTTTGAAGATAAGATTTTGATTCACAGCTGGGAAACAGAAGCTTTTTCCCTTCTGGAAAGTGAGGATACAAACAGTAGTCTGTGACCATAGTGAAATTCAGAGGGAATGAAGTCGCTGGCATTGCAGTCAGAGCAAGAGATGCACAAAGACACAGAGCCAAGACTGGTCAAACCCATCTGAGGCTCTCTACCTCAACTGGAGAAACCTAAATGCTCCCTTTAATGTTTAGTTCAGTTTGATTTTTGCTGTTGTTGTTTGCCACACCAAACATGCTAACTGATAAATGCCTTACCCCTCAGGTATTTAAGAAGGCGGGGGTGGGGGGCTGAGAAGGTGTCAGGGATGTTCAGAAACGAATTTTTTTCTGTGAGTTGAAGACAGGTCTGTGAAAAGCTGTGTGAACTTCCTTCTAGCTGAATGACGTAACAGATAATACTTGTTGTCTGGAAAACAGATGTGCGCACATGCATGCGTGTGTGTGTGTGTGTGTGTGTGTGTGTAAGGTGGGAAAATAATACTTCTTAGAGGAATAAAGAAAGAGCACTAATATGGCTGTTTCAAACCTCGGTGAAGCTGGCGGGAAGAACAGCTCAGGCGCATTTTGTGATCTGAACGTTCTGTGCACCCGAGTGGGGCCTGAGCACTTTTGGAATGGATGCTCGGCTTCTCTCTGCAGAACAGGGTGTGCATGGTCTATAGGGAAGCTCCTGGCCTCCTGTTGACCCGAGAAACAACTTGACCAAGGGACAGAGCAGGGAGAGCAAACCCTTCAATATCTCTGCCTAACTGTGTTTAGGCTTGACCTTGAAGAAGCCAGGGTGGAATTCATTACCGCAAACACATCCCCAAGACCAGAGATGCTGCCGCAGTCTCCCTGATGAATTCATTGTGTTGTCACCATGGCAACCACGACGGGTGGGGTCTGGCCTGGCTGGTGCATGTTTGCAACAGTTCCCTGTTAGGATCCAGGAGCATCCTAAGTCTATGCAATCTTTCCTGCAGCTACCACAAAGTCTTACTCCTCTCAGCAGCAGGTCCAAATTATCCATGCTGTAGGCCTCAATGTTGGCATGAATTGGCAGCATGGAATTCACCAGGATGCATTCTTTATTAAAAAAAAAAACAAAACACCCAACATTACTATTTAGTTCAGTTCCTCTGTTCTGGCTTCATGAAAGTAAAAATGCCCCTCGTTGGAAAAAAGAGAGATGATTTGGTCAGCTCTTGCTGAAGGCCAAATAAAGAGGGATGGATTTCTCCACCTTGGGCCACATGATCTTTGCTAATTTTCTCTCAGCCCCGTCTAAGGGCACCCTGTAGCTGGACTTCAGCCATCGAATGTGAATAAGATGTACAGTCAGCTGTCTCTATCCATGGGTTTTGTATCTGCGGATTCAACTGACCATGAATAAAAAACATTTGGAAAAAAAGTTTACAAATGCAGATTAAAAAATCAATATGTTGTGCAGAATCTGGATTTTAAAAAAACTAAAACAAAAAAACAAGAAAAATTAAAAAGGAAAACAAATTTAAAACGTCAGTATAGTATAAAAACTATTTACATAGTATTTACATTGTGTTGGGTATTACAACCTAGAAGTGACTTAAAGTATAGGGGAAGATACGCATAGGTTATATGCAAACACTATGTCTTTTTATATGAAGGACTTTAGCGTCTGTGGATATCTGTGGGTGGTGGGTGGGTCCTAGAATCAATCTCCCAAGGATACTGAGGGACATTTATAATTGTCTTTTTATGAGGAACTCATCAATATGCTGCCCTAAGGCCAATTCTACTGACACTATACATGGTAATAGTCACAGGAGTCAGGTACCTGTAACTGTGAACAAATATAGATCTACCGAATGGCTAAACTTGAAAGACCACAGATTCAGTAGGAGAATCCCAGTGGGAGTGTCTAAGGGTAAGTTCTATCACTTCTTAAGTGTAAACACGGTACACTTCCATGGACACACATGTGACAACCCTCAAGGGAAGATACAGATCATTTCAGCCAGAAGGCTTCCCCATACCCCTTTTGATTCAAAACATACTGATATGGTTTGGACCTCTGTCCCCATCAAATCTCATGTAGAATTGTAGTCCCCAGTGTTGGAGGCGGGGCCTGGTGGGAGATGAGTGGATCATGGGGTAGAGTTTTTATGAATGGTTTAGCACCATCCCTCCTTGGTCCTGAGTGAGTTCTCACAAGATCTAGTTGTTTAAAAGTGTGTGGCAGCTCCCTCCCTCTCTCTTGCTGCTCCGGCCGTTTGACATGCCAGCTCTCCCTTTGCTTTCTGCCATAATTATGAGATTTCTGAGGCCTCTCCAAAAGCAGAAGCTATTATGCTTCTGGGATAGCCTGTAGAACCATGAGCCAATTAATAAATTAATTGGCTTTATAAATTACCAAGCCTCAGGTTCTTTATAAATTACCAAGCCTCAGGTTCCCTTCCCCTTCCCCTTCCGCTTCCTTCCTTCTTTCTTTTTGACAGAGTCTTGCTCTGTTGCCCAGGCTGAAGTGCAGTGGCACAATCTCGGCTCACTGCACTCGAACCCACCTCCTGGGTTCACGCCACTCTCCTGCCTCAGCCTCCCAAGTAGCTGGGACTACAGGCACCCAGCTAATTTTTTTGTATTTCTAGTAGAGACGGGGTTTCACTGTGTTAGCCAGGATGGTCTTGATCTCCTGACCTTGGGATCCGCCTGCCTCGGCCTCCCAAATTGCTGTGATTATAGGCATGAGCCACCGTGCCCAGCCTAATATATTTTTCTATTAGGCATTCAACTGCCATGGACATGCATACACATGTCTTCTGGTGAATGTACATACTCACTACTCTCGGATAGGTTCCCAGGGTGGAAGGACTGGGTAATAGGCAAGGTGGATATTTATTTAGCTTTAGTAGAAGTTTCCAGACATTTTTCACACAAGTGAAAAATCACACAAGTGGCTATAGCAACTTGCATTCCCATCAGCAGCATAGGAGTTACAGTTGTCCTACATCTTTGCTAACACTTGGTATTGTCTGTCTTTTGACATTGTAGCTATTTGGCGGATGTGTGGAAGTATCTTATTATGACTTTAATTTGCATTTTTCTTATGAGTCGTGATATGAAAAATATTTTTACATGTTTATTAGATGTTCAGATCTCCTCTTTTGTTAAGGTTTGTTGAAATCCTTTGTTCATTATCTAGCTGGGTTGCCGTGTTCTCACTGATTTTTAGCAATTCTTTGTATCTTCTAGATACAAGTCACTGTCAAGTATATAATATTACAAATGTCTTCTTCCTATCTGCGATTTGCCTTTTTACTCCCTTCCACTTTCTTAATGATGCTTTTGATGAATAGAACTTCTGAATTTTAGTGAGTTTGATTTATCATTCTTTTCTTTCAAGGTTAGATGAAGAAATTGTTTGCCTACCACTGCATGCAGTTTGATGGTTTCTGTGAATCAAGTGGTTAAAATGTTGCTGAAATACCAGGGGTTCAGTCTAGGTCCTGCTGCTTGCTACACAGAAAGCCAAATATTGATACAACAAGTATTGTCAGGGAAGAAGGTTTTAATCAGATGCTGCAGGAGTATTGTCAGGGAAGAAGACTTTAATCAGTTGCTGCAGCCAAGAAGATGAGAGATCAGTCTCAAATCCATCTCCTTGACTAAAATTACTTATAGCAGAGACAAAATGTAACCATGTGTGGGAAGACAGGAAATAGGGCAGGGTAAGGCAGAGGAATTGCTCAATAGTAAGCAAGTGATGGCTTAGGCAGACATGATGGGTGAGGGGTCTGGCATTTCATTGTCTAAATGCAGTCATCTTGTGAGTTTCAGTTCCTTGTTACTATGTGGCAGGGCTGGTGGTTGGCTTCCTGAGAAAGGAACTCAGATAAGATAAATGTAACTTTCTCAAGCTTTGAGACCAAACTGGGAGGATCAGTTTTTATTTTTATTTAGAAAAACCATAAGCATCAGCTCTATGGGACATTTTGGCTAATTTCAAAAGGTAGGCAAGTGGTGCAAACCAGGCCATTAAGAACCTGTTTCCAAAGCTAAACAGCCTCAACAGGAAGCACCAGGATTCAAACCTGGGCTTTCTGGTTCCAAAGAGCACATTCTTACCTGTTGCATTGTGCTGCCTCTTTACTAATCAGGACTCCTTTGGTTGTGAATGATTGAAATATAGCTCTTAGGGTAAAAAGAGAAATTATTGATTCATGTACAAGATCCAGGATGTTTGGCTTCAGGCATGGATGGATCCAGGTGCTCACATGACATTATTAGCATTTGGTCACTCCCTTCTTCTCGTGCCTCTACTTTCCTCTGTGTTGGCTTCATCAGTATAAAGGCTCTTTCCTTTTGTAAGCACCAGCTATGGCAATAGCTTCTATTTTTCAAAGATGGCTACAACAATATCCCCTGTCTCACACACTCATTTACAATGTGACCTTGACATTCCTCCTACTGAGAAGTCAGTCTATTCCCTCTCTCATGCTGGACAGGCTTGTGACTCACTGGAAACCAGTATATAGAGGTGAGAATGATGCTGCACAACTTGTGAGACAAGGTCAGAAAAAGCAGTGCAGCTTTTGCTTTGTTTTTGGGGACACTTGCTTTTGGAAGCCTGTGCTGGCATGTAAGTCCTACTCTCCTGAGACTGCCATGCTTGGAGGAAGCCCAGACTGTATGAAGAGGCCACATGGAGGTTCTGAGGTTGATAGCCTCAACTGAGGGCCCAGCTGACTGCCAGCAGCAGCTACTAGATTGAGTGAAGAGGCTTCTAGATGGTTCCCAGTGTTTGATTTTTTCCTAGCTGAGGCATTGGACATTGTGGTGTAGAGACAAACCACTCTGCTCTGCTCTGTCTGAATTCCTGACCCACGGGACCCATGGAATAATGAAATAGTTATTTTGAGCTCTTTGACTTTGGAACAATTTGTTATGCAGCAAATGGAATATCAGGCATATCTTCTTTCAGCTCTCTAAGCCCTACCAGAAAGAGCGTCCTCCTGCTAACTGTTCTGAGACAGGGTAATCCTCGGGCCAGGCTGGGTCACATTCCATCCTAAGCCAGTTGCTTAGGATGGCTAGGGAGATGTGGTACACGGATGGACCAGACCTGGGTCACGGGCCCACCAGGAGTGGACCAGCCCTGGGAACTGCCACATGGATTTGGGGAAAGGGAGAGAGGCTTTCCCAAGGAAAAATGGAATTACATGGAAAAAAGTTGTGGATGGAAGGTGGGAACATGGGCAGGGAGAAACAACAGCTGCTCCTTCAGTAGTTTACTATGAGGTCACCGTCATTTTCTTGTGGAAATGAGAATTGCCTAGCAGTGACTTGTCTGTGTGTTTGGGCAGCTCAGGTGTTATGGGAGCAGGTAGGAGCAGCAAACCCAGGACAGACTTCCAGGAGGGCATGTGGCTGCGCTGGCTTCCTGATGATGAGGACTCAGGCAGGCAAAAGGAGCAAGGAGAGGAGTTTCAGGCAGGGGAACAGCAGGTGCAAAGGCCTGGAGGCAAAGATGGTGCAGCAAGTTGAAGAATCTGAATGAAGTTCAGTGGGGTTTAAGCAGAGTGTTGGGGTGAGGGTGATAAGGGAAGAAGGCAGGGGTTGGGGTGGGAGAGGCAGACAGTGCAGGGCCTTCCCAGCCACATGTGGCACTGGGGGTGTCTTTAAATGCAGGGGGAGACCTCAGTGAGATTAGCAGGGATGTGATGTGACCACAGAAGGTCCCTCTGTCCATGGTATGGGGGATGAGGAGGAGGGGCTGCCCAGGGCCAGGGTGGTCTGAGGTGGGTGAGGCCATCATATAGATAAGAAAGGATGGTCACCTGAACTAGCAGGGTAATGGTAGAGGAAGGACGAATGGAACAGAGCCAAGAGCCATTTAGCAGCCAACTCAGTAGGACTTGGGTTCGAGACAAGAGGGAGAGGGAGAAGACAGGGAATAAGAGAGTTGCCCAGGGTTCTGGATGGGCCTGGACGGATGGGGTCACCAGTCACTGAGACAGCAACCCCCAATAAGCCTACATTTGGGGGTGAACTTATTAGGTTGAGTTGAAGGTGCCATGGGACACCCATGTGGACCTGCAGGTCTGAAGCCAGGAGAGTGGTTGGCTGGTGTGGCTAAGGAGTCCCCTGTGTGTCTGTGACCCCACGTGTCTGGTTTCTAAGTGGGGGCTGAGACCCCCAGGAGGGGAAGCAGAGTGAGAGAGACGCAGACTCAATGGCAGGACCCCTGCATTTAAGGGCAGGAGGACAAGAGTGGCACAGGAAGCCTGGCTGAGCATGGGAACATAAAGGGTGCCTTCAACCATTCCTGCTACTATGACAACATGCCTGAGACTGGGTAGCTTATAAATAATAGAACTTTATTTATCACACTTCTGGAGACTGGGAAGTCCGAGACGAAGGCGCTGACAGGTTCAGTGTCCTCTGAGGGCTGCTCTCTGCGTCCAAATGGGTAGGAGGGCACCAGTCACATCCAGGAGCTCTGGCCTCATGCTGGAATCACCTCTGGAAGGCCCTGCCTCTCAACACTATCACGTTGGTAACTGAGTTTTAACATGAGAATTTGGGGGGACACCTTCAGACAGTGGCAGAGGGGGAGACCAGGAGGAATGACGGCCCAGGATCACCCTCTGTGGACACCCAGGAGGGACTGGGCGGGTCCTCAGGGCAAGCACAGGGAGCTCCCCATGAGAGGCCTTGGTGAGCAGGGCTGGGAAATCCAGTGGGAGTATCAGAGTGAGTGCTGGTGAGGTAGGGGTGTGGACATCACTACAGGACATACAATTTCCTTAACGGGAAGGATGTGGGCTGGAGCACGGGTTAAGAACTACGTATGCATGGAAGAAACCTGTGCAATGTCCCCAGCCTACAGAGAGACCTAGGCTGCAGGAGACAAGCTGGGCAGGTTGTCCCAGGCACAGGGAAATCCCCAGAGTTCAGGTTTACTGAGCCCATCCTGTTCAGGCCTGGATCTGAGCACTGTGCCTCCAGCATCTCACTGAAACCCTCTCCCACCCCATGACACAGGTCCATCCTGCCACCCGTTTGTGTTTGGAATCGGTGGGTTCTTACTCTGACTTAAAGAATAAAGCCACAGACCCTCGCACTGAGTGCTACAGTTCTTAAAGACGGTCTCTCCACAGTTTGTTCCTTCAGGCGTGTCTGCAGTTTTTTCCTTCCAGTGGGTTTGTGGTCTCACTGTCAGGAGAGAAGCTGCACACCTTAGTATTGAGTATTACCACTCTTAAAGGCAGCACGTTTGGAGTTGTTTGTTCTCCCCAGTGGGTTCATGGTCTCACTGGCTTCTACAGTGAAGCTGCAGACCTTCTCATGCAGTGTTACGGCTCTTAAAGACAGCATGGACCCAAACACTGAGCTGTAACAAGATTTACTATCAACAGTGAAAACGTAAACCATTCACAGCACACACAGGTACCTCAGTGGTTGCCACTGGTGGCTCCTGCAGCCTGCTTTTATTCCCTTATCGGACCCCACCCACATCCTGCTGATTGGTCAATTTTACAGAGAGCTGATTGGTGTTTTTTACAGAGAGCTGATTGGTCCATTTTACAGAGAGCTGATTGGTCCACTTTACAGCAAGCTGATTGGTCCATTTTACAGAGAGCTGATTGGTCCATTTTACAGAGAGCTGATTGGACCATTTTGACAGAGTGCTGATTGGTGCGTTTACAATCCCTGAGCTAGACTCAGAGTGCTGATTGGTGCATTTACAATCCTCTCACTAGACATAAAAGTTCTCCAAGTCCCCACTAGGTTAGCTAGATACAGAGTAGTGATTGGTGTATTCACAAACCCTGAGCTAGACACAGAGTGCTGATTGGTGCGTTCACAATCCTTTAGCTAAACACAAAGTGCTAGGCATAAAAGTTCTCCAAGTCCTCAGCAGGTTAGGCAGATACAGAGTACTGACTGGTGTATCCACAAATCCCTGAGCTAGATACAGGGTGCTGATTGGTGTATTTACAATCCCTTACCTAGACATAAAGGTTCTCCAAGTCCCCACTAGATTCAGGAGCCCAGCTGGCTTTACCTAGTGGGTCCCGCTGTGGGGCCGCGGGCAGAACTGCCTGCCAGTCCTGCACCCTGCACCCGTACTCCACAGCCCCTGGGCTGTTGATGGGACCAAGCCCTGCAGAACTGGGGGCGGCGCTCCTCGCGAAGTCTTGGGCTGCGCTGGAGCCCACCGCAGTGGGGCGGGGGGGCGATTCTGGCATGACGGTCTGCGGGTCCTGAGCCCTACCCCGCCTGGAGGCAGCTGAGGCCCCACGAGAACTGGAGCGCAGCACGGGCGGGTGGCACTGCTGGGGGACCCGGGGCACCCACCACAGCTGCTGGCCCAGGTGCTAAGCCCCTCACTGCCCTGGGCCTGCGGTGCGGCCGCCCCAAGTGTGGGGCCCACCGAACCCGTGCCCGCTCCCCTGGGGAACTCACGCTGGCCTGTGAATACCACATTGCAGCCCCGGTTCCCACCCTCGCCTCTCCCTCCACACCTCCCGCAAGCAGGGGGAGCCGCCTCTGGGTTCAGCCAGCCCAGAGAGGGGCTCCCACAGTGCAGTGGTGGGCTAAAGGGCTCCTCAAGCACGGCCAGAGTGGATGCCAAGGCTGAGGAGGTGCTGAGAGTGAGGGCTGCTAGCACATTGTCACCTCTCACATTTTACAGGGGAGGAGACTGAGGCCAGAGACGGCAAATAACCTCCCCACCATCACACAGCTTGGAAAGGGCGGAGCCAGGGTTCCAAGGACAGCCTGCATCCCTCCCTGCTGCTCTGTAGCCTGGCTCAGCTGCAGGAGCAGAGCCCCAGGGCAGGTTGTGATTTGGGGCACCCCGTGGCTTTGTGTGCACAGGGCCAGTGAGGTGCAGGACTGGGGATGGGGGTGGCCATGTGCAGCATTGTTGGTTTCTGTGGCAGGAACCAGAGTTGTGGCACCCAGGGCTGCAGACTCGGGTTCCTCTCTGTTGAGCCCCCTTTGGGTCAGGGACTCGGTTCCTGATTGTTTCCTGGGCTCTGGTTTGTGCAGTGGCATGATCTCAGCTTGGTGCAAACTCTGCCTTTCAGGTTCAAGTGATTCCGTGCCTCAGCCTCCCAAGTAGCTGGGATTACAGGTGTGCACCACCATGCCCGGCTAATTTTTGTATTTTTAGTAGAGACAGGGTTTCACCATGTTGGCCAGGCTGTTCTTGAACTCCTGACCTCAAGTGATTTGGCCTCCCAAAGTGCTGGGATTATAGGCATGAGCCACCATGCCTGGCTTTGGTCTAGCAGTTTCTTTCAGACCCAGCCCCAGTGGGAAACAGTGACATGCAAGTCGGGGGTTGGGGGCAGAATTAAGGGAACTGCTAAATGATGAAAGCACCTAGGGACCAAGCAAGAGAGGGAGCTGCTCAGAGCCCAGAGTTGGAGGAGTGGGTGGAGGAGAGTGCATAGGTAGCCCAGGGAGAGCCCTGCAGGGAAGGTCACACCACAGGGAGAGTAGGGAAGAGGCACCCTGACCTTTCCCCTCCTGCCCTTGACCTCCGGGGAGCCTCTCCTTGGCTGAACCTAACTGGATGCCAGAGGGCAGGGAGCTCTGGAAATGTGATTCTCAGGGGCCAGTTGTGCAACAGGGAACCCCAGGCAGAGAAGGGATCCAAGTACTGGGGAAGGAGTTGGGGAACAACCAGCTGAGGCATCTGTACCTTCTCCAGACACTTGTGCCCCAGGCTGCAGGGGGAAAGTGGAGGCGAACAGAGGAGAAAGTCCTTTCCAGGCCCAGTCCAGGCTTTGGGAGCACAGGGAGAGCAGGTGCCAGCCAGGAGAGGAGAGGGAGCTTTGGAGATCTGGAAAAGACAGCAGAGAGGAAGAGCTTTAAGGAAGAGCTGAAGGTTTGTGACCATTGATGTGCAGGGAGGGAAGCAATGGCTGAGGAGCATTGAGTGGGCTCCGTGCTCAGCGTGAACTCAACATGGGTTATTCTATGTTTTCTCATTTTAATGCATTATTTTTTTTCCAAGTTCCATACTCTTATTATAAGGTTTAGGTAACATGAGAGAAGCAGGTGGCAAGCACTGGTCTCTCCAGATCTGCTTTCTAAGAGAGAGGCTGGCTGGTTCAGGGCTTGACATTTCTGCTCAGATTAGTTTTTGAGATATGATCTAACTGCCTGTTACTTTTCTGGTGGGAGTTGGAAAGTATTTCAAATACTAATATAAGAAGGCTACTTCCTTTTTTCACCGTTGGGATTATAAATCATTTGGAACTCTTTGGGGACAGCGCATTTTACAGACACTCTATCTGGCCAGGTTCAAATTGAATGTTTAAGCTCAAGTTCAAATGTCTCTCATCCTTGACTTTGATGTAAAAACATGTCATATTTCACTCGTGGATTGCATGTGAATAAGCAACATCAGCCCTCAGAGAATGGAACCCCAGCGAAAGGGAAGATAGTTGTTGTGTTCGCTTTCAAGGGCTGCTGCTGTAACAAATTACCACAGACTGGGTGGCTTAAACAACAGAGATTTATTTCCTTGGCACTCTGGAGGATAGAAGGATTGATTTCTTCCGAAGTCTTTCTCCTTGGCTTGGAGATGGTCATCTGCTCCCTGCATCCTCTGCACGTGTCTGTGTCCTCCTGTCTTCTTTGAGACACTAATTGTATTAGTCTGTTCTTACATTGCTGTAAAGAAATACCTGAGACTGGGTAATTTATAAAGAAGAGAGGTTTAATTAGTTCACGGTTCTGCAGGCTGTACAGGAAGCATGATGCTGGCATCTGCTGGGCTTCTGGGGGTCCTCAGGAAGCTTCCAATCATGGTGGGAGGCAGAGGGGGAGCAGGCATAAGAGAGAAGGGGCAGGTGCTACACACTTTTAAATGACAAAATCTCACAAGAACTTGCTCACTATCACGAGAACAGCACCACAGGGACGGCTCTAAACCATCCATGAGAAACACCTCCATAATCCAATCACCTCCCACCAAGTTCCACCTCCAACACTGGGGAATACAATTAAACATGAAATTTGGGCAAGATCCATAACATGTCACTAGTCTTATTGGATTTGGGCTGGCACAAATGACATCACTTAAACTTAATTACCTCTTTGAAGACCCTGTCTCTAAATACATCATTCTGAGGTCCTGGGGGTTAGGACTTCACATATGAATTTGGAGGGGAATCCAATCTGGTCCATAATAGCTACTTTGTTATTAATGAAAGCAAGGCTTTTCCTTCGTTTTCAATGATCCCAGCTCACACCAAATCTGTCATCTCCTGATTCTCAGAGCCGTTAATCAAGCTGTCAGTAAGAATTTACCAAGGACTTGTTCTCAGATTCAAAGGATAGTGAATGGCACTAGGACAATTAAAATCAGATACTAAATTCATAGCACATATGGTCTAGCTGGGAAGATAAAAATACTTAATTTTTGTATTAAGTATTTAATTTTAAAAAACCCTCCCTTTTTATTGCCAGGAAAAACCTACAAGAGAAAAACCATGCTTAGAGAACATCAGAGATTCTTTTGGCTAGCAGAGTTTGTAGTTTTCAGTCTCTTAAGGGATATTTCATGCTGCCCATATACTAGCTCCAGACTCCCATTTTGCTCACATGTAATAGAAAATTAGGCCATTTCTGTTCCAGTGACTCAGCACCATAGAAGTCATCCATCTCAGATTTAAAATTAACTGCAAAATGCAAAAGAGACAACACAGTATAGGGGGAGTGAAAGAAGTAAGATATTTTGCAAGTTTAAAAACATTTTGGAATGAAAATCATCCTTGTAAAGCTGGAAACTAGAAGAAAATTCTGCCAAGTTTTTTATTTTGTAAAAAAAAAAAATATGTGTCTTGAAACTTTTAAGGAGTATTTTATCAAAGGATCCATTCCCAGCAATGTTATTTTGAGGATCTATTTGATACCAGCTGACATGAATCTATTTAGCATTTCACTGACTTTGAAAATCACAGCACCCAAATTACAGGCTCTAGCTGAAGAAGGGAGTAGGTCTGTGAGCTGAGTTTGATTAATATATTCACTTCTATCCCCATCTCTTTCTTGCCTTTGATAATGGGTGAAACTGCTGCATGAGTTATTCATTTATTTTGGAAGAAAAGAAAAGGAAAATGGGGTGTGGTGGCTCCCAGGTGAGCTGACTCTTCACGTACATCTTCCTTGTGGTCATCCGCGTTGAAGCAGGCCACTGTACACTGACCTGGTTTGTGCAGATGACTTGTGAACCTGGCTGGTCTGCTTTAGATGAAAGCATGATGGTGTAGGAGTTCCTGTGGTCCCTCTCACAAATGGTGAGAAAAATTCTTTACCAGATGAGTGCAGCCTGTGAAGGTTGACATCTGCTTGTGATGTGATGTGATGTGATGGAATGGGATGTGTTCCTTAGTTTCCACTGAGGGCAGATAAAGAAGGGCTGCATCAGTCTGCTCTTGCATCACTATAAAAAATACCTGAGACTGAGTAATTTATAAAGAAAAGAGGTTTAATTTGCTCGCTGTTCTGCAGGCTGTGCAGGAAGCATGATGCTGGCATCTGCTTGGCTGCTGGGGAGGCCTCAGAAAATTTTCAATCATGGTGGAAGGCAAAGGGGAAGCAGGCACGTCTTACATGGCCAGAGAAGGAGGAAGACAGGGAGGAGTTGCTACACACTTTTAAACAATCACCTCCCACCAGGACCCACCTCCAACATTGGGGATTACAATTTGACTTGAAATTTGGGTGGGGACATAAACCCAAACCATATCAAAGGCTCAGTTTTTCAAGAGAGGGATTCTTTTATATGGTGTGTCTTCAAACAGGGACTTCTTTTCCTAAGTAACTCCACATTTGACCCAACTCAGGAATCCCTAATGCTTCCTCTTGAGCTGAAGCAATGCATTCTCCTAGAGATCTGCATGGTAACCACCTCTTCAACCCCATCCAAGGAAACCCTGACCCAGTAACGTGACCTGCACTGTTGGCCTGGAAGCACTCATCTGGGTTCAGGTGTTTCTGTGGTTAAGGTTCTCAAATTAGGATCTTTGGTGATTACCCGTGAATACCTCAATGAGGTTAAAAGTGTAACCAGATGCACCAGGAATGTGAAAGGAATATTTTGTATTTTTTGATGAACTATCCACAGTGAATACCTTTTATCTTCAATCAGTGTTTCCCATGTGAGAAACCAGCACCACTACCTTTGTCAATATCACCATGACTTTCATCGTCATCACTATTGCAACCACCATCATTAATATCACCATCACCTTCACGTAACTACCTCCACAACCACCATTATCAATATCACCATCACCTTCATTATCACCACCACAACCACCATCATAAATATCACTATCACCTTCATCACTACCACCATCATCAATATCACTATCACTTTCATTATCACCACCAGCACCACAACCACCATCAGTATCACCATCACCTTCATCATCACCATCATCACAACCACCATCATCAATATCACCATCACTTTCATAATCACCACCACAACCACCATCAATATCACCACCACCTTAATTATCACAACTACCATCAATATCACCATCACCTTCATCACCACAACCACCATCATCAATATCACCATCACTTTCGTCATCACCACCACCACAACCACCATCAATATCGCCATCACCTTCATCATCACCGCAACCATCATCATCAATATCACCATCACTTTCATCATCACCACCACCACAACCATCATCAATACCACCTTCATCATCACCACCACCATAAATCAGCATCATATCACGCTCACTTTCATCATCACCACCACCACAACCATCATCAATACCACCTTCGTCATCACCACCACCATAAATCACCATCAAACCCTCACTTTCATAATCACTACAACCACAACCACCATCAATATCACCATCCCATTCACCATCACTACCACTGCAGCCACCATAATCAATATCACCCTCAACTTTATTATCACCTCCACCATCAGCAGCAGCATCAACTTCATGACCACCATCAGCACCTCTACCATCAGCAGCATCACAATTACCTTCATCATCATGGTTTCAGCCACAATCTGAATCAACAGCCATCACCCACAGTTGGAGGAGGTAGGAAAATGCTTTTGTAAAGCACACCTCAAATGAAAAAAAAAAAAAAGCTTATTGTTTATAAATTGACCCATGGATTTCTTGGAAATAATCTCTAATTCATTCAAGATTTTAAGCATGCTAACTTCTTTTTTTTTTTTTGAGACGGAGTCTCGCTCTGTCGCCCAGGCTGGAGTGCAGTGGCCGGATCTCAGCTCACTGCAAGCTCCGTCTCCCGGGTTCACGCCATTCTCCTGCCTCAGCCTCCGGAGTAGCTGGGACTACAGGCGCCCGCCACCTTGCCCGGCTAGTTTTTTTTTTTTTGTATTTTTTTAGTAGAGACGGGGTTTCACCGTGTTAGCCAGGATGGTCTCGATCTCCTGACCTCGTGATCCACCCGTCTCGGCCTCCCAAAGTGCTGGGATTACAGGCTTGAGCCACCGCGCCCGGCCGCTAACTTCTTTTTATTATGAAAATGCTGCAGGCTACTGCCGGCAAGAACACAGGGTCTAGAAATGATCCTAGTTAATGGTGAATTTTGAAATAAATCGATGCTATGCTTGACATATTCTGAATTTTATATGTTCAAAGTAGATGGGAGAAAAATGAATCACCTGTAGAAGAAACATATGTGAATTCCCAGAGGACTTTTAAAAAGTGAGACCACTTAGATTTGATACAATTTGAGTTGATCCAAATCCTTCCATGTCACAGGGTTTATGAAGCCAAATCAAAAGAGAGGGGAAACATTCACCTGTGTTAATATTCATGCATTCATTATTGTTCTCTCTCTTCATAAAGTAGAGAATTTAAAGGTCATTATAAAGCTCTCCCATAAATTATTCTGTCTGGTAAAAGTAGGCAGCTGCTAAGGGGGAAAGAAATAAAACTGGAAAACCCAAGTAGTCCTATGAAAGAAAGAGTGTGTGACTATGTCAGACTGTTTCTTGGGATGTTTCCTTTGCTCCGATGACTATTAGAAATTCCAATTGAAATGGACTCAATTTAGAACTCATTCATGCCTTACCAAACCACATCTTGCAAACCTGGAAGGTCCCTAAATTGTTTGAGGTTGAAGCTATGGGGAGTGTCTTTGCTTGGGTTCTCCCACAAGCAGAGCCTGAGTCAAGGGCTTGTGTTCAGATAGATGATGGAAGCAATCCCAGGAACTGAAGTGGAAGGACTGGGAAGAGTGAAATAGAGAAAGAGAAGAAGCTACTACAAGGATGCATTTTGAGTTAGTTACTGTGTGGCAGTTTTAAAATATGGCTGCAGATGTTTGATGATCCTCCAATCTAGAGGTGGGCTCTATGCATACTCTCCTTTCCTGTGACTCTTCCAGCTAGCAAAAATTACGTTATGTGATTTTCCAAGGCTTGGTCATAAAAGGTCATTTAGCTTCCACCTTAGTTTCTAAAACACTTGCTGTTGGAATCCTGAGCTACCGTGCCTGAAGTCTAACTACCCTGGGTCTGCCATGCTGGGAGGAAGCCCAAGCCACATGAGGAGGCTACATTTAGGCCCTCTGCTGGAGAGTCCTAGCCAAGGCTAATCTGTGAGCCATTGCAGGCAGACATTACACAAGTGAGTGAAGAATTCTGTTATGATTCAAGTCTCTAGCGATTTGAGTCACTGGCAGAACTTCAACTCTTTCCAGCAGAGGCCTCACACACATTAGGGCTATGTCTTATCTGATTTTCTGATTCATAGAGTCAATGAGCAGAATAAACTGGTTGTTGTTTTATGTCACAAAGTTTTGAGGTGGTTTGCTATGCACCAATAGACAACTGGACACACGGGTGGACAACTAGGCTCAATCCACTGGAGACCCTCTCAGGAACCAGGTAGAATGTGTCTCCTCATTGTCTGCTGAGACACCAAGAGGGGAATATTTGAATATTTGCCTCTGACTCCAGACTCCCTCCCTTTCCGACCTGGCACTGTTTTTATTTATTTTGTACTTTGCACGGACTTTTTCTCCAGATATTTGCATGACTGTATAATTTACTCCCTCAGATCGATATGCAAAGTTTGCCTCCTCAGGGAGCCCTTTTCTGTCTATTCCTGTTAAATTGCATCCTCTCAGCCTTCTCCTTCTTGCTGTATTGATCTCCATGGCACTCATCACCCTCTAATAAACTATAACATTTCCTTATTTATTTGGGTTACTTCTTTCTTCTCTTTATGAGAATATAAACTCTATGAGGGCAGTAATATTTGTCTGCTTGCTCAGTGATGTAGCCATGGCCTTAGAAAGTGCCTGGCATAGAGTAGGTACTCCATAGACACACATGGAATGAAACAAACATGAAGTGAGGTGGAGAATACTGGGGTGAGGGAGAGGAAAGCCTGGTGGACAGAGTTGTCAGGGAAGATTTGCTGGAGGAGGTAACAGTTAAGTTTGGCCCAGAAGGATAAGAATAGGCTCATTGGCTGAAGGTGTGGCAGAAAGGGCATCCCAGACGGAGGGAACATCTGTGCACAGAACTTGTCACACACAAGGAACTTAAAGGAGACCAATGTGGGGTGGTAGGAATGGGGGTGGGGTAGTGACACAACATGAGACTGGAGAGATGGCAGGAGTGACATTGTGCAAAGAAAGATATGGCTCTTTGTAAGAGCTGTGTCATAGGGAGGAGGAAAGCATTTGCCAGTTTCCTAATAGAGGAAAACATCAAGCTTTCTTCTATGCCCAAATGTACCCAAGACCCCTCCAAGGTTTGCCTGGAGAAGAGGAACAGTGACTCTAGGTCATCCAAGATCCCCTAGGAATCACTTAAATATTCAAATAACATTTTCCAATTATTTTCTTTTTTGAGACAGAGTCTTGCTCTGTCACCTAGGCTGGAGTGTAGTGGTGTGATCTTGGCTCATTGCAACTGCTGCCTCCTGGGTTCAAGCGATTCTCCTGCCTCAGCCTCCCAAGTAGCTGGGATTACAGGCACCTACCATCATGCCCAGCTAATTTTTGTATTTTTAGTAGAGATGGGGTTTCACCATGTTGGCCAGGCTGGTCTCAAACTCCTAACCTCAAGTGATCCACCCACCTTGACCTCCCAAAGTGCTGGGATTACAGGTGTGAACCACCGCGCCCAGCCAAATCAACAGAATTTCAAGTCACGTACTTTACAAGTTAAAAATCCCAACTGGCAAAGAAACTCTCAGTTCTTTTTATCCCCTAGCCAAATACTGTGACCTCTTTACAGATCCTAAATGTTTTACTGGAAAAATACAGTGACCTCTTCCAAATGCATGTGGTCAGGGTCCTCTCAAAAGCCTCTACGAAGACGTGGATCCACGATGAGAAGGTCTGTTTGCCCCCACCCCGCTCAGCCTTGTTCCTCACCCAAGAGTCTTTCTTCTCCAGGCAAACGTTGGAGGGGCCTTGGGTATAGAAGAAAGCTTGAAAGGATGCTTTCTATGAGGTCTTAGAGCTGAAGTCCTCAAACAGTAGACTCCAGCATCCAGACCTTTCCTAGGTTTGGTCTCTGCATTAATCAGGATCCTAGATTACAAGTGATGTTTTACTCTGTTAGGAAACTGGCGAGTGCTTTCCCCCTTCCTATGACACAGCTCTTATAAAGAGCCACATCGTTCTTTGAAATCTGAGACTGGGGGCTTTTCTACAGCAGCATAAGTTAACTCAGGACTGAACTGTCAGTGTTCCAACCCTTTTGGCCACAGAGACTGGCTCAATGATAGCCAAGGGGTCCAGTCAGAGCCAGTGAGACTTAGCTCTCCTATGGAAACTGAGGGATACGAAACTCACACTTCTATGGGGGTTGCTGGATCTGCCAGAAGCCATGCCACGCCACAAAGAGAGGCTGCCCAAGAATGGAGCCCACAGAGGGGAAGGCAGACCCAAGCATGGGGAAGAAGGCTGCCTGGACCGAGAACCTGAAGTTAACCGTGCCTGAAAGCCTATATTTGGAGTTTTAAAAAGATATGATGAACTAGTAACTGTCCATTTTATTTGAGCCATTTGATTTGATTTCTGCCACTGGTAATCTAGAGTCCTGATGAATGCAGAGACCAAACCTAGAACAGGTCTAAGATGCGCTGATGGGTGACAGAGTCGACTGTGCGAGGACTTCAGCTCTAAGGCCTCATAGAGAACATCCTTGTTGATTTAAATGAAATATTGTCTTTTAATTGGGGCTGATTTAGGCTTTCATCTTAACACTGTTCCCACTTCTGCAGGCCTCAGTTTAGATCACAGTGTGATCCCCTGATGCTGTGTAAGTCCAGGACTGGCTTCCTGTGAATTAGGAAGTTTCCCAGGCTGAACCACACCCAAAACTCATCAGCCTCTTTTTATCATTTCCTGAAAGAGAAAAAAAAAAAAAAGGAAACGCAAAAGACATGATAGTTAATATTTGGCTGAAACAGATACATTAAATTAAAATTTAAAACCTTGATTTTTTGGAAACTTCCTATGAATACTGTTTGATTTGGACTTTCCTTTTGTGTCTACACTTTTCCTTCTCATTACAAGTTCAAAACGTTAGCTCTGGTTCATTTTTTATTTCTTCTCAAATATTGGCTTTAATTCCTGGAGGGTCCCATTGTCTACCAAAGACATTTAAACATGATATGTTCAAGGTTACCAAGACACTTTGAGTATTTTCTTAAAAATTCTTTTGGTTTTGGCAAGATCTAGAATCTATAAACACACTCTGTTCTGCATTCTTTTACTCACTGTTTACCTATTTCTTTATAAAGCAGTGATTTTCTTTCTGTTTGAGTTATGTTCATGTTCCCCATTCATCTCATAGTTTGCTGTCATAGGGACAAAAAATTTATTTCCAAGGAAAGAATAATTTATATGTGTTTCCCCAATGGCCCCTAAATAAGTAAATTCCATCAATGTATATATCTGCTATTAGTGTATGAAATCTTTTATTCAGAGGCACACAAATGAATCTTGGCAATAGAAAGTGTATAATACAATCTTGGCATTACCATGTGTATATCATAAGGGAAAGGAAGACGTCAAACATTCGTATCTTTCCCACCAGTGGTTTCCATAAGCTGAAGCCACAAGGACCAGGATCATCATGAGAGAAAGATGAGACAGGATTTTGGCACAAAATTTCCTGTGGTGGGAATGTTGCTTAGAGTGAGTAACAACTTGCTGCTTTGTGTAACTGTGTATGTGGAGTAATAAAGGCAGCCTTCTGGTATCAGTAATAGAGATATTTGTTTAAATTCTTTTTAGCCTGGGAAAACATACAATGATCCCACATGAGCCTGAGACTCTTCGCGGAGGCCGGCTTTCTAGATTTTGCTGGGACGCATCTTGAGGACCTCTTGCCTTGTGGTTGCAACACAGGAGGCAGCATTGATTCTCTGCCTCTGTCTTTGGGTCCTGCAGGGCAGGCAGCTGCCAGTGGCTGGTGGGCGCAACCCCAGCAGGGTGAGTGCATCGTCTCTAAGCCTCCCCTAAGAGGCAGCCTCAACCTAAGCTTGGCTTTGCCAGGTTTCCACTGCTCTGGCTCCATCCAGAACTGACCAGGAACTCGCCAAGGAGAGCCAGTTCCTCCCACTTGGCAAACCCACTATTTACGTCCAGGGCAAGTCCTCCAAAGGCCAGGGTTAACCAGGGATCATCTATCTGGCCAGAAAATAAATCCACAGGCTTCTTTGGTCCACCTCTTTGGAGAAGGGCTCATGGGAGAGAGTCCTAGGAGTACAACCTGCCCTGCGGGCTCATGTGTGACTCAGGAAAGTTCTCTACCTCCTGTGCCTTTTTCCCCCAGCAGGAAGTGGGTTGAGAGAAGCTCTGCCTTCATAGTTCCTGGGAGGCATGAGCTGGTTTCTGCATGCTGAGCATTTCAGACTGGCACACGGTAGGGCTACCCATGTCTGAGTTATTGTTACATCGGTGATTATTACAGCCAAAGGGGAGTTTCTAGTGCTGACTTGAGAAAGTTACCAGTGCCCTGATATGGTTTGGACATTTGTCCCCTCCAAATTGCATGTTGAAATGTGATCCCTATTGTTAGAGGTGAGACCTGGTGGAAGGTGTCTGGGTCATGGTGGCAGATCCCTCATGAAAGGCTTGGTGCTCTTTCCCCGGTAATCAGTGAGTTCTTGGTCTGTTAGGTCACTGAAGATCTGATTATTTAATAGAGCCTGGCACGTCCTCCCCTCCCTCTTGCTCTCTCTCGACATGTGACATGCCTACTTTCTCCCGTGATTGGAAGCTTCCTGAGGTCTCACCAGAAGCTGAACAGATACTCGCGTCATATTTCCTGTGCAGCCTGCAGAAACGTGGGCCAGTTAAATCTCTCTTCTTTATCAATTACCCAGTCTCAGGTATTCCTTAATAGCAACACAACATGGACTAACACGGCCCCAAAAGGGGGAATGCAGACAAAGTCTTGGTTCTTAGGAGGCTGTTTTTGTGGCTAACATCCAGCATCAAATAATGTCTCAAAAATTTAAATAAACAAAACTGGCTAAATATTTAAAGTCATCCTGTCCAGAGAACATTTGAAGAAATCAATGAAAATTTGGGGTCTGGATGTTGAAAGCCCTCTTTCTCCTTTCTCATTTTTTTTCTGTCATCATCTCACTCATTCATTCTTCCTTTCTCCAGCTTTCAATCTCTCTCTTTCTTCCTTTCTCTTTCTGTCTTTCTAATTGCACTTACAAGATGACTCAGTCACTAATGAAGGCCCTGGAGTCTCCTGAAAAGAAAGTACAACAGCCCAAGTACAGTAATGAAGAATGTGTCCTGATTAAGCCGGGTATCTGAAATCTTGACATTTGTATGCAGTTAAATTTATTTCCAGTTTACAGCCTGGGCTTATGGAGGGGGCTGGGGCTAAGAAAGCACAGCCTTGTTCAAATGCAAATGGCGATCTTGAGGGACCCTGTAAGAACGCCATCCTCTAACCGTTCTCTCTTCTGCGGTTGAGGTTGCCACCAAGGGTGGTGATGAGCAAGGCGCTCTTTGAAGGAATTGCTTCTTTCCTGCCAGTTTCCTTCATAAATCCTGGGCTCAGCTCTACCCAGGCAGCACCAGATCTGGGTCTTATGCTGTTCCACGGTCTGCCTGGTGCTCAGTCCCTGGGTTGGGCCTGGTATATGGGAACCAGGATGCTGGTCCCTCCATACCCACAGCCTCCTGTCCAGAAGGCCCTTGGGAGGGCAACCTAGAGGCTCACTCATTGGTGCCTCTCAGGCTTTCAGATCTGGCAACTTTTCAACAAAGCCACCGAAGACACAGTGTCCACTTCCCAGTTGGTGGCGCCACCAAACACCCGGTTCCTCAAGCCAGTGAGCAGGCGGCATCCTCAGGCCCTCCCTCGTCTTTCAGCTGCCATGGAATCCATTCAATTGAAAATGCACCCCTGTCTGTCCACTCCTCTCCACACCCTGCTGCTGTCCCCGAGTCTGCACCTCTGTCCTCACCTGGGTCATTACAACAGCCCCCATGGGCCCTCCTGCTCCCACTCCTCTTCCCACACCTGAAATCTACTCTCTGCATGCACCCAGAGTGAGCTCCTGAAAATGACCATGTGACCCTGAGCGGATGTTTCAGCGGCTCTCATTGCACTGGGAACAGCACACTCCACCTCCTCATCACCTCCTACAAGGCATGGCAGAGTCTTGCTAGTTCCCCAGATCACTTCCCACCACTTCCCCTCACTCCGCCATCCCAGCCGCACTGGCCTCCAGTTCCTCCTCCTACTCCCCAGTCCTCCTGCCCTGGGGCCTGTGCACCTGCTGCTCCTGTGTCCTGGAATGCTCTTCCCACAGCCGCCCTGTGACCTGCGTCCTCTTGCCTTTTGTTCTTCACCCAGGTGTCACCCACTCAGAGAACGCCCCTGACCTTCCCAAGGAAGCTCTCTGCACTCCAACGCCATGTTCCCATGACCTGCACCGAACTGTCACCATCTGGAATTGATTCCCTCTCTTGCTGTTTTGCTATTGTCATTTGCACCCACAGGAATGTCACCCGCATGAAGAGTGGAATTTCATCTGTCTGTTCGCTGCTGGATCCCTGCTGTAAGTAAGAAAGGGCCTGTGGCAGAGTGAGCCCTGGATGAGGATTTGCTGAGGAATTGAATGCGGGAAAGACTCAGAGAATGGAATGCTGAGAATTCTACAATAAATATTTGAATCCTAGAGTGTTGGAGTCAGGAGAAACCCTTGGAAGACATTTAGGCAAACCCATTCATTTGCAAAGGGGTAAACTTAGGCTGAGGAGGAAAAAGTGACTTGCTCCACGTCCCAAGGCCCGAGGGTCTTCTCCCTGCTCTGATGGGAGAAGGACTCGCTTTGTGCTGTTGTGTGTTTAAGGGTGATGTGTGGCTGGGGTGAAAGGGCTTCTTCTGCCCTTTGACTCATTGCTTAGGAAAATAGGGACAAAAGTCACAAATGTTTCAAAATGCGAACTAAAGACAACATCATTCGGTAGAGACAGAGTGGGTGTTTGGGTTGACAGAGGAACAGAAAAGCTGCCCTGAGGATGAGGAGGGAAGAGGGGGCTTGACAGTGGGTGAGCCTCAAATGTGACCTTCAACTCCTGGGAGGCCGTAGGCAAGGATACAGCCAAGGCAAAACCCTCAATAATGTAATTCACCAACAGAAACATTCACTGAGCACCCTCGGGGCCTGAAGGTCTTTCCAAAGGTGAGTCAGAGTGTGTGCTTGGATGCTGATCTGGGGAAAAGGGGAAGCTGTCCTGGGCTGAAGAGTGTCCCCGCCAAATTCATGTCCACTGAACTTCAGCGTGTGACTTAGCTGCAAACAGAGTCCTGTCATCTCATACGGTCCTCCTCGGTCACACTGATGGGAGGCAAACCACTCCCCCCTGTTTCCAGAAATCTCCGACCCTTTGCACCCTTCATCAGTCTCCACTTGGGTGGATTGTTCTGTTCTCTAGAGCTCAACTCAACCGCCCGTTTGCCAAAGGGTGTGCCTGAGAGCTGTTCTGGCAGCTGAGGCTCCTCCCCCTCCTGCTGCAGGTCCAGGGTCTGTGGGTGCACAGAGGGCCAGCCCAACGAGGGCAGGGACTCTGGCTGTTTTGTCCTCTGATGTGTCCCCAGGACCTAGACCCGGCCTGACACGTAGTAGGTGCTGCACTGCTCCTGGTGGATTTATTGTTAGAAATTGGCAGGTCCTTGTTATTCGTGTCTGTTTCCTCCAGTCTTGCTGCTGAGCAACTGGTTAACTTCAAACAATAGCGATGTCAGGAGCCAGGCACTGATGACCCCCAGGAGGAAGGTTGCAGAGGATGACGGGACCAAGGGGGATGGGCAGGAGTCTAAGCAGGCGCTCAGGGAGGCCCCTTTCATCAAGGATGCTGAAGGAATGGGGATCTCATGGATTCTGGGAGAGATAGTCCAAGGCAGAGGGACAGCCAGTGTGGGCCTGGACAGGTGTGTGCCGTGTGTCTGAGGGTCAGGGGCCAATGTGGCTGGAGGAAGATGGGCGAGGAGGACCCCGGGGGCTGAGGTCAGAGGGGACGGGACTGGATCTGGGCGTGACCTTGCATGCCACTGAAAGGGCGCTGGCTGTCACTGTCATGACCAGAGCCTCTGGGCAGGTCTTCAAGGTCTTCACAGAGGTCAGGCTGACTGCATTTGTGGATGGATTGAACAGCAGTAGTAAGAGGACAGCATGCATGGGTCAGGGAGGACTCCCAGGATGTGAGCTGTGCAGCTGGAAGAAGGGAGGACCTCCTGACTGAGGAGTGGGAGGTCCAGGAAGGGCAGCCTTGGTGGGGAGAGATGCCAGGACCTGCAGAGAAACCCCCTGAAAAGAACAGGTCTTGAGTCAGCTTTACCCCAGGCTCAGGACCTTCCTTCACTGTAATTGCCAGGACGATCCACCGTGCTGTCACTCAGCGAAACCAGCCTGACTCTGCACCTGTGTCTCGAGGGATAAAGGTCAATGTCACAGCAGACTCCACTCTGATGCTGTCTTCAAGCCAAAACCTTAATATTCAATGAGAAATCTGCATTGATGAAATTTTCATTAAAGAAACATTATCCCTTTCACTCTTCTTGTTATTCGTGGCTTTGAGTATCAGGCTAATTTGGGTTTGATTGCCCCAATGATCTTCAGATTGGAGCATTATTAAACATTTAGATGAGCAATGATGAGCCTGAGCCTCCCCCTCCTTTCCCAGCCGGAGCACAAGGGGCTCTGCTAATGATCACAATGGATTTGGGGCAGACGCAGCAATTAGAATTATCTATAGTTTGAGCAAGATTTGACCCCTCTGTCTTCAAGGGAAATTAGCTGCTTGACTTACGGAGCACACAATTTAATTGACAAAATGTATGAAAAGAAAATTTCAGCCCTAGAGCCGGTTTTACAACTAATAAGCTGTGCGAATGCCTGAGCAGGCCCCTCTTTCTTTCTATACCTCCTCTTGCCCCATCCATAAAGTAAGGAGGGCTGGACCAGGGCAGAGGCTTCAACATGTGGGCTGTGGGCTGAAATCAGCCTAGAGAGGGGCTCTGTCTGGCAAACTGTTTCATTCGTTTGTTTAGTGAGTGTTTTCCTAGCACTCATGATTTTGGGTTCTGTGTGCTTCATGTGTGTTAACTTGTCTGATTTTCACAGCACCCCTTGAGATAGGTACTCTTATTATTCCCATTTTAGAGATTGGAAAACTCTGACCAAGAGGGGTTAAATACCTTACTATGGGTCACCTGCTAGGCAGGGGTAAGGCAGGGTTTGAACCCAGATGGTCTGGCTCCAAAGCCTATGCTGTAAACTTCCGTGCCAAACTGTTTTATTACTATTATTACTATTATTATTATTGGAGGCACAATGTTGAAAATGAAATTGTCAGAAATTTTAGTGTGTGTGTTTTTAATATTAAACATAGCTTATATGTTACAATAATGGAGCTCTCTCAATACTCAGTCCGCCTTCCTACCTTGCCACAGGCAGCTATGACCAACATGCCCTTAGGGTGGAACATTCTCCTCCTGGTGTACCTCAGTCCCTCCAGTCCCAGGGTCTCCCCATCACCATGACCAAATATAGCTCGTCTTGGATAACTGAATTTACCCTCTTGATCGTGCTTGGATTGCTTCACTGTTTGACGTACCTGCCTGGTGCTGCTAGGCATTTGGGAGTTGTTTGAAGGCATCAGAAAGCAACCCAGGCTGCCAGGCTTTGAGGGTCCACAATCCCATGGAAAAGTGAACTGCAAAGAGGTGAGCACTACATTCTCCTTGAAGCTAGTAGCCTTGAATCTCCTTGAGCTAGTAGCCAATTTGTAAGTGCAGAGGGGTTGAGAAAGCACAAAGTGAATTGCTTGAGCCTAGGAGTTTGAGGCCAGCCCGGGCAACAAGGTGAAACCCCATCTCTATGAAAAATACAAAAATTAGCATAGCGTGGTGGCAGGCATCTGTCATCCTAGCTACTCGGGAGGCTGAGGCAAAAGAATCACTTGAAACTGGGAGGCATGGGGTGCAGTGAGCCGAGATCGCGTCACTGCACTCCAGCCTCGGTGATAGAGTGAGATCTTGTCTCAAAAACCAACACAAAAAACAAATTCTACAGAAGCACTATATGAAAAGATATTAGCTGAGGATTTTCCAAAGCTAGTGAAATATGTGAAGTCAAAGATTCAAGAACTCCGAGCATAATAAAAACAAGGAAAGATACACTTCACCACATCATAGTAAAACTGCCATGAGTGAAAGACAAAGGGAACATCTTAAACGCAGCCAGAGAAAAACTATACATTTCCTTCAAAGAAGAAATAATAAATAAACAGCGAATTTCTCAATAAGATCGATGGAATGGGAAGATAACAGAATGGCATGGATTCAAGTACTGAAAAAACATAATTGCCTCTCTACAATCTTATACCCATCAAAAATATGCTTTGAAAGCGAAGATGAAATAAAAGCATTTTTAGAGAAGCAAAAATCGAGAGACTTTATTGCCAGCAGATCTGTACTAAAATCAACATCAGAGTTCTTCAGGCAGAAGAAGAATGATTCTAAATGGAAGTGTAGATGTGCAAGAAAGAACGGAGAGCCACAGAAATTGAATACATTGGTAAATTTAGTGAGTACACAAAACAATAGCAAGAATGTCCTGTGTGGCTTACCATATCTGTAGAATTAGATGATGTGGCAGGGATGATGCGTCTCTCCAGGAAAAATGTTTAATGGTGTTACCGTGCTCTGTGGTTCCCCATTGTCCAGGAAGTGGCAAGATTCTAATTTAGGGCAGACCATAATGACTGGAGGAGATATGTTATAATCCCTAGTATTACAGTGAAAGAATAATGAAGATATTAAGATGAATGAGCCAATTAGAATTGACAAAATGGAATAATACAAATATTTGTTAAGAAAAAATAAGGCAGAAAAAGAGAGAGAAAGGTGATGCAAATAAAAAACAACTAGTAAGAAACCAGACCTAAATTGTATGAATAACTGCATTAAATATAAGCAGAAAGACCAGTCTTACTTTTAATCCGTAGAGATAAATGGGTCTGTTTCTCATCTACTCCAAAATATTTCAAAGGTAGATGTGTGTATGAATCACCTGAGGAGCTTTTAAAAATGTTTAACTCTCTGAGCCCGACTTCAGTAGTTCAGGGCTGGGATTTGAGAATCTGCATTTTTAATAAGACTCAGACCATTCCTGGAGAAACAGTGACCTCGCCTATGAAACGGGAGGGATAGGGACGAGGGACAAATTGTTCACAGACTGCTTTAGCTGTTGTGGAGCTTGGAGCTTAGCAAGGGGCTAATACAAAAACACAAGTCAATGCAATGCAATAAACTGTGAAAGAACTGGCTTCTAGGAGGGACCTTTGCCCTCCTGCAAATGGCAGATGAGAGGAGTCCGAGGTTTTCTCTCATCTTAATTATTCAGATCTTGGCACCTGAGGAGCAGACCAGCTGGGGTTAGGAATCCAAAGCGGGCAGGATCCCTCCGCACACTCCTGTGTTTATTTATTTATGCAGCTCCAGCAAAGAAAGTTAAAAACAGGGCTGGCCCCTGGCTGGGAGATGGAGCCTGACACTGCATATGCGTCTGTGAGACTCAGTCTGGTCCTGGATGCCCGACTCCCCAAGGTCTGTCTGTGCATTGGGCCAAGGCCCTACTGGCTACAGAACACAGGCGGTGAGGGCTGCACAGGGAGGGGCTGTGGTTTCAGACGCTGACGCAGCTGGCTGGCCTCCTGCTCCTGGTCTCCCGGAGGCTCCCTGCCCTCAGCAATAGAAGGTAAGACAGGGATCACATCCCAAGGTGGAAGGGGGCTCATGCCAGCCCTGAAAGTGGTTGGAAGGTCTTTTTGTGGCAGCCAGGAAGGGCTGGCTCTGCTTTTAGATTCACAAAGGTGCTTGGATAGGGGCCGTCTCGGGCAGAGGGCCACGAGGGCTGGGGAGAGCAGGTCTGCTCTGCCTTGGGCTGCCCAGGCGACATGCCCAGGGATCTGTGTTTCTCCTGGAGCCTGTCAGGTTTGGGAGCACCCAGTATGGTGCCCCAAGGTCCGAGGTCCAATCTAGGGAGACAATGGTGTGAACCTGGCCACGCTACCTTTGCTTAACTCTCCAAAAAAAAAAAAAAAAAAAAAGGTGTGGTAGGATACGGGTGACTTCTCCCTTTTGTCTTTTTCTGTTTTTACATTGATAGAACGTTTTTGTGTTTCGAACAGTTTAAATTGCGTGAAAAGTACAGAATGTTCCTATAAATCCCTTCAATACCCTGGCCCCTGCCACTTTCCCCTATATTGCCATCTTACTAAACATTTGTTACAATTGGTGAGTCAGGGCAGGGAATTTAGGGGTGGATTAGTAACTGCTATGGAGAAAACTAGGAAAGTGGGAAAAGTGCAAAGTCATTACTCATTTTCGAGAAAATGAAAATGAAACAGAACAAAAAATGTGTAAAAGAAAGATGATTAAATTTTAGACCTCATGGCTCAGTTGTGGATGCTTTTACCCATGGTGGTGTAAACACTGAGCTTTTCTCTTTCTCCAGCTTTCTGGAGGTATAATTGACAAATAAAAATTATATATATTTAAAGTGTGCAAAGTAATGTTTTGATGTATGCTGTGAGATGCATGATATTCATCATGTTGTGAGATGAATACCACAATCAAACTAATGAACATATCTGTCACCTGACATGGTTGCCTTTTTCTGTGTGGTAAGAATACTTAAGATCTATTCTCTTAGCAAATTTCACATGCACAGTATTGAGTATAAGTATACAATATATTATTCTTAATGAGAGTCACCATGCTGTACATTAGGTCTCTGAAAATTTGTACCCTTTTGATTGTCTCCCCATTTTTAATTTACTTCTATCTTCCTTCCTTTCTTTTTTCTTTTTTTTTTTGAGACTGGGTCTTGCTCTGTTGCCCAGGCTGGAGTGCAGTGGTGTGATCTCAGCTCACTGCAGCCTCAATCTCCCAGGCACAAGCGATCCTCCCAATTCAGCCTTCTGAGTAGCTGGGACTACAGGCACGTGCCACCACACCCAGCGAATTTTTATTTTTATTTTTTGTAGAGACAGGGTCTGGCCATGGTGCCCAGGATGCTCTATATTTCTTATGTATGTAAAGGCTCGATATGACCCTTCCAGGAAGATGGGCAAAGGGGAATGTGTGAGGGGCTCTGGTCTGAGAACAAAATCCTCATGATTTTTGCTTCAGAGTCTGTAGACAGTAGGTAATGAACTAGAAAAATCAGCAAATAGCAACCTAAACATATTACTCACAAATGTAGAGGTTGATACTCGTAGACCTGCTAAAATTGCTGAAAATGGTTGTTTCTGGAGAGCAGTAGTGGGGGTTGGGGTGGGAAACTGCAGCTTTTCATTATCAGCCATATAATCCTATTACCCTGTATGACTTTGATAAAAATTATAATTAAATTTGAAAGAATAGGTATTTTTGCTGTTGATTTCATATGTAAATAGATGCCTCTGAGCCAGAGTCAGCTCTCATACCTCTCTCTGTCCTTCCCACCCCCAACCTGGTAGCAAATCCTGTCGGTTTCACTTGCAAATCCTGTCGGTTTCACTTTCAAAGCACATGCAGGATGAGTTCATCTCTCAGCATGCCACCTCTCCCGCTGTGGCCCTAACTGCCATCATCTCCCATTGGATTCTTGTGGGTGCCTCTTCCTGGGTCTCCTTGCTTCTCCCTGGCTGCAGACTGCCTTGCAGATGGTCTACTCCCCATGGAGCCCGGAGGGTCTGCCAATAGTGGAGTCATCTCTGCCATTCCTCAGCTCACAGCAGCCTGTGGCTTGTCGCCTCTCATGGTGTAAAAGCCAATGATGTTACCAGAATCCACGAGGCCCTGGAGAGCCTCACCGTTCCCCTCACGTCTATCGCGGAGCACGATGCTGGTCCATGCCCAAGAGAGACTCTGTTGCCTGGAACACAGCAAGAGCTCAGCACAGCCAAGGCTCAGGGCAGAACACTCTTCTCTTCCTGCAGAGCAGGTGTTAAGGAAGTGCCTGCTATTGTGGTCACTGTGAACGTTATTATTCTAGAATATAAGCTCATTGTGAGACGCTTGCTGACTTGTTTGGTGTTTTGTATTGGTTTTTTCTTTTTCTTTTAATTTTCATTTATTTTATTAAATTTTTTTTTTTTTTTTGTAGAAATAGGTGGGTGTAGTGGCACATGTGTGGTGGTTAGCTGGCTGTGGTGGCACGTGCCTATAGTCCCAGCTATTCTGGAGGCTGAGTTGGGAGGATCACTTGTGCCCAGGAGGTTGAGGCTGAAGTGAGCTAAGATCATGCCACTGCACTCCAGCCTGGGCAACAGAGCAAGACCCTGTCTCAAAAAAAAAAAAAAAAAAAAAAGCCGGGTGTGGTGGCTCACGCCTGTAATCCCAGCACTTTGGGAGGCCGAGGTGGGCAGATCACCTGAGATTGGGAGTTCAAGACCAGCCTGAGCAACATGGAGAAACCCTATCTCTACTAAAAATACAAAATTAGCCAAGCATGGTGGCTCATGCCTGTAATCCCAGTTACTCAGGAGGCTGAGACAGGAGAATCGCTTGAACCTGGGAGGCAGAGGTTGTGGTGAGTCGAGACTGCACCATTGCACTCCAGCCTGGGCAACAAGAGCGAAACTCCATATCAAAAATAAAAAGTAAAAAATAAAATAAAAGTACATTAAAAATGGGGAGACAGTCAAAGGGTACACATTTCCAGAGACCTAATATACAGCATGGCGACTCTCATTAAGAATAATAGATCTCCCTATGTTGCCCAGGCTGGTCTCAAACTTCTGGGCTTGGATGATCCTCCCCACTCAGCCTCCCAAAATGCTGGGATTAAAGGTGTGAGCCCCTGTGCCCGGCCTATACTGTTTCGAGTGGCAGCTTTATACACACAAAGCAGGCTACCCCAACTTCTGGTTTCTCATGTATGAGAGAAACACGAAATGATGGAGATTCACTCCTCTTTGTCACCCTAGAGGGTGGAACTGATGCTTTCAAAGGCTGTCTCCGAGGAACTGTGCTGGATGGAGCTGCCACGAGGGCCAGAGGGGCTCAACAGAAAAGCCCTCCTGCAGCCACGTTCAGCTTGGGGGCCTGGAGAGCCTCTCTAAGGTGCCAGAGACTGGGTCCCACTTGTGTCAGAGGGCTGGCCCCCTGGGGACAAAGAGGTGCTCCCAGCATGCTGGCTGGGAGCACATTCTTATCTGGTTCTCAGGCTTCAGTCATGGAGACTGAAGGACCAAGGTGGAAAACCAAGGAGAACGTTCCAGCTTCCAGGCTGTGTGTCCACCTGCCCATGCTGCTTATCGTCTTTCTTCTTCTTTCTTTATTAGGAAATGTTTTGTATTAAGTAGAGCCCACTTAGAACATCACAACTATTTTATATATTTTCCAAATCTCAATTTTATTTTAAATCTCACAATGAATACAAAAAATAGACTTTTATCAAAATGGAAACAATTTGGAAGTGTATGTGATAAAAGCATCATCCTTTCCCACAATTTCGCTTCCCTACTCAGTATTCGTTCATATAAATAGCCTATGTTCTTCTAGATTGTTTTCCATGCATGCATGCATGCATGTACCTCTATAAATCTGGGCATGCAAAATACATATGTCAGTTATTCATACAGATAAATATATTTTTTCTTTCTTTCTTTTTTTTTTTTTTGAGATGGAGTCTCACTTTGTCACTCAGGCTGGAGTGCAATTGCATGATCTTGGCTCACTGCAACCTCTGCCTTCTGGGCTCAAGCAATTCTTCTGCCTCAGCCTCTGGAGTAGCTGGGATTACAGGCACATGCCACCACACTCGGTTAATTTTTGTATTTTTAGTAGAGATGAGGTTTCACTGTGTTGGCCAGGTTGCTCTCAAACTCCTGACCTCAAGTGATTGCCTGCCTCAGCCTCTGAAAGTGCTGGGATTACAGTCATGAGCCACCTTGCTTGGCCTATAAATATCATTCTTCACCTCCCTTTTTCATGTAATAGATGTCTAGGATATAGCCCTCTGCCAGTGCACACTGACCCACCTTATTCCTTTAAATGCCTGCATAGTCACACATGGTATGGGTGCCCCATATATTATTTAACCATTGTGTTATAGATGAGTAGGTATTTTTCATTTGCTTATGTATTCATTCATTCATTCATTTGCTTTTGCTGTTATAAATATTACTGTAGAGAGCATCTTTAAATTTTTAACGACATCCTTTATTATGCAATGGTTTTAAAGTTTAATGTAGTCAACTGCAAGAGAAAGACACCCCTAACTGATCCAAGCAAAAGTAAAATGTATTGATTTATACAACTGAAGAACTCAGAAGTGAGACTTAGGTGGATTCAGGGGATTAAACAAGCCACCAGGATTGTTTATTTCAGCTCCATTCTGCTCCATGGTGGAGTCATTCTTGGGCTCTCCAGGAGGTAAGACGACTTCCAGTAGCTCCAGAACCATTTATGTTTTAAGTCCACTTAAAATGATTTGAGCAGAATGATAGAACCTCACTCTAAAAAGTGGCTTAGTTCCCCCTTTCCCCATCCCCCCCCCACCCCACATAACAAGAAGCCTGAAGGTAGTTAGTTCAGAGAATGACCAGTAACTCAGAACCTAAGGCTCTAGGGAGATTTCTTTGTAATTCCATGATTCATTTTGGTATAGCCCGAAAATGGCTGCCACTTGCTGTGTTCACACAACAGTGTCCAGTGAAGGTAGGAAAGCAAGCCTCTTGTCAGGCACATCTCTCTTTTATCAGACAGGGCAAATGCTCCCCAGAACCCTCAGCCTCCCAACCCCACACCCCAACAGACACTCCGTCAGAGTCCACTGGCTGGACTGAATCATGTGACTCTGACTTCCCTGCAAAGGAGGATGGGAAAGCAAGGATCGGGCACTATCAGCCTCTGGATTGGGGAACTAAGAGTGGGGAGCTGTTGGGTGGACATCCAGCAGAGCCTGACCCAGGAAGCATCTCTCCCAGTCACTCTGCTCCAGAGCCAGGGCTCACTCGGCTTGGATTAATTCCTGTCACATGCTCATCCTGAACTACTTCCAGGTCAGAGGGATTTATCAGCTAATTGGCCAGATCCGGTCACGTTTTCTACCTGTAGATCCAAACCTGGAGCTCATCCTGAACCTGGTGATGGGCAACAGGAGAGTGACTGCTTAGTTACCAGGGTCTGGTTACCAGAAGATGAGGCAATGAATGCCAGAAACTTAAATTATGAAATTTGCACTAGAGACGCCACGTGCACATGGAATAATCATTATTGGTGGCCTTGTCAATTTCAGAGCATGAGTTTCTGGCTAATGCTGACTTTCAGTAACTTCCTCTCCATCACTGTTATCCTCTCAGCAGTGAATGGTGAAAAGGACTTTTTAATGAGCTCTTTTCCTTTTCCTCCGCACTTCCCTTGTTCTCACCTTCTCCCACCCATGCCATTTGCCTCTCTGGAAATCAGTGTCTTTTAGGTAAGAATTCAGGGAGCCTCAGTTTAGACTAGTGTCACTGTGGGCCAAATTCGGTGCCCAGTAAAGCCACAGGTATCTTTCAAAGTCTCACTTCCAGCCTTTACCTCTTTAGATCCTCCGTAGAGGTAGATGTCCTTGGGAAGCATAAAGATATCTCCTCATCTTCTACTGGGCATTCTACTTCCACCATCCTAAATGCAAGCCTTCCGATCTGACTTCTCGCTCCACGTACCCATTAGCAGCTTCTAAAGAATCAGAGCCACGCGAAGGCTTGAAATCAGTGTGTTCCAGCATGGGATCAGCTATAAAAACAATTTGAGTGCTCATAGCTTTCAAATGACTTGGCAGTCTGTCTATAAAATGTCCTGTAGCCTGAAAGTGGTGAGAACATGCCTGCATACATTAGTGATCCATTGATTGTTGCTGGAGCTAGGTAACCTTTGTATACGAAAATGAGAGAACAGCTGAGGCCTGATCAATCAAACCAGCCATTAAGAATCTTGCCTAGTCCATAGGCCTGCTCCATCTCAGGGGTCCCAGGGAGAAAAAGAAAAAGGAAACAAATTTTAGCCATAAATGTGGGGACTAGGCAGACAGGTCTGGACAAAGGTTGGGAAGGCTGAAGATTTCATTCCTCTGGCAGTTAGTGACTTTCCCTAACCCGCTCCTGGCCTAAATACAGGAGAGCAAAATGCAAAATGACATTGGGGATCTGAGACCAGGGCATTTAGTAGAGATGCAGTTTTGCCATATTGGCCAGGTTGGTCTTGAACTCCTGGCCTGAAGTGATTTGCCTGCCTCGGCTCCCCAAAGTGCTGATGTTACAGGAGTGAGACACTGTGCTCAGTCTTCCTCTTTAAAACAAAACAAAACAAAACTTTTATTTTAGGTTCAGGGGTACATGTGCAGGTTTTTTTTTTTTTTTTTTTTGAGACGGAGTCTCGCTCTGTGGCCCAGGCTGGAGTGCAGTGGCCGGATCTCAGCTCACTGCAAGCTCCGCCTCCTGGGTTCACACCATTCTCCTGCCTCGGCCTCCCGAGTAGCTGGGACTACAGGCGTCCGCCACCTCGCCTGGCTAGTTTTTTGTATTTTAGTAGAGATGGGGTTTCACCGTGTTAGCCAGGATGGTCATGTGCAGGTTTTTTAATATAGGTAAACTTGCGTCGTGGGGGTTGGTTGTACAGATTATTTCATCACTCAGGTATTAAGCCTACTACCCATTAGTTATTTTTTCCTGATCCTCTACCTCCTCCAACCCTCCACGCTCTGATAGACTCCAGTGTCTATTGTCTTTATGTGTCCATGTGTTCTCATCATTTAGCTTCCACTTATAAGTGAAAACATGATATTTGGTTTTCTGTTCCTGCATTAGTTTGCTAAGGATAATGGCATGCAACTCCATCCATGTCCCTGCAAAGGACATGATCTTGTTCTTTTTAATGGCTGCGTAGTATTTCATGGTGTATATGTACCACATTTTCATTATCCAGTCTGCCATTTATGGGTCCATGTCTTTGCTGTCGTGAATAGTGCTGCAATGAACATACATACAAGTGCATGTGTCTACCCAGAACAGACACAAGCTGCCATAGAATACATGTGGCTGGCTGGGAGCAGTGGCTCATGCCTGTAATCCCAGTATTTTGGGAGGCTGAGGTGGGCAGATCACAAGGTTAGGAGATCGAGACTATCCTGGCTAACATGGTGAAACCCCACTTTTACTAAAAGTACAAAAAAAAAATTAGCAGGGTATGGTGGTGGGCGCCTGTAGTCCCAGCTGAGGCAGGAGAATGGTGTGAACCCGGGAGGCGGAGGTTGCAGTGAGCTGAGGTTGCACCAGTGCACTCCAGCCTGAGGGACAAAGTGAGACTCCATCTCAAAAAAAAAAAAAAAAAAAAGAATACGTGCGGCCAAAAAGCATACGAGAAGACATATGAGAAAGACATACATGCAGCCAAGAAGCACATGAGAAAAAGCTCAATATCATTGATCATTTGAGACATGCAAATCAAAACCACAATGAGATATCATCTCATACCAGTCAGACTGGCTGCCTGGCTGCTATTAAAAAGTCAGAAACAACAAGTGGTTGGTGGGGTTTCAGAGAAAAAGGTACCCTTATACACTGTTGGTGAGAGTGTAAATTAGTTCAACCATTGTGAAAACCAGTGTAGTGATTCCTCAGAGACCTTCCCCCCTCTTATAAGGATCCTTGAGATTACATTAGGCCCTTGTGGATAATCCAGGTTAATCTTTCCATCTTAGTATTCTTAATTATATCTGCAAAGTCCCTTTTGTCATGTAAGATAACACATTCACAGATTCTGTGGATTAGGATGTGGACAGCTTTGGGGGTGCAATTATTCAGTCTACCCCAAAATAATTTACAGCAATCAGAACAGACTAGCTTATGCCACAATAATAAGCACCATGACTGGGCACGGCGGCTCACGCCTGTAATCCCAGCACTTTGGGAGGCTGAGGGGGGAGGATCATGAGGTCAAGAGATCGAGACCATTCTGGCCAACATGGTGAAACCTTGTGTCTACTAAAAATACAAAAATTAGCTGGGCATGGTGGTGTGTGCCTGTAGTCCCAGCTACTCGGGAGGCTGAGACAGGAGAATCACTTGAACCTGAGAGATGGAGGTTGCAGTCAGCTGAGATCACACCACTGCACTCTGGCGTGGTGACAGAGCGAGACTCCATCTCAAACAAACAAACAAACAAACAAAAAACAAGCACCTCTCGGCTCACTGCAAGCTCTGCCTCCCAGGTTCACGCCATTCTACTGCCTCAGCCTCCCAAGTACCTGGGACTACAGGCGCCCGCCACCACACCCGGCTAATTTTTTGTATTTTTAGTAGAGACGGGGTTTCACCGTGTTAGCCAGGATGGTCTCCGTCTCCTGACCTTGTGATCCGCCTGCCTCCGCCTTCCAAAGTGCTAGGATTACAGGTGTGAGTCGCCGCACCCGGCCCTAAGGTTGTTTTTTACTCATGCTGCATGTGCCTCAGGTAGGTGGGGCTTCTGCTCTACGTCAGGCCCACTCAGGCATCCCGTAGAGGGTGACTTTCTCTTCGTGCTCCTGTGACAGCCAAGGCAGGACAAAGGGCAACTGGAAAATCAGGGACGGCCTCTTAAGCTTCTGCCTGGAGGTGACACACAGGACTTGTGCTTTCATTTCGTTGCTCAATATTAAGTCCCACGATCATGACCACCTTCAGTGCAGGGCAGAGAAGGGCACCGCCATCTGCCCAGAGGGCAGAGAATTGGAACTAGTTCAATCACAAGCATGCTCATGACCACTCACAGCCTAAGTGTCCATCCTTAGAGGAAAGGGAATATAAACTAGGGTGATATGATTTGGCTCTGTGTTCCCATCCAAATCTCATGTCAAATTGTAATCTTCAATGTTGGAGGAGGGGCCTGGTGGGAGGTGATTAATCATGGGGGTAGACTTCCCTCTTGCTGTTCTTGTGATAGAGCTCTCCTGAGATCTGCTTGTTGAAAAGTGTGTAGCACCTCCTTACTCTCTCTCTCCTGCTGGCCATGTGAAGATATGCCTGCTTCCCCTCTGCCTTCTGCCATGATTGTGAGTTTCCTGAGGCTTCCCCAGAAGCAGAAGCCTGTACAGCCCACAGAACCTTGAGCTGATTAAACCTGTTTTCTTTATAAATTACTCTTTATCAGGTATGCCTTTAAAGCAGTGTGAGAATGAACTAATACATGGGGGCTAGCTCCAGACATAGATACATACAGACCACAGCAGGTATAAGGGAGGAGGTATCTGTATGCAGCAAGGCAGACAGGTCTCTAGTGCATATGGTTGAGGGGGAAAAAGCAAGATGCTAGACCATATGTGATGTGAGAAGCCATCTATAGAAACATGTGCATACAAAAATATGGTGTTGTCTTTATAGGCACACAAATAGGTAGAACTGGGGAATCAGGTCTGGACACCGCACACTGATATCAACACCATGGGCAGTTATGGAGTAGGGTCAGGCCCAGGAAGGAGATGATAAGGGGAGACTTTGCTCCTGTTTATAGCATTTTGATCTTTTCAAATATTTAAATAATTAAAAAGTTCCTCTGTCTATTATAAGGGGAGAATGCATTAGTTATTGTCTGCAATTGTTTTACCAAAGGTAGAATAAAATTACTGTTAAAGATTCCTTAGGTGTGGGAGTGGGGGGAATGGAGGGTGAGCTGGGGAAATCACCCAAGAGAGCTGGAGGCCGAGCTGTTGGTGTCTCAGAATAACAGAACTAAAAATATCCTGGGGCATTACGTTGCTCCATGATTCGTTTGCTTGCACGTCAAGAATGGTACAACTCAGGCCTGAGAAGGAGTGACCTACCCAAGGCCCCAGGGCTAGTTGGGGAGGAGGCTGGGGAGAATGCAGAGCTCCTGACTCCCATTCCAGTGCTCCTCCTCCCACCAGTAGCCAGCCTGGACTTAGGAGAGGAGCCCAGGCCCAGGCTTCAACTCAGTCCCTTACTCGCTGTGTGTCTTCAGGCGAGTCACTTCTCCTCTCTGTGCCCAGTTTTATTTTTTCATCTACAATAAGGTAGAGTTGTAAGAATTCCCCAACATCCTCCCATGCCCTGTCCACTGTTAGGGACCAAACTAAATGCAGTTTGTGAGAGCTATTTTGCACGATTTTGTAAAGAATTAAAGTAATTATGTTATTATTAATTAATGTATTAATATCTAGGTATTAATTATAATAATGAAATGATTATTATCCTTAAAAATTCTATTTTATTATTAATATTAGTGATAGCTTTTAATAACCTACATAAAAGGATAGCATAAGTTTTAAATTAGGATAAAAGTTCTGGGACAAGGCTGGGAGTGGTGGCTCATGCCTACAATTCCAGCACTTTGGGAGGCCAAGGCAAATGCATCACCTGAGGTCAGGAGTTCAAGGCCAGGAGTTTGAGGCCAGCCTGGCTGACATGGCAAAACGCTGTCTCTACTAAAAATACAAAAATTAGCCGGGCATGGGGGCAGGCACCTGTAACCTCAGCTACTTGGGAGGCTGAGGCAGGAGAATCGCTTGAACATGGGAGGTGGAGGCTGCAGTGAGCCGAGATTGTGCTACTACACTCCAGCCTGGGCAACAGAGTAAGATTCTGTCTCAAAAAAAAAAAAAAAAAAGTTCTAGAACAAGAACACTGACTTCTCTGGTATAAACCGTCTTGTTCATAAACCTACCTGTGGCATGACCAGACTCTGAAAGTGACGGCATTTCCTGAAGAAGCCAACTCCTCATGCCAGGGATCTTCTGAGGTGCCTATGTCTGCAGCATTGGAAGCAGCTGAGACTCAGGGGTTCAACAAAGGACTAAGGTGAATTCTCCCGGACCCTGCAGGTCTCACTGAGGACAGGCTGGTGCAGGATCCTATAACTGGGAGAGCCTTCTGCCAGCCTCTGACCATGGAGTTAAACCTGGGAGGGGTGCTGTTGTCCAGGATCCATTTTGGGGACTTAAAAATTTCTGTAATTTCATGAACTCTTCCAGGAATAAGTAACATAAATATTTTTCTCTTTCTTCCTCTCTTTTAAAAAGTGCTGCTTGTCCTTTGTCTCCACCTTCCTCCTCTCTTTGCATTTGGGTTTTCAGGAAAAGCTGACCTCTCATGACCTGCAGAACATTTCTTTTCCATTATCCCGTAAATTTTGCATCGTGTGACATTGTCACTGAGCAATGACCCCTAGTATGGCCTCCACGGTGTCTCTGCTTTGGCTGACACTGGTTCCTTAGAGGGCAGTTCACCCTGCCTGGGTCTGGGGTGGGCTGTCAGGGAAACTAGGTCTTCCTGGCTCCCCCAAGCTGCCTGGGCATCAAACTTTCAGACTCCTCAGATTTAGGGCTCAAGGAATGGCCCAGACATCAGTGACTGAGGATCACACAGGCCAACAGCAGGAGAGAAAATGATCCTTTCACAGAAGCAAAGCTGTCAGTGGGACAGGGCCGGCCCCTGAGCTCAGGACGCTGGGGCTTTTGCTGTGTGCCATGGGCAAGAGGCTCCCTCTGCGTGCCTGGTTCCCTCCTCTGGAAGGTAGGAGAGTGACAGTGCCCACCCCATGGGGTGGATGAGTGGCTTCCCTGGAGCACATGAGTATCCAGCCAGCAGAGCCCTGCGTGAGAAAGTGCCCTGTGCGTGTGTGGCCTGGAAATACCCAAATTGTCTAGTCTCCTGTGGGTCATGGACCCTCCGGAGGCCCCTAAGGCAGTCACGCTTCTTATGAATGTTGTTCCACTTTACAGACTGAGGAGAGGTCAGGGGCGGGCCTTGTCAAGGTCACACAGCTGGAGAGCGGGCAGCTGGATTTCAACCCAAGTCCCTGACCCAATTCTGCAGCCCTTGAGTATAAGCAAACACACATCCTTTCTGTGGCACCATCACTATCCAAGAAATAGTAGTCAGCCGGGGCTAGTTGGACGCCCTCTGATCTATTTATTTTTCAGCGTCTGCTTCATAAACCCTTGGACGTCCACCTGAATTTTCCTTATTGCTGTTAACCTCATCTTCCAATTACGCAAAATGTTTCAACCAATTAGCCCCTTGTTGCAGGGATCTCATCACTGGCTGACGTTTGGCGCTGTGTATCTTGGCCCTGACTGACAAAGGCAGCAAGTGCTTATGTCAGCCTCATTTTCTCCAAAGGGAAAAGGGCTCCATGACCAGTCGGGCATTTGGGGGACCCAGGAGCTCCAGTAGCTGCTGAGCAGGCAAAGAAAGGCTGATTAAAAACCCCCACCCCAAGGCTGGACGCAGTGGCTCACGCCTGTAATTCTAGCACTTTGGGAGGCTAAAGTGTGGATTTCCTGAGCTCAAGAGTTCAAGAACAACCCGGGCAACATGGTGAAACCCCATCTCTACTAAATATAAAAAATTAGCCAGCCGTGGTGGGACGCACCTGTAGTGCCAGCTACTTGGGAGGCTGAGGCACGAGAATTGCTTGAAACCGGGAGGTGGAGGTTGCAGTCAGCCGAGTGCGCCACTGCACTCCAGTCTGGGCAACAGAGTGAAACTCCATCTCAAAACAAAACAACAACAAAAGGCACATGCCAAGGTGGAAACTGTGTTTAATTGGTTTCTTTAAAAAGCACAGAGATTGTGAGGTGCTAAAAAAACAGTCTCATGGAACTCTGTGGTTTTGGTGTTTGCTGTATATAGACACCCTGAGGTTCACGTGTCACAGTTCCCTCGGCATTTAAGCTTCCAAGGAACCCTCTGTTTTGCTTGTTTCCCAATTAACCCCTCATTCATTCATGCATTCATTCGTTCAAGAGGTTACTGAGTATCTGCAATGTGCCAGGCACTGCTCTTCACTGAAAGTCTAAAGCAGGGGATCTAAAACCGAGGTTCTGATCCTATGGAGCTTGTGCTTTGGTCAAGGACAACCAATAAAAAGACAAAGTGTGTCTTGTGTGTACCAGGAGGAGGCTGATGCTGAGTGGGAAAGTGAAGCCAGAAATGGGGGTTGGGTGGAAGTGGGGATCCTCAGAGAATGCTGTCATGGAGCAGAGACCCAAAGGCCACAAAGGTGGGAGACAGGCTAATATCTTGGGGAAAGGCAGAGGGAACAGCAATTGCAAAGGCCCTGAGGCAGGAGCATGTTCCAGCAGCAGTGAGGAACCAGTGTGGCCACGGCAGAGTGGAGGGAGATGCATGGACAGAGAAGCCAGAGAGGCAGGGAGGCCAGGCACCCAGAAAGCCTCATGGGCCGCTGTGGGGATCTGGGTTTTATCTTAGTGACTCAGGAGGACTTTGAGGGGTTTTGAACAGGGGGAAGAAATATTATTTTCTCTAGTATTCATTTTCTATTGCTGTGTAATACATGACCACAACCTTAGTAGCTGAACATGACACAGGTTTTATGTGTGGTTTCTGTGGGTAAAGGAGTCAAGCACATTAGAGCTGGCTCTCTGCTCAGGTCCCCACAAGCCTGAAATCCACATGTTAGTTAACTGCGTCCTCATCTAGGGGCTCCTCTTGGGAAAGATCCACTTCCAAACTTCCCCGGGTTGTTGGACAGAATCAGCTTCCTTGGCGCCGAAGGTCCAGAGACCCTGTGTCTTTCCAGCTGTCAGCTCATCACCACACTCAGCCTCTGGCTGTTGCTCCCAGGCCCTCGCCACATGGTCCCCTCCATGGTTCCTTCCCAAAGATCTCAGCTTCTTTCCATAATTTGCCTGATTAGGCAAGACCCATCCAGACTCTTTCTCCTTTGATTAACTCAAAGTCGGTCGGTTAGCAATCTAATCCATGGCATGATATTCCATCATATTTCCAGTTTCTGCCCAGACTGTAAAGGAGGGGAAGAGGAATCCTGGAGCCATCTTGGAATCTTGCCTGTGACTTGTGATTAGAAAGATTTCTCTGACCATTGTGCTCAGAATGGGATAGGGGAGCAGCAGGGGCAAGTGCAGACTCTGGGAAATCAGAGAGGAGACGGTTCCCTTTTCAGCGGTGATGGACCACGGCAGTAGCAGTTGTGGCGACAGAAGTGTTTGAAGCGTGGTTGAAGTGGTTGTAAAATGGACGGGATGTTTTTGTAAAATGGGTTGAAGGAGAACAATAAAACCCGATACAGGCTAACTCCAAGCTTTCAGGTCTGAGCACCCTGAATGCTGAGCTGTGGGAGTGTATTGTGTTTATCGAGAAGTGTGCAGGTTGCCAAAGGATTCGCTTTGTGTTTACAGAGTTAAAGGTAGACAGGTGCTCCAGGTTTGTGATTTCTAAAAAATAAAAATAACAATACACTATCTATACAGATGAGACTTGTCCCATTAGGATCCCAATTTGTGACTTTCCTCTTTTAGGAGGAGAATACAGAAAAGAAAATGAGATCTGCAACTTGATCAGCATTTGTTTTTTCAGCTGCTGGTTCCTGAAAAGAAAAATTGTAGCACACGACAATCAGTGACAATAATTTGTGGAAGAATTACAAATAGGCCAGGAGTTGGCTCGCTTTACTGGTTTTGACTTGAATTAGATGTAAGACAGATGAGTTGAATGAGGTCTGTTTTGCAGCAGAAAGCATTGCAATGTCACATGGGGCCATAAAGGTGCCTAAATTGAGCAGAAACATATGTTCTTCAGAAATTAGCTGTTAGGTACGAGCCTTTCTCTTGTTGATGCTATCGGTATGAAATCCAATATTATCCCAGGGAAAGGAAACAAGGCCACTTAGCTGTTGGATGACAAGCTGTCTTACACTTCATCAAACCCACCCGTTTACTTGTCATGGCTTGTACCGCTCAGGAAGATAAGAGACGCTGTATCTCTGATTTTCCTCATGGTGTGTTTTGGAATAGATGCCAGCTTCATGTGTTGACCACGGTATGCGGGGCCATTCAATAAAGACAGATCCTTGGCCAAATGTTCTGTATTTTTCCAAATACAAAAGACGAACTAATGAAACCAACGCAGCCATGCTGAACACCAGCGCCAGGGCTCCCTCCTGCGCTGCCACGTGCTTCCTTCCAGGGAAATGGATCATATGCAGCCATGTGGCCTGTGCTACCTGATGTCTTTGGAAAATTATGCTTTTGTTTTAATTTTATAATAAAAGTTGTTGAGAAGTCACCCTGGCAATCCCCTGCACACCAAGAACAGGTGCTATCAAGAGTGGATATTGCAGAAACACTTCCTCTCCCTACAAACCTTCCAGGGCAAGAATGGAGGGAGAGGCTAAGCCTTCTCTTCATTCCCTCACCACTGTCTTCTTGACCCAAAGATGAGGGGCTTCCATCTCTAAATCTCCCAGGCAAAAATTCTAATAGCTGAGAGACAGAAAGCAGCTCATATTAAACCACAGATGGCCTGCCATTTTTGCTTGAAGGGCTGGAATTTTCAGTTAATGCTGGGGGAAGTAAGAAAGTCAAGTCAGTTGCTCTGTCCAGCAATTCATCATTGCTGGGTTTTACTGAACAAAGGCAAACTCTGAAAACATGATCATGATTGAAAGAGGCAGCTGAGCAGGTGGGCTCCACCTGTGGCTCCCTCTCAGCATCTTGTGCTGCCATTGTGTTTAGGTATTCATGTCTCTGACTAAGACAGTGAGCTCCTCGAGGAAGGTACTTGTGCCTCCATCACCCTGGAGCCCTCCACGCCCAGTATGTGCAGTGCCAACACCTAGCAGACATTCAGTGTGTATGTGAACCTCTGTCCTGATCTGAACAGGGGAGTTCCTGTGTGTGCCTGTTTGCTGCCTTAATTATTAATAGCATTTCCTTATGCCCTCAATCTATCACTAAACCTCAGTGCTGCTCCCTACCTAAGCAGAGGAACTTCATTGCAAGAATATTGAGTGGCTGAATGAAGAGGTAATTTCTTGCCTCATATGATGAAAAAAAAAAAAAATCAACCAGGAACTGGCTGAGCACACCTGGTTTGCACAGGATGGTCCTCATCAATGCCGGTTGGTTTGCTATAAATTTGAATGGTGCTGCCTTTCACACTTACACATGGCCTGAGTTGGCGAGTAAGTTATCTGGTCATCTTTGGCATCATCATCAGGCATAGCAAATCCAGTGGTCATCAGGGCATCTTAGAGTTGGCGTACCTCTTGGCATACATCCAGAGGGATGTAAAAATTGCCCAGGATCTATTTTACTGAGGTAGTCAAACAATGAGTTAGGGTCGGCTGGTTTTCCAGTAGCTTTCAAAAAGCCTGAGATTAACTCAGATGGAATCAGCTTAGGTCACGTGCCCACCTGCTATAAATTCTTGTTGCTGGGGCAACGCTGATGCTGGTAGGTTTAACCTGGATCATAGGTCCCAGCCCCTGACTCTGGGGTGTTTTTCTCTCCACACTACATTGGCTGGGTAGGGGAGGGGAGAGTTTTCTAAATGAAAATCAAGTTGCTGCCATAAACTCCCCTCACTAAAAGGCATGTGCTTTTGACATGGGGATTTTTGTCCATTTTGTTCAATGCTGTATTTTGAGCATCTAGAATGATAATACTCAACAATGGAAGCTCCTTAAATATCTGTTGAATGAATAAATACCGAGAAGACAAATAGCAAGTTTTCTTGAGGCAGCCTTCTGTATAAAATAGGATACACTTTATTGCTCCAGATGCTCCATGAAGCAGTAACAAACTGCAGGTAGGCATGACAACCTCCCTCAAGAGAATCATCCTTTGGTGTTGAAAAACATATTGGAAATCACTGACCATGGCCTATATGGGTCTCTCATACGCTGATGATACAAACTTTCCACACATTTCAAGCACTGGGCTCGGTCTGCCATGTTGACAGAATCATGATGCCTGCCTCACAGCAAGGGGAGCTCCTTCCCCCGGTGAAACAGCTCCAGAGGAAGCAAGGGCTTCCACGAGTCAGTTCAGTTCTCTCCTTTTGATGCTGTATTCGTCTGTTTTGTGTTTCTGTAAAGGAATACCTGAGACTGGGTAATTTATGCAGAAAGAGCTTTATTTGGCTCACAGTTTTGCAGACTGTACAAGAAGCACAAGAAATGCAGCACCAGTATCTGCTTCTGGTGAGGCCTCAGGAAGCTTTTACTCCTGGCGGAAGGTGAAGGGGAGTCCGGGTGTCACATGGTGAGAAAGTGAGCAAGAGAGCAGTGGTTGGGAAGGTCCCAGGCTCGTTTTAGCAACCTGATCGCAAGAGAACTCATTACTGCGGGAGGACACCAAGCCATTTGGTGAGCGATTCGCCTCTGTGATCCAAACAGCTCCCATCAGGCCCCACCTCCAACACTGGGGATCAGATTTTACCATGAGATTTGAAGGGAACAAACATCCAAACTCTTATCCGGTATGAAATGCACAGGATAGGAGCATGTTCTTGTCGAGCTCATGTGGATAAACTTGGGTCCCTCCTGTGAGTGTTTCTTAATTGTTTACAGAAGCCTCTCAAGGGCAGGAATTACATCCTCTGTTCCTGGCGTGATGCCTGGTAGCCAAAAGGGGCTGAAAACTGTGACTCTGGGGCTGAGAAGGTGAATTCCCCTACCTGGGATCTGACAGTCTCTCAAGAGAGTCATGCCATGGTCCCATCCCATGGTAAAGACTGTGAACATATTGGATGAGGGCGAGGGGTGGACAGGGCGGGGGTTGCCGCTATTGGATATTCTGCAAGGCCACCTCCCTTCCTTGGCACATTCCTCCAGCTGCTGCATTCACCAGCCAGGATCCTTTGTTGTAAGCAATGGAAGCTAGCTTTGGCCAGCCGTACCAAAACAGGGATCTATGGATGGATGTGGGGTAGCTCTGAGAACACAGAAGGGCTAAGGGACCAGGTGACAGAAGGACTAGACCTGGGTCAAATCTGAGAAATCTCTTTGAGGCATACATTTTGAGGTGGGGGCCTACTCACTCTTGTTTCTTATGTCAGTCCCCTCAAGGTAAAATTTCCCAGGAGGGAAGTGTGGACTTGGGCCCCACGCTCACTCTCTGGCAGAGCACCTTGGTCATCCATTCCACTGAGATGGTGACCAAGTGGGCATGGGGTCCTCGAGGGGAACCTGAAGTTCAGGGCAAAAGAGTGGGGAATGGGCACTGGCTTGTCCACAGCACCAGAGGCCTACCCCAGCCCATGTCTGCAAGCAAGGCATCCTGGGATTCTTATAGCCTGGGATGTGTCTGGCACTTAGTAGGCTTTATTATTATTATTATTGTTATTATCACTATTATATGAGATGAAGTATCACTCTGTCGCCCAGGCTATAGTGCTGTGGCTCAATCTCGGCTCACTGCAACCTCTGCCTCCTGGGTTGAAGCAATTCTCATGCTTCAGCCTCCTAAGTAGCTGGGATTACAGGCATGTGCCACCATGTCTGGCTAATTTTTGTATTTTTATTGGAGAATAGGTTTCATCATGTTGCCCAGGCTGGTCTCAAACTCCTGGCCTCAAGTGATCCACTCACCTCAGTGTCCCAAAGTGTGGGGATTACAGGCGTGAGCCACCATGCCTGGCCCACTTAGTAGGTTTTTTTTTTTTTTTTTTGAGACGGGGTCTCATTCTGTCGCCCAGGCTGAAGTGCAGTGGCGTGATCTGGGCTCACTGCAAGCTCCGCCTCCCAGGTTCATGCCATTCTCTTGCCTCAGCCTCCTGAGTAGCTGGGACTACAGGTGCCCACCACCATGCCCAACTAATTTTTTTTTTTTTTGTATTTTTAGTAGAGACGGATTTCACCGTGTTAGCCAGGATGGTCTCCATCTCCTGACCTTGTGATCCACCCGCCTAGGCCTCCCAAAGTGCTGGAATTACAGGCGTGAACCACCGCGCCTGGCCCACTTAGTGGGTTTTTAAGAAACGTTGAGGCTGCCTAACTTACTTGCACCTCTGACCTCCAAACTTAAGGCAGAGCTGCTTCCTCCTCCCCTCCATCCCACAGCACTTTGTTATTATTTTTAACAACTCCATTATTGAACTTTGTAAGAATTAACTTCAGGTTTTTGTTTCTTTGGGTTAGAATTATGTCTAATTTATTTTTGTCTACATGAGTTCTTGACACAGAATGGAAGCCCAATCAGTGTTTGCTGGATAAATGAGTGATTGAACAGGTGTTAAGTGGGAAAAAGCCCCAGTCAAACCAATATATTTATCTTTGAGGTATGGGGGAAAAGCTCATATATGTTTAAAAAATACTCAGAGCTTGAAAATAAGCTATAAAGATGATTGAGACACATAGTGTCAGGGTGTAGGGCAGTCTAACAAGTCCACGTGGGGGGACCTGAGCCCCTCATGAGATGTGACTTTGACTTCCTATTTACCATTGATTAGGACCCAGACATTTTATAACTCTGGAAAGTTAGAGGTTAAGATATAGGAAACTTATAAAGTAGAATGTTTTTCTTTTCCGATGGCACTAAAGATAATCCCCAGGTTATAACGTTATTGACCATTAAGATATTGAAGTGATTGTAGCTAACTCAGCAATTGAATATCAGGCAGCATTTCTTCTTTTTGATTGACTGCATGGAATCCTTGTTCTTATACCTTATTTTGAATCAATTTTGCCACCTTATTAGTTCCATTATTAATGAAATAGATTTGACAAATGCTTACCATTCAGCTTATGAGAATTATGCTTTTAACATCTGAGAGTCATACTTTGATACACACGCATGTATTTGGAAAACTAGACACAGTTTCTTCTAAAACAGAATGGTTTTTATTAGGTTAGAATTACAAGTTCATGCCAAAAACACCTTTTTCTGGAATAACATCTGGAATTTATATCGTGACTTTTCTCTACCGATCATTAGCTCCCTTCTTTGTGTTTCTCAACCAGGCAGTTAGAAATTTGAATCTGCTTTTCTTCTTCTTCTTCTTCTTCTTATGCTCCTTTGCCAATTTTTAGCCTGGAAATGGGAAGTGATGTTACTGTGGTCAAGAGCTGAGCTACAATACCTGTGCTGGGAGAATGACTGATAATGGCATTGGTCATGATTTGTGGGCTTCCAGAACCTTTTGAAAACTCTTACATGTCAGAAATTTTTCCCTGATGTGTCTGCACATCCCCAAAAGAAAAGCCAGAAATCTACATTCCCATCTGCCTTACAGCCAGAGAGCAGACATGTGACATGGAGTGCACCGATCAGAGGGGTCTGAACTAGACTCTCGTTAAGAAGAGAAGGTTGTGTAAAAGATGGCAACATGCAGAGACCATTCTGCAGAGGGTACTGAAGAGACACACGTGGCTTGCAGAAACCACAGAGCAGTGGGCAGGAGTGGGGTAAGGAGGCTGTCACACTGTCCCCTTTTGTCTGTGTCAGTGATGTGCCCAGCACCACCAGTAGCTGTGGGTCTGCCTTTTTTCTGTTATATAGCCTCCAAGCCGGATCCCTGACCTTGCAGAGATTCTGGGAGTCGCTGAATAAATTCCTTTTTGGTTTAAACTAGTTAGAGTAGATTCTGCTATTTGCAACTCACAGCTAAGTCTGATCCACAGCATTAATAATGGGGACATGGGGACCTCAGAGATGCTTGAATCAGAGACAGCTGGGTAGAGGCACAGGAAGTTCACTCTCCTCATTGCGTCCCAGAATATTTACAGTTTTTCATAAAACTGAGAAAAGCTTTGGGTTGCCACCAGATTACTTTGCGGACAACTCTTGCAAATGTTCACCCTATTACATAAGCAATATCTCAGCTAGAATTATTCTTGAAGTTCTATCTAGCTCTTTGATTTCCTGATTCTATGATGTCTCTTAATAATGTATACAATTGAAAGTTATCTGAAGATTGACTAGCATCCCTTTGGAAAAATAACAGTGAAATCTCCAGGGTGTAGCATACCCACCAACTGCCTTGTGAGCAGGGATAACAAATTAAACTATATATTCAAAAACTTGATGATGAGGAAATTACTCCTGGGATGAGCTTTATTATTACTGACTTCAAAGAAGTATTTGATGGTACAGTGAAAAGAAAATGATGTATTATAATTTGATGTTTTCCATGCAAATGGAAAAGTAGCAGAAATATCTATCATTTCAGTTCAAGGAAGGGCCTTCCTGGAAGGAGGAGAGATATAGGCACTGTCATATCAGGAGGTGGTTTGTTATGGGTGGTTGAAAAATAGGCATGAAATTTCTTGAGACTTGTTTTGGTTACAAGTTCTACAAGTTACAGAGACCCCTAGCCCCTCTCCAAGAAACTTAGGGGTTTATTTTTCCTCATGTTAAATACGTCTAGAGGCAGGTAGTCCAGGGATGGAATGGTAGTTCCATGATAACATCTGGGACCCATGCTCTTTCTGGATTTCCATGACCCTATCTTTATTGTGAGCCCTGTCTTCACACCATCAAAATGGCTGCCACAGTTCCAGGCAACACGACAGGCAACAGCAACAGACACCTGTCTGCTGAGTCAGCTCCTTTTAAAGCATTTTCCCGGAAGTCCTGCCCAGTAGCTTATGTTGAGTAACGGTTTGCTAGGTCTGTGTCACGTGAACATTTGCTGCAAGAGAGCCTGAGAAATTTTTTTAGCTGGGAATACAATCTCTCCAAATAACATCAGGGTTCAGTCAATAAGGAAGAAGGAAGGGAAGTCTGGAGCCTCTGATGCACCCTAGTGTCTCTTTGCATAGAGTTTGCTCTAAGACCCGGCAGTGCTTTTGACTTCTCCCTTTCCTCTTTGCCAGTGCTTCCTCTGTCTTCTTTGTTAAAAAAAAAAAAAAAAAAAAAATTATCGCTCAACCTCCATCAAAGACAAAAAGCAACATGACAGTATTTGGGTGTGTGTCCCCACCCATATCTCATCTCCATTTGTAATCTCCATGTGTCAATGAAAGGAGGTGATTGGATCATGGGGATGGTTCCCCATGCCTTTCTCTTGATAGTGAAGGGAGTTCTCTTGTGATCTGATGGGTTTTCTGTAAGACAGTTTTCCCTGCTCTTGCTTGCTATCTGTCACCTGCTGCCTTGTGAAGAAGGTGCCTGCTTCCTCTTCTGCCATGACTGTAAGTTTCCTGAGGCCTCCCCAGTCATGCAGAACTGTGAGTCAGTTAAATCCCCTTTGTGTGTAAATTACCCAGTCTTGGGTAGTATCTTTATAGCAGTGTGAAAACAGACTAATACATGGCACAATCTATTTCTTTCTTACTGCACTTCTTCCTCCTATTCCTTAAATGATTAGATCTAATAGGATCTGTGACTGAGCACACTAGCTCATGACTATAATCCCAGTGCTTTGGGAGGCTGAGGTGGGAGGATCACTGGAGCCCAGGAGTTTGAGACCAGAGTAGATAACATAGCAATACCCCATCTTGAAAAAAGTAAAATGAAATAAAAATTATAAAAAACAATTAGCCAGGCTTGGTGGTGCATGCCTATAGTACCAGCTATTCAGGAGGTTAATGCAGGAGGATCCCTTGAACCCAAGAGGTCAAGGTTGCAGTGAACAGTAATCATACCACTACACTCCAGTCTGGGTGACAGAGCAAGATGTATCTAATAATAATTATCATCATAATAATTATATTTAAATAAAAAATAAGTAAATAGGATCTGGATTACAGAGACCCCATAGTCTCCTCTCTAAGAGACAGCTGAACAATAATAAATATTGCAAAAGGATTTGAAACTTCAGGGCTCCCGAAGAAAGATGAGCCTCATAAATCAAGCACCTTCCTTTTATACAAATTGCGTTTACATATTTTCTGAAATGTGACTTTTTAACATACGTATTTAATTACATAAATAAATGTTTTTGGTCACCTGGATTGAACCAAACATTCTAATGAACTATGCTAAATGGCTGGAATGCCAACAAAATCAAAACTTAATGTTAAATTTTACTTTTAAAAAAACCTCAGGGAATCAGCTTGCTCAAGAATGGAATATGTGTATTTTCTTTAAAGCTTCAACTTTAATAAAGTAGGATCATCCAAAGAGCTTCTGACCCAGGAGATCAATTTTAGAGCCCAAAGCCCAATTTAATCTACATAAGATTTTAAAAAATAATTTTATTTATAAAATGATCCTATGGTAAAATGGATCTCTAGTGGGCATATAGGCCTATAGATTATAACACATATGTTGATTGGCCTATCCGTCACCAAAATCACGATACAGAACAGCTGCATTACCCTCACAATTTCTTCATGTGGCCCCTTGGTTGTCAATCTTCTCTCCCCAGCTGTTGGCAACCACTAATCTGATCCTTAATCCCTACAGTTTTCATTTCGAAAATGTCATTATAAATGGAGTCATAAGTCTGGGACTTGTTAAACTTGATTTTCTTTCTTTTTTACAAACATTATTTATTATTTATTAATTTTATTGTCTAGCTTTTCTTGCTTAGCATAATGTCTGTGAGATTCATTCAGGTCATGGTGTGTATCATAGTTTTTTTATTTTTGTTGTTGAATAATAGCTGATAATATGGATACACCACAGTTCTGTTTGTTTTTTTATTCATTCACTAATTGATGGAGGTTTGGGCTGTTTCCATTTCTTGGCTATTATGAATAATGCTGCTGTGAACATTCATAGACACATATTTATTTGGACATATGTTTTTATTTCTCTTGGCTTGAAACGGCAGGGTAGGGGGTGGTCTCCTGGAAAATATATGGAGAATATTTTGTTACTAAAAATAATGTTTGTGTGTACGTATATGTGGGCCAAAATCAACACTTGTCTACTACACTGAGCCAAGTTTTTTTTTTAATAAAATGAAATTGATTTTGGTGTGTTATACTTGCAGTTTGCCAACCTTTTTACGTATCTTCACAGCTCATTACTTTTTTTGAGACAGAGTCTTGCTCTGTCGCCCAGGCTGGAGTGCAGTGGTGCAATCAGGATTCACTGCAGATTCAACCTCTTGGGCTCAGGTAATTCTCCTGCCTCAGCCTCCTGAGTAGTTGGAACTACAGGCAGGCACCACCATGCCCAGCTAATTTTTGTATTATTTTGTAGAGATGAAGTTTTGCCATGTTATCCAGGCTGGACTTGAATTCCTGGGCTCAAGTGATCAGTCCACCTTGACCTTTCCAAAATGCTGGGATTACAGGTGTTAGCCACCACACCCAGCCCACAGCTCATCCTTTATAGGAATAAAAGCAACTGGAGACTTTTGATTTCGGTAGCTGTGGGTGAGACATGTTGTCCAGCTCTTGTTACAACATATTTTTCTCCTCTCACTTCTTAATAGATTTAAGATACTCACAATGGGGATGACAATAATTATTGAGCTCAGATAATCCCAAATAGCATCACCACCCAGTCCCACAGGTTCATTCCCACCTGTCACCAGACTACAGTTGACCCTTGAACAAGTGGGCATTAGGGGCATCAATGCCCCCCGCCCCCACAGTCAATCTGTGTATAACTCTGACTTCCCCCAGACTTAACTATTAACAGCCTCCTGCTGACCAGAAGCTTGACTGATGACATATACAGTTGATTAACACATATTTTGTGTGTTATATGTGTTATATACTATATTCTTACAATAAACTAGAGAAAAAATGTTATGAAGAAAATCATAAGAAAGAGAAAATATATTTACTATTCATCAAATGGAGGTAGATCATTATGAAGGTCTCCATCCTTGTCATCTTCATGTTGAGTAGGCTGAGGAAGAGGAGGAAGAGGTGGGGCTGTCTCAGGGGTGGCAGAGGTGGAAGAACTGTGTATAAGTGGAGCCATGCAGTTAAAATCTGTATTGTTCAAGGATCAACTGTATTTCTGTTTTTGAGTTGAAATCTCCTTTGACATAACCATTAAAGCATTTTTCTCCAATGTCTGCACTTTAAAATTCTCCTTTCTTTTTCATCAGATTCAGTATTGGAGCAGCAGTTCCTGATGTGCTGAAGTCAATAGCCATCTCATTTAACAATTCTAATTCTTTTGCCTGGAGGAAGCTGAGAACTGATCATCTTTGGGATGTAGGTTTAGAGGAAGTCATGAGCTTGTAATGTGTCCATCTGTGGGATATTCTGGTGGAAGATGTTGAGCATATCAACCAGAATGGACAAGGTTAGGTTGCAGTAACAAATAAGACCCAAATCTCTAGGGCTAAACATAACAAATGTTTTAAAAACCACTTACACTTTACGTCCAATGTGGGTTCTTTATGGAGGGCTCCCTTCTTCATAGTCACTCTGTGATCCAGTCTGATGGAGGCTGCACTATCTCAATGCATGCTTCCAAGACAACCACAGGATAAAAACAGCATAGCCAATCACACTGCAGTTCTTAAATGATTCTCCTTAGAACTAACACCTGTTAGAAGCTCAGTGGAACTTCCTGGTTGGATGTGCCAGGCAAGGTGAGATGCCCTGGTTCCATGGAGAGGGCACAGAAGCTTCATGTTGAAGACCCTCTGAGACTTTGCACTATGTGTCTCTTTATTTGGCTGGTCCTGATCTGTATCCTGAATAATAAAATTGCAATCATAAGGAAATAGCACTTGTTGCTTTCTCTCAGATTTTAATGACTGAGAGAGGTCACATACTGATTCATGACTTGAAGGGGTAGAGGAGTGTATGCATCCTGTGGGCCTGGAAGAAGTAGGAGGCTACGGGTATTTGTGAGCTCTAGCAATGTCTACCAAGAAGGAGAATAGGATGTGGACAGGAAAGAATTGACTTCATAAACAACTTGACTCATGTGATGGTTCTCTCTTTGACTCTTTGAATCTCAGCACATTATTAATCTCCATGTTAATGGATTGAGGTTGGGCTTTTTTTTTTTCTCAATGTCTCTTTATAATCTTATTTTTGCCTGTACAAAGGCATTAGCATACATTTTCTGGGCTCTCAGCCAGATGAATCATTTTCTTTTCTGTTTCCCCATCTCCATAGTGCCCTGGTCTTTGCCAGAACCAAACAGTGGTCACAACCAGGACCTGCACCAGGGGTCTTGAATCACCTTGTTCAGTTCCCAGATGCCCCTCCTGCTCTCTGAATGGAACCCACCCTCAACAAGCACTCGGGCAAGACCAGGTGCCATGAACACACTGACACTTGGAATCTCATAAGCAACATTTGGTACCAAGCCCAGATCAGCTTTTCATCACCCTAGACAAGAGATGTGCTTGGGACTCTGCGGTCTCCCCTGAAGCCCTCAGGCAGGTCTCTGTCATTGCTGGGCGGGATTATGGTAACACTCTACCAGCAGCTCCCCACCTGCACCTCAGGCCAGGTTGGAGAGGGTGAAAAAGCAACATAAAAATGTCAGGTTCCTACTGGGGATTAGGAGACAGCAAACTCCAGCCAAGTTTTATTTTTCCATTCTAAAGAAGAAGACGGAAAAAAGACAACCTAAATTATCCCATTTTCCTTAACACACCATAGATGCATGAACTAGAAGAAAAAATGTGTTAAACACCCAAACAAAAAGAAACAATTTGGCCACCAGCCAGGATTACTTTGCCTGAAATGTTTTCCATGACTCTAAGGCCAGCACACGCAAGGGTTTCTAAGATCCATTTCTGGTGAGAATAAAAGCTGAATCTGAAAAACAGATGCCCCCTGAAAGTAAGAAACAGAAGAAAATGCAATCTGTCAACTAGCCACAATTTATTCTATCAACTATCACGAATTTACTCTGACATATTTGCTGAGTAAAATAACCATGTTGACTGATTGTTCTCCTGAAAAAGACAGTTTGAATTCACCCAACTCCAGCTGAGACTCAAATAGTCATTCTCAACTATTTCCAAATGTAAATATTTTCTGCAAAGAGAATCTTTTACAAAATCTCAATTTGTAAAACTGGCCAGAAACCCAGTTGCTCTGGTTGAAACTGGGGGTGGGTCCTCCATGTGATACCTTAAACATGTTACATCCCCTGAAACCCTCCCCTCAGCCCAGCAGCCTCTTTCTCTCTGTCACTCAGGCTGGAGTGCAGTGGAGCGATCACAGCTCACTGCACCCTCAACCTCCAGGGCTCAGGTGATCCTTCCACCTCAGTCTCCTGAGTAGCTGGTAGCATAGGGTATACGCCACCATGTCTGGCTAATATTTTGATTTCTTGTAAAGACAGGGTCTCACTATGTTGCCCAGGCTGGTCTCCATATCCTGGAGTTAAGCAATCCTCCCACCTCAGCTTCCCAAAGTGCTAAGATTGCAGGTGTGAGCCACCACACTGGCCTGAACAAAATTCACATTTGTTAAGAATCTTTGGGGTAGATAGGGGACAGTTCTGCTCATTTAAAAACATCTAGAGGAGTTTTGCATTATCACAATAACTCATGGTGGGTGTCATTTCTAGAATTTAGTGTAAAGGTTCAGGGATGGTAATGTATGACACACAATCCTGTCCAAATGGCCATGTAGTCCCCAGGAGAAAAACAAAACAAACAACAAAACTGGACGGAAGGCTTTACTTGTCTTTCCGAGGCAGGAGCTAAGGGGTCACCCCCCACTGTGGCCCGCTGCAGCCCCAGCCCCCTATCTCTGTCTTGCATGGTGCTTGCTTCTCCTCCTCTAGAGCCCAAATATACCAAATGCTTCTTGCTCAGTCTCCTTTGCATCCAGAAGCAGCCATGGGACCCAAACCTGACCGATGCAAGGGGAGAGTCAATGCTCCAAGGTGGGAAGAGTCTTCAAGGAAAAATTTTCTTCTGTCATGCTATGGAGGCACAAGAAGAAACTCTCCTTCCTGCCTTTGAAAAGAATTGGTTGAGAACAGCATGCTGGAACCGAAGCAGCTTTTCTGTGAGCATGAGGAGCCATGCTTAAGAACAAGCCAACCTGCTAAGGAAGGCAGAGTAGAGAGACAGATACGGTTGAGCTGCATTCATCATCCCCTCTGTTATAGGGGACAATCTACATGATTCTTCAAGTCTGTTAATCAGGTCTTTGGTTGCTGACAGCCAACGCCTTTTAATAGATATACTTTTCTCACTTCTATTTATCTGGAAGCAGAGAGAAGAGCTCTGAGGGAATCTTCTTCGCAGACGCTGACACTTTGATTCTCACTGTGGTTTTTCTTGTTGACTTAGGGCCGCATAAATCTTTTCCTCCTTCATGGTACTTGATCTTTTGCCTCTGCCGCAGGCTTGTTATCTGTTTTCTGTAAGTAATGCAGGAGCTTCTGGTTATAAATGACTTGCTAAACTTGAATTCTTAAGAATCGTTTATCTGTTAGACCCACCCTAACTCAATCAATACTCAGTGATAGGAGGTGTCATCAATGATTAACTTTAAGATAAAGCAGTTCTTCCCCTGCCCCCGCCACCAGCGGAGACGTGGGTTTCCCCAGGGAAAAGCAGGCAGGATGGAAAGCTTGTGGGGCATCTCCTGTAGGGCCTTTCTCCTGCCTCCCAGCTCTCCCTGTTCTGTCCCCACCCTGAGCTCTGCTGTACCCCAGAGACATGCCTCCATCGGCCAGCCAGTAGCCCTGCTGCAGGTGGACAGGTAGAGCTCAATCAGCCATCTTGCCTGGGAGATGCTCAGTTATAAAAAGGAACGAAGGAAAATCAAAAAGGAAGGACTCTCCGATGCTGGAATTTCATACTCAGGACAGGCTGGCGGGGAGATGGGCAGCCTCAGGTCACACTGGCCACTGTGAGAGAGGCCTGGAGTGTTCTGCTGCCCTGAGGTGCAGAGATGGAGATGAGGCAGAGGCACCAGGTCCCCAGCCATGCCTCTCTCTGTAGTCATGAGCTTCTTGCCTCCTGCTGCACAGAGCTGTGGTTCCACTCGGATCCCAGCACAGAATCACACCTGACATTGGGTCTCCTGGTTCCGGGCAGCTGGACCTGGTTCCATCCCTGTGGGGAGGTGGCTGCACCTGCAGGTCCTCTCGGGATCCTGACTGATGCTCAATAGACAAATCACCATGTGAGGAAGTGCTGCAGGGAGGAGGGCGTCTCCACTCCCCAAAACCCAGCAAGATAAATCCAAAGGGATCCAGGAGGATGGAGAGGGCAGGAGCTTGCTGCTGAGGAGAACGAGTTGAGCATCCTCATACTTTTGAGGTTATCTAAGAAGATTCATACTCATGTGGGACAGACATCACATCATTTCAGGGCAAAGATGATGCATTGGTCATGGGCCATGCACTTGCTACTTGATTTTTGTTTTCTATTTTTTTGAGAAGCCTTTTAGACATACAGACTAACAAAATGTTAGTTAATAAGCACCTGGGCAGTCATCCCTCCAGCATAAGAAATCAGACTTCAGAAGTACATTTGAGGCTTCCTGGGGACCCCTCTACCATTAGATCTCCTGCTCTCTCCCCAAGGCGTAGTCATCTCCTAACTTTGTTTTCTTGCCTTGCTCATGTATATTTTTTCTGAAATTTCTTATAGTCCCAAATATTATATTTACTGGTTGGCATATTTCAAATCTTTATAGTAACATTTTTACTGAAATTTTTAATAGTCCCAAATATTATATTTATTTGTTGGCATATTTCAAATATTTATAGTAAAGTATTATACTAAAAGCATCCTTTCTATAACTTGCTTTGTTTTATTTAACATAGTACCTTTGAGTTTGATTCTTTTATTTTTCTTTCCTTTTTTTTTTTTTGAGATGGAATCCGGCTCTGTCACCCAGGTTGGAGTGCAGTGGCACGATCTCGGCTCACTGAAACCTCCGCCTCCCGGGTTCAAGCAATTCTCCTGCCTCAGCCTCCTGAGTAGCTGGGATTACAGGCGCCTTCCACCGCGCCCGGCCAATTTTTGTATTTTTTTAGTAGAGACAGGGTTTCGCCATGTTGGCCAGGCTGATCTCAAATTCCTGAGCTCAGATGATCCGCCCGCCTCTGTGTCCCGAAGTGCTGGGATTACAGGCGTGAGCCACCGCGAATCCATTTTCCAAACACACAAAGGTGAGTATGGAAATAGATGAAAGGATATGGGTCACTTGACAAGATAACAGCCTGGAAGAGGTCACTATGGGTCACATGCATTCGAATTTGCTGCAATATAAGCTAAGAAAAAAAAATAAACTTTTCTTACATAGGAGACTGGGTATTACGAACATCTGTTCTTTAGTCCCTGCACCTCTATCACTTTATTTTAGAAACAGAAAACTCCCGTCTTCACCATTTTCATTTGAAAAATCTCCCCTCTAGGCTGGGTGCGGTGGCTCAAGCCTGTAATCCCAGCACTTTGGGAGGCTGAGACGGGTGGATCACGAGGTCAGGAGATCGAGACCATCCTGGCTAACACGGTGAAACCCCGTCTCTACTAAAAATACAAAAAACTAGCCGGGCGAGGTGGCGGGCGCCTGTAGTCCCAGCTACTCCAGAGGCTGAAGCAGGAGAATGGCATAAACCCGGGAGGTGGAGCTTGTAGTGAGCTGAGATCCGGCCACTGCACTCCAGCTCGGGCGACAGAGCAAGACTCCGTCTCAAAAAAAAAAAAACAAAAAACAAAACAAAAAAAAAACTCCCCTCTATATTTCAATCTATATGACCTGCAGTCAGAACTCAAGCCCAAGATGCAGAGCTAAACCAATCAGCATGTAGTTTTTCCAGAGCTAAACCAATCAGCATGTAGCTTTTCCAGAGCTAAGGCAATCAGCATGTAGCTTTTCCAGAGCTAAGCTAATCAGCATGCAGCTTTTCCAGAGTTAAGTCAATCAGTATGTAGCTTTTCCAGAGCTGAGCTAATCACCACGTGGTGTGCCCTGGCAACAGCAATTTATCAGGGGTGAGTGAGCACATGACCTAACGTGACCCAATCAGAATGAGTCTCTGGACTTCCCTGGAAGCTTGTGGCCCTTTTCTGAAGGGTTGAAACTTGGATGAGGCTGGAGGTGCCATAACTTGCTACTTAGAGCCGCAGAATGAAATTAACGTAGCTGACGATAGCGTCAAGGCATCAGGGAAACTGAGTCAAGTTGAATTGAGTCCAGAATCGACTGTCCCTGAAACCAGCACAATACTTAGATATTTTGTTATTTTGTTTTGGGAGAAAACAAATTCCCTTCTTACTGAAACAAGTCTGGTCTACATTTTCTGTTGCTGGTTACAGAAGGAAGGGTTCCTAACTAATATCCTGGGTTAGAACAGTGCCCAATTATAGAGGCCCCAGTTTCCCCATCACTCATGAGGAGACAGTTGCTCTAAGGAGCTTCAGCATCTACTGCCAGCAGCACCATTCTAGTGCTCTGGTTCCTGGCGATTCTTCAATATCTTGTCTGAGCATGTGAACTTTGGAACAGACTGTCTTGGTTCAAGTCTCAGCATCACCACCACTAGCTCTATCAAGCCCTCCGTGTCTCAGTTGTCTTACTGTAAAATGGAAATAAGTTTCATAAACATTAAAATTGCTGTGAGATGTGAATGTGTTAATATACAGAGAGTGATTAGCATAGTGCCTGGCACATAGCAAGCACTTCATCCATGACTGCCCTCATTGTTGTTATGTTGTTCTTTATATCGAGGATCCATCCAGAACCTCCCTCCATTCTGCTGGTTGCCTCCATTCCCTCGTGCCTCACTTGGCCAGTTCTCCACCTTAGGACCTTTGAATTCCTTTCCTCAGTTCAAACTTTCCTGGTTTGTGTCCCAACACTAGTAGGACTTCTCTTTCCAAGGTCACAGGTACCTAATCTGAGGTGTCAACCCAGGTAATAAGTTAGTTTCACCTTCAGACAGGGATAGTGAAACTTTGCTTCTGTGCATCTCACTCTTGTTTATAAATCTCTTTAAAGAATATGAACTTTGTAGTGTATTTATTTTTGGCTACCCAGAATCGATTGTACCATATTTGGGTAACTGAATCCCAGTTTCCCCTGGGTAACCACCCTCCAATGGCTGGACCAACCCTCTGTGTCAGGTGGAGTAAGACCATCAGGCTCTTTTCTTCCACAACTCTGACTGGTCTAGGGATGGGTATGTGACACTTAGGTCCAATGAGATGCAATGAGACTTTTGTTGTGGCTTCTGGAAGTGCCAGAGGCTCTTTTCTACGAGGCTTAGTCTGTCTTGCAGCCACAGCAGGAGATGCTCTCTAAGAATGGCCCTGAGAGGGAAAAAGAGTAGCAGAGGGATCAAGAGACACGCATCAGGAACTGCTGACCTTTGAGACTCTGGATCCGGCTATGCCTGAAACTAAAAAGCTACTCCTTGCACATTCTAGTTATCTGATATTATAAATTTATTTCATTTAAAGCTATTTAACTTAGGTTTTTTTGTTGTTGCATGCAACCAAGAGTGCTGATTGATTCAGTCTTGAAATTATACGCTGTTTTTACTTTAAAAGGAGTGTTTGGTGTCTCAGCCTGAAAGGAGCAGTAATGGTAGGATTGAAGGCACACAGCAATCCAGGAAGAAGGCAATGGTACGTAGAGCCCTGAAATCATACCAGATGGCCGGTTACTCCTTAGTCTCTAGATTCAGCTGGTTCTGCAAGAAGAGTTATCAAGCTATCAGCTTTCTCCTTTATTTCTCTTGCAAGCATCCTTCTGTACCTTTAAGACACAGCATCTAAGTAGCTTTGATGCTACTTAGGCCTACAATGGAGAAATTAAGAAAACATTAAAACCAGAACCACTGGAACATGATGATGTGCGGCTTAAGGGTTACCCAGGAGGGGCTGACCTCAATTAAGACGTTGATGCTGGATTGGGTGCTCTGGTTTTCCTCTACTTTAAAAACTGTTGGATCCCTGATCTGCCAAGACCCCAGAGAGATGGAGAAATAATTACGTGCATGGAGGAAAAAATATAGTTTTAGTTACAAAGTGAGAATCACAGTTATTCTACCACCATTAAGCCAGAAAATCATTGTCTAAAATGGAGATTTTTTTTTTCTTTTTTAATGTGTAAATGAACTTCTTGGTTGGTTTAAAGGGGCAAAGGTTCCCATCAGCCTTCAGAGCTGGTCATTCATCAGTGGACTGGTAAATGCAGAACGGGGTTCGAGTCTGTGTCTCCTTTAGTGGAACAGTGGGTAATGTCCTTTTGACTCACGGATCAGTTTCCTTCACTCTTCTGGGCTAGTGACCCACTTCCTCTGGCTTCCCTTAGCTGTACCTGGTGTTTCTGTGGGAAAGGCCTTCACACTGACATTCTGGTTTGATTGTGAATGTTGATGAATACCAGGCCTGCTTATGCACAAGAGCTTCTGACCTGAGATCAGAGCAGGAAACAGAATTTTAAAGAAATGTCTCAAGAGTCATAGAAGGCAGGAGCCAAGGAGTGATCACTATTGACCTCAAGCTCAAAGATCCATGGGAAGTAGCAAAACTCAACAGTGGTGAATCCCTGGGTCCTTGGTCAAAGGTCCTGAGGTGTTGAGGTCAAATCAGAAGAGAAAATGCAAATTTGTCCATGTGAGAAATTTATTTCAAAAAGGCAGATCCAAAAATTTGACTTGGCAAAGCGTGGTGGGTTTTGTAAATAAAAATAAATGGTTATAAAGAGGAGCTGAATGTGGAATAACTGCATTTCACAGAGTTAGCATTTGAAGTTTCAACTGTTTGCAAATGACTCATGGTGCTATTCAGAGGGGGTGAGGTTTTGCTGCAGTAACAAATAAGACCAAAAATATCAGTGGTTTAAATAAGAAGGCTGCATTGCTACCACAGGGTCAGCTGAGACTTCTGTACATTGGGACCCAGGTTCGCAGCACCTCCCTCTTGGCACATCCTTCTATAATCACTGTGGCAGGAGGAAGATATGGCTTCATAAAGATTGGCTTTTAAAATATTTGCCCAAGAGTGACACTACCATTTCCTCCCACAAGTCATAGGCAAAGTCAGTCATATGGCTGCGCCTACCTTCCAAGATTCTGGGAAAGTGCTTGGAGGGACAGGGGGAAAATTTGGTGAGCAGCAATCACGACCACCATACTCCATGGTATGCAGAAATGTGGAGCAGGGCTGGTGGGTGGACCCAGTCTGCTTGGCGCTGAGCAGGGCTGGCCCACTACTCAGAATGTGGGTGCCAGGAGAGCCTGGGCTTCTCTCTCACCTGCCTTGTATATTTCTCATGACTTGATCCAAATGCAGATTCTTTGTGAAAAATTAGCCCTGATGAGAAAGCCAGTTTCTGGTCATGGAAGTAAAGAGCAAGGGAAAAAAATTAGAGAGTAAAATACAGAGGACAAAAATGACAAGGTTGTGTAAATGACAGAGTAGTGTAAATATTGACAGTTTGCAATAAAACTGTTGCATCATCCTTTGAAATGCATCCAATGGAAGCTAAATATCATACTTGATTAATATGCATGATCCTTTAAGATATATTAACAAGCTTTTCTTAATAGTTAGAAATGTGTATCATTTCCTTTCCTCCTACTTCCTCCTGATAATTTTATCTTACTTCAATTTATTTTTATGCTATCAATTATTTTACTTTTAAATACACTATGTTTACAATTTCATCTGAACTGAGTTATCATCAGTGTTATTTGTAACACCTAAGTGATCAAAACAACACAAACACACAGTAAATTTTGATAAATAATTATTAAGCATCAAAGCGATATTTTATTAAAAATAAAGTCTTTAGGAGATGGATGGAGGGGGGGTTGTAGAGTCTTAATTAAAGGACACTTGTCCCAGACCCCACTCTTACAGGCTGTCCCCTTGTAGAATGTGGGGTGAGGGGATTTGCATGCCTAAAGCAAAGCACTCTGGGAAGGCTCTGATTAAGTGAAGATGGTACTTTTTTTTCTAAAAGGGAAAAGGGTGATTATGAAAGGGGAGATGGGAAGGAACAGTAAGAGCGTTCTCAGAGTGAGCACTGCAGGGCATGAGAACACACTGAGTTTGAAGTTTATACCCAGGTACCCTTGCACGGTGTTTGTATGCCCTTCGGGAATGAGTTGATCTGAATTCAAAAACCTTTTCTCTGCTCTCTTACTGGCTGCCATTCTGTCCCCTGCTGGCACTGGAATCACTAATATTGTGTAAGGAGCACTGGGTCCTCTCCATAGCATTGCTCACACCCCATCGTGTCTGTCCCTGACAATGCTCCCAGCTACTCAGGGCAACTGGTCTCGACCACCACCCCACCATGTTGTAGAGGCAGAGGTGAGTTTTCACTTGCTCACGGACACCCATGCGCTATTCCTTCCCCAGGCCTCCCTTCCCTCCATGACTCCACGTCCTCACCACCGCCCCTTTCTTGCCCTCCTTCTCTTTTTCCTTCTACTCACCTCCTGCCATTCCCCTCCTCCCTATCCAGTCTTCTTTCTCCTTGAAATCATTATCATGTTATTTGCATAAAACTCTTACAAAGAGACCAATGCATTCATTCATTCATACATTCAACACATTTACTGAAGGTCTATTATGTGCCAAGCTCCTCTTAAAGTCTCTGAGGCCTGAAGGGTGAAGATAGAATAGATGCTAAGGGCAGTTTTCTGGAACGAATTGCCTGGGGTCAAATTCTAGCCTCATTACTCACTAACTATGGGAAAGTTAAGTATAACACCTGACCCAAAGGGTTAGTGTCAAGTTTAAAGGAATTAATATCTGTAAAACATTTAAAATAGTTCCTGGCACAGAGTAAGTTCCAGAAATCCTTTGATAATAAAAAAAATTATTTTTGAAATGAACAACTAAGAAAAATTGCATTCAGTATTTCTACCTAAGGAGATATGGCTGTATATTTTACCTTAAAAATATCACCTTCCCTCCCCTTGAAGTTAGGTGGGGTCCTGAGGCATGTTCTAGGCAACTGTTGTGGATGGAAGAAGATGAAGGTTTCACTTCAGAGTGAAGCATTTCTGGGGCTCTCTAACCTGCACCATGATGGTGCCAGAGCTGCCAGGTGGACACTGCAGGATAGAGGCCACCTGGATGGCTGAGTTCACATGGAGGATGCTGCCCACAAAGGTCATCTAGACCCCCAGTTGCTTTTTTGTGAAAAAGAGAAAGAAATGTTGCTGTGATTTCTGCAATTTGGCTGCAATTTGGGGGTTGTTATTAGAGCATTGCCCAGTCTTTCCTGACTGCTGTGGTATCGGGAGAAAGGTCTTGAAGCTGAATTTGCAGAGTGTCACACTTTCTATTTGGAGTGCAGGTCCCCTATAAGGAGCAGCAAAACAGTTTCCTAGAGATTTTCTTGCATAACTTTGCTTGTATGTTTTTCTCAGTACCCTGTGTGGCAGGATACAGAGAGAACACTGCCTGGGGTTATGAGTGGACTAAAGCTTCTCTTTCCAACTCATTTCTTGGAAACACTATTAATTAAAATAATAAATAATAATAGACTCAGTAAATACATTTTTACACTAAAGAAGGTTAAATATTAATTAATAAATAGGACTTGATGTTTAAGGGTTTCTTTTTTCTTTCTTTTATTTATTTATTTTTATTTTTTTGAGATGAAGTCTTGCTGTGTCGCCCAGGCTGGAGTGTGGTGGCACAATCTCGGCTCACTGCAACCTCCACCTCTCAGGTTCAAGCAATTCTTTGCCTCAGCCTCCCAAGTAGCTGGGATTGCAGGCGCCCACCACCATGCCTGGCTAATTTTTTTGTATTTTTAGTAGAGATGGGGGTTTCACCATCTTGCCCAGACAGGTCTTGAACTTCTGACCTCGTGATCCATCCACCTCGGCCTCCCAAAGTGCTGGGATTACATCTTTTTTTTTTTTCTTGAGACAGAGTCTCACTCTGTCACCCAGGATGGAGTGCAGTGGCACGATCTCAGCTCACCACAACCTCCACCTCCCGAGTTCAAGCAATTCTCATGCCTCAGCCTCCTTAGTAGCTGGGGTTACAGGTGCCCGCCACCACACCTGGCTAACTTTTTTGTATTTTTAGTAGAGACGGGGCTTCAGCATGTTAGTCAGGCTGGTTTCCAACTCCTGACCTCAAGTGATCCACCCGCCTCCGCCTTCTAAAGTGCTAGGATTACAGGCACGAACCCCTGTGCCCGGCGTGTTTAAGTGTTTCTTAAGGGCCAGCTCTCACAGTGACTTAACTGAGGGTGAGAACAGACTAATACAGGGGGTGTTCTCCTTCTGTTTCCAGAAGGAGGGGGGGAGCAGACATGCGTGAGTACTCAATGTTTCCATCATTCCTCCTTCCAGAACATTGCCACATCTGAGACCCTCCTGCAAAAAGTTCTGGAGCCACTAATGCTTTCACAGTATGGGACAAATGTATTTTCCAGAAGAAATCCGCCAATTTTTTCCCCTTCTCTTTTACGTAATGCAGTGCCAATGTCCTTTTACCTGGAACAGTGCCTGGCACACAGCAGGCATCGTAACTATTTGTTTGAATAATTAGTGAATCCATGACTGGCCGAATGAGTGAGGGCCATGCAGTGCCTCTCCCATTATGTCAGTACTCTTTTTGGAATGCTGACTGTGTTTTGTAGAATGCAGCCCTAGGAAGATGGGAGACCCAGGTTCTGGCCCTGTCTCTGCTGCCAGCTCTGTCAGCTTGAAGAAGCTCTGACACCCACCCACACTGTGCATAAAGAAGCATGCGTCAACTGAGAAGCATCGGGCTATTAAATGGAGGTTGACGGAGCCCTGGTTGATTCAGGGCTGGATAGAGACACGGCCTTTATTAGTCTTCCTCGCTTCTATGAAAGCAAAGCAGGTTTGTATTCCACTTTGGGACTAATCCATTTGTCACTGTGAAGTCTCTAAGGACAGGGATGTCCATTTCAAACCTTATTTGCAACTGCTTTTTAGTCTTCGTGGTTTTGGAATGGAATTCATCTGCTTTGACCCCTTGTGTATTTGGTTACCTCTTATCTAGTGCCCACTGTGAAATTCCAATATAACATTAACAATTTGTTTTCCCTGATATCAGCTCTGTTTGTCACAGGCTGGAACACAGGCCCATAAAGAAATGTCACTTTTGGTCTCTTTGTAAGAGTTTTAAATTACCCTGAGACTGGGTAATTTATAAAGGAAAGAGGTTTAATGGACTCTCAGTTCTACATGACTGGGGAGGCCTCACAATCATGGCGGAAGGTGAATGAGGAGCAAAGTCACATCTTACATGGCAGCAGGCAAGAGAGCGTGTGCAGGGGAACTCCCCTTTACAAAACCATCAGATCTCGAGAGATGTATTCACTAGCATGAGAACGGTATGAGGGAAACTGCCCCGATGACTTAATTCTCTCCACATGGCCCACCCTTGACACATGGGGATTATTACAAGTCAAGGTGAGATTTGGGTGGGGACACATCAGAGATGTTAAAATAATAGAACAATAAATAGAATAATAAACATCTGTATAACTTTTTAAAAAGATTTAAAGCCCACGTTTTCTAAATGTGAAATAAAATTTTAATTCTTAACAATTAGCCATCAAGAACACACAGATATCTAAAATGCCCTAACTTATTAATGTCTTAATGTATTAGTTCAAATCTCAAAAGCTTAAAGCAATAAAATGTATTATCTGCTTAAAGTAAACCTTCATATACCTGTGATAGCAGTTCCTCCACCATCAAGAATCTGGAAAAAGGAGGAAAGCCTGGAAAACAACAACAACAACTATAACAAAACGCTGCTTCTTAAAGACATCAACCCCAAAGTGACACCTGTCACTTCCTCTTTCACGTCACTGGTCACCCCCACCTTCACTGAGAAGAAAAAGGTTAATTCGACTACACACCTGACTTCACTATTTGATCATCTGATCATGGACAAGTCACTTAATTTCACTGTATTTCAGTTTCCTTGTTTGTTAAATGAAAACAGAAACAGTGCTTTGCTCATGACATTGTCATGAGAGTTAAATGTGATCATACACAAAACTGTTAGTTATAATGACGATGTGACCAACCCACAGAAAATATAAAGTATTATTTGTGTGTGCATGTCTGTTTCACATGAGTAGTATCGTACTACATTTCCAGTGCTGATAAAAATGTGTGATCTAACTGAAACAATAATCTCGCGTTTTATTTCAAAATTACACACTTACACAATACATCCATACATGCGAGTCGCCATTGCGTTTCATTCCCATGAAGACTTGGATTGCGTCAGAGTTTTATTGCTTTTGGCCCAAGGCCACTTAATGATTGAAAAAAGCGGTGGGTTCATGTTTGGTATTTCCTGATGTGGGCAAGGGAGCAGGGCTGCTCTCGGCAGGGGGGTCTCACCCACGTGCTCACTGGCCCTCGGCAAGCTGATGTCGGAGACAACAGACACATGGTTTAGGGAGCTCAGATGCTTGAAAGGTGATGCAGCTGGAAACCCAGTCAGGACATTGGAGAGGAAAGCGGAGTGAGTTGGGGTCAGCAGGGGGCATGTGGGACATTTCTAGGAGTTGGAACCGAAGGGGCTGAAAGGGAGGGATGTGGGCAAAGTCAGGCTCTGGAAGCAGAGGCTCAGGGGGTACCCTGTGTTTGTGGTTGGGGACAGAGATGGGGCAATGAGGCCCAGCACCCAAAGGCCAACAGGGCTAAGGTGCACAATGACTTCAGGTTGACTCTGGAGGCCAATGAGGTGTTTGTCTGGATGGACATTTGGTGGTCAGATTCCTTGTGCCTGCTCAGCCTTCACTCCCACACTTCTGGGTCCATGTTCTGAGCTTGCTCTGGGAACCATGGCTTTGCTGGTCTCAGTCCAGCTCCAGAAATGATCATATGGCTCCGGCTTGACCAATGAGGCTCCACATCCCGCTGGCCACAATGATTGGCTCAGAAATGGCATGTGACCCAGTCAGACCCAATCAAAGCTCACCCTGGGCCTTGCTAGGGGCCAAGGATGGAAGGTGTAAGACTCTGGCTTGGGAGCCACCTGGGTGGGGGTCACATGCGCCTTAGGGTGATGTTAAAAAGGTTGTGCTGAGATGGAGAGAAAAAGAGTCATAGTCCCTGGATTTGGATATGCTCAAAGCCAGCTTGTCATTGGCCTTTTCTTGGCTTGAGGCAATACATTCCTTTCCTTTGTTTAAACTAGTCAGACATGGGTTTTCTGTCACTTACAATCTAAAGTCTTCTAAAACAGCTGTCCCCAACCTTTTTTGCACCAGGGACCAGTTTCATGGAAGACAATTTTTCAACGCATGGGGGTTGGAGGGGAGGGATCGTTTCAGGATGAAACTGTTCCGCTTCCTGTCATCAGGCATTAGTTAGATTCTCGTAAGGAACCCACAACCTAGACCCCATGAACATGCAGTTCACAACAGGGTGAAGGCTCCCGTGGACCTAATGCAGGAATGGCCAGCCTTTGGCTTCCCTGGGCCATATTGAAAGAATTGTCTTGGGCCACACATAGAACACACTAACACAAATGATAGCTGATGAGCTAAAATAAATAAATAAATAAATTGCAAACAAAAATCTCATAATGTTTTAAGAAGACTTTACAAATTTGTGTTGGGCACATTCAAAGCCGTCCTGGGCTGCATGCTGGCTCTGGGCAGTGGGTTGGGCAAGCCTGAATGCCTCTGCTGATCTGACAGGAGGCGGAGCTCAGGCAGTAATGCTCACTCACCCGCCGCTCACCTCCTGCTGTGTGGCCTGGCTTCTAACAGACCATGGACTGGTATCTGTCTGTGCCCAGGGATTGGGGACCCCGTCCTCAAAGACAGAGTGTGCCTCTTTAAAGACTGCTGTTCTTTCCCTCACAGCGAACCGGTAATACGCTCACTCTGCAAAGACATTCGAAAGATGTTTTTGGCCTAAGTAGCACCAATTCTGTTGAATTCCCCAAAATCACATTCCATTCACTTTTTTTCCTAAGAAATCCAATGTTAATTTACCCTCAAAGAGCACACAACTCTGGATGAGTCTCCCTGGCGTCTCGTACCAAGTGTTCCTTTTGGCAATTGGTCTCCAAATCATTAATGTCACATACAACTTAGGGCCCAAACAGCCCACACAGCAATCTCTGCAGTGCCTGTCATGATGTGGTTGATTTTGATGGCAAAAATAACTAATTGAAACCCTACAATTTGTTTATTTTGAATACATTAAAGTGCTAGTTATCAAATGGAGCTGAACTATCCCTTAAATTCCATGAAAACAAAATCAATAGTTTATTTACCACACACAACCAAAGAAAAAAGAAGGGAAAAAAATGATCTGAGGAATCTTTATTCGAAGTTTCCCTTGGAAAAAAACAATGTAGATAAACTCAGAGTAAATAAGGTATATGGTAACTTGGAGGAATAAACTGACCTCTAGTTCATAATTGTTCATTTCTTGGTTCCTAGTTTATAAATAGTTCAATGGGGCCTTTTTAAAAGTCTAAATTTCTTTCTAACCAAGTGATTAGAATAAATGCCCCGTGGTCCAACAACTGGGTGCAGTGTGGGTGTTTATACTATTACTTCAACTAATTTTTTTTTTTTTTTAGTTGGAGTCTCACTCTGATGCCCAGGCAGGAGTGCAGTGGCATGATCTTGGCTCACTGCAACCTCTACCTGCCGGATTCAAGCAATTCTCCTGACTCAGCCTCCCAAGTAGCTGGGATTACAGGTACACGCCACCACACTTGGCTAAGTTTGTATTTTTAGTAAAGATGGGGTTTCGCCATGTTGGCCAGGCTGGTCTCGAACTCCCCACCTCAGATGATCCACCCACCTTGGCCTCCCAAAGTGCTGGGATTACAGGTGTGAGCCACCATGTCTGGCTGGTACTTCAACTAAATATTTAAGATTGTTAGTACATTGAGTTCATCAATGCTTCCACTTTGGGCTCCAAGATCAAAATTGGAGCTAATTCAGATTATCACCACCTAAGCTGCTTACTTTTAAAAATTATTATTATTTTTAAATTTGGAATTCCTCACGGTTTCTGCTCCAATTCATAGTTCCTGTGTCTTTAGTGGAAATGTCAGTACCTTATAGGATGACACACACAGTATTATTCCCAGCTGTTGAGACACCAAAAAGCCTGATTTACTGTTCTTTCCAGAGGATCCCCAACATGACGTTGACTAAATTCCTTTTCTGCAAGCATCCTGGCAGATGTTCTGGTTAAGACCTTGCACAGTCATGAGCTCATCCTTTTCATGCTCCAACAGCTGTTGAGTGCTGTGTAGCCACCACCCAAGCATCTGACATGTAAGGGCCCTTCCTGCCCACCTCCAGGTGACAGCTGACAGACTAACTGAGCAGAAACCCTTTATTTTTGCTTCAAAAGATGAGAATTGGATTTTAAATTAATGGAAAGGCCCCTCTGTGAACATGTTCTTACAATTTCTGAATGTTACAAGTCAGAGAAGAACAAGGACCTGGGAAATACCCAGTATTGGTATTAGTAACTCCTAAGACAGAATTTTCCTGGGGGATGGGGAGGAGGGCTGCTCACAGACAGGGAGACTCTGTGTGCTGATCTCCAAGTCTCAGGGGGAAATAGAACCAGAGGATGGGACTGGGCTGGAGAGATGGGTCAAGTCAAGGTGGAGAGGATGTGTTGAGATGCTATGGCAGACTGTGGTGGCTCCTCCTCGCCATCTGTTTTCCTTCTTTTTTTATTAGATATTTTACTTGGCATATGGCCATATAGAATAAAAACTCCATTTTCCATTCAGGCTTGCTGGTAGATGTGGCTATGAAGTTCTAGTTGGGGGAATATAAACCTATTTGTTGTGTCTAGATTCTGAGAGGTATCTTAAGGAGTGAGAACATTCCCTCTGTCCGTCTGCCAGCTGGAATGCAGACGCAGGCATCTGATCTGGAGCCGGCACCTTGAGCTATGAGTGAGAAACCTTTTGCTGATCATGGTAGAGTGACAGGCTAGAAGGAGCCTGGCTCCTCGACGGCATGGGGGCCGCTGTATTAGCCTTAGACTGTCCTTCTTTACCTAAGACAGACGGATACTTTATCTTGTTTAAGGTACTGTCCATTTCAGGGGGAACTCATAACTGAGCAAGATCTCAAATCTCATCTCAGAGGGCGTTTCTGAGCTAGAAATCTTGGGGAGATTCAGAAGTGTAATAGGTAGCTCCTGTGTCCAATATGATTAGAAGTCCTGTGCAAAACTTTATAAACTTTGAGCAGGAGGGTGTGGTGCAGACTGGAAGAGGTTTCAGGGTTTTGAGAAAGGTGGTGAAGGGTGAGAGAGTGTGCCACCCCAAATATGCTGCTTCAACTTGAGGATTGCTCTGAGCAAAAGGTGCTTGAAAAACAGCAGATGCAAGAAGGGCGTTCTGATCTCACATTTTCTTCCTGAAGACGGGAGATAAAAATTCCCATGTGAAAGATGCCCTCTTTGTGCCAGGAGAAAAGAAACATTCTTCGATGGGGAGTCCTAGCCGAGATAATTCTGTACAGACCTTGTTAAAACAACTCTTATCTTTTCAGCCTCCCCACACGAGTGAGCTGCTTTTTCACAACGTACTATTCTCTGTCCAATTCAGTAATTGAGGGACTGACTCTCTCTGCTTCTTTGGGTCTTCATTTCCTTAAGACGGCTCCCATGCTACATAAAACTTGTACTAAATAAATTTGTCTGCTTTTCTCCTTTTAATCTATTTCATGTCGATTTCATTCTAGAGCCCAGCTGGAGCCCTAAGAGGTTGAAAGTGGAATTTTGTCCCCTCTACAGTGGACACTCAAAGAACTAGCCAGGACAGGTTGGACGCGGGAGCAGAGAGACCATGGCTCCCTTCCAAGGCTGGGAGAAGGGAGTCGCCACTCTTTCCCAAGCAAGAAGGGAGAATCAAACCATGCCAAGAATGAGACTTTTGCAAGGAAATCAATGCAGATGAGAACTTGCCAACAGTTGAGATGAATAAATATATCCAACTGCCTGGCCATGTCAACATGCAACAATTATTTGCTAAAAGAAATAAAAAAGGGGCTGGGCAGGGTGGCTCATGCCTGGAATCCCAGCACTTTGGGAGGCCGAGGCAGGCAGATCGCTTGAGGCCAAGAGTTTGAGACCAGCCTGGCCAACATGGTAAAACCCTGTCTCTACTAAAAATACAAACTTTTTATTTTGTGGCACCTATAATCCCAGCTACTCTGGAGGCTGAGACAGGAGAACTGCTTGAACCCAGGAGGCAGAGGTTGCAGTGAGCCAAGATGCACCAGTGCACTCCAGCCTGGGTGATAGAGTGGGACTCTGTCGAAAGAAAGAAAGAAAGAAAGAAAAGAAAGGAAAGAAAGGAAAGAAAGAGAAAGGAAGGAAGGAGAGAAAGAAAGAGAGAGAGAGACAGAAAAGAAAGAAAGAGAGGAAGAAAGAAAGAGAGAGGGAAAGGGGGGGAGAGAGAGAGAGAAAAGAAAAAGAAAGGAAGAAAGGAAAGAAAGAAAGAAAGAAAGAAGGAAAGAAAGAAAAGAAAGAAAAAGAAAGAAAGAAAGAAAGAAAGAAAGAAAGAAAGAAAGAAAGAAAGAAAGAAAGAAAGAGAAAGAAAGAAAGAAAGAAAGACTGACTTCATCAACAACAGCCCAGGAAACACAAGAGAAGTAGCGTAGAATAGCGGCCAAGGACGGGTGCTAGAATCCCAGAGCCTATATCTGTATATCCAGATGTCTCAGGCCAATGCCTAAAAACAGTGTTCAATAAATATCGACTAGTAATATTACTACTGTTATCACAGTTGAGAGTAACTGAGTGTCAACCAGCTGATCTGCTTGCCAGTGAGAGGACTCCAGGATCCTTAAGTCACTTCTATTTTTCTCCACTTCCCTGGCAACTTTTTCTCCAAGACTAGATCGATTCAATGCTCCTCCAAGTCCTGGGTTAACCTCAGTGCCCCTTCGCCTCCCATTGTGATCACCTTGGTCCACAGCAATCTTTTCCTTCTCCGACAGCACATTAGTACCTTGTCAACGGGCACTTGAAGTAGACATCCTTTGACATCCTCTGTGACTTTTATCTTATTTCATTCCTTGTTTTCCCAGCAAGAAATGGGCAAACAAGGCCCTTCAAAAAACAGATCTGACCCTGTTGACTTCTGCAGACACATCTCCTAGCATCTCTTTCAACTTGAAAAATCATGTCTATACTCCAGCATTCCTAAGCTACCAACTAAATTTTTTTTTTTTTTTTTTGAGATGGAGTCTTGCTCTGTCGCCCAGGCTGGAGTGCAGTGGCGTGATCTTGGCTCACTGCAAGCTCTGCCTCCCAGGTTCACGCCATTCTCCTGCCTCAGCCTCCCGAATAGCTGAGACTACAGGCGCCCACCACCACGCCCAGCTAATTTTTTTTTGTATTTTTAGTAGAGACGGGGTTTCACCATGTTAGCCAGGGTGATCTCGATCTCCTGACCTTGTGATCTGCCTGCCTCAGACTCCTAAAGTGCTGGGATTACAGGTGTGAGCCACCGCGCCCGGCCATTAGCAACTAAATTTTTTATAAGTTTAAATTTATATTTGGATATAATTATATATTTATAAATTACATATGTATTATATATTTTAAGATATTTACTTATGTAAAATAAATAAATAAATGGGTGAAATTTCCAGCATGTTGTAAAAACTGGATATTTTAAGAGAAAACTGTAATATAACTTAAAGTATGTCCAACTGAGGCTCAATACAGATGTGATTTGATACCTATCATAAATGATTTTTTTAAAAGTGCACACAGGAGCTTCACATGGTTAGGAACTTTGCATTGTTCTTTTTTCCCCTTGAACTTGTACTCCCCTAGAAGAATTTGATCATAATGTATCATAGTTTTATTCTTGGAAGTTTTTTTTATTGATTACTCTATCACATACCACTGACTGCAACAAAAATGTGCTCATACATTTAAATTTAAATTTAAAAAATGTCTCTGACTATAAGTCTTTACATTTTAAAATAAGTTTTTTTTTTAAACTTATAATTATGGATGATCATTCCAGTTGTTCAGAAAGCACAATTGATCAAAGCAGCATAAGTATGGCAGAGCACTGGATAAAGAATTATTAATCTGAAAAAAGTAAAATTCTTTGGCTATTCTTCTCTTAGTATGAGAAGTGGGATTTTTTTGCCATTAATGTATATTCATGAATATTACTTGTTATTTTAAGGAGGCAGTTTCATCATCAATTTTATTCACACCGTTTTGGTTTTATTGGCGTAAGCACTGAGCATTTGTTCACATAAACAGGCAGATGGGAAAGGGGGGCCTTCGGTTGGAAACCATGCACTTGTTTGGACTCCTTCCAGGTTATGTGCCAAAAATCACACAATGATTTCTCATAAAAATATTTTCGATAATCTATGGGCTGACATCCCTATTAGGTTCCTCTTCAGTTTCAGTGAAAGTGAAGAGTTGAAAACAATCTGACTGTAAAGGGATGTGGTTCCAGTTATATACCCAGATGGGATACCCAGTTGTCAGAGGGGTTTCTGTTCTCAATGTCCAGGCTAATGTGTCATTTTTTTTTTTTTTTTTTTTT
>NW_012121820.1:5349682-5367884 GCF_000951035.1 Colobus angolensis palliatus | reverse complement strand
TTGAGACAGAGTCTCGCTCTGTCTCCCAGGCTGGAGTGCCGTGGCCGGATCTCAGCTCACTGCAAGCTCCGCCTCCTGGGTTCACGCCATTCTCATGCCTCAGCCTCCCGAGTAGCTGAGACTACAGGCGCCCGCCACCTCGCCCTGCTAGCTTGTTTTTGTATTTTTTAGTAGAGACGGGGTTTCACCATGTTAGCCAGGATGGTCTCGATCTCCTGACCTCGTGATCCACCCGTCTAGGCCTCCCAAAGTGCTGGGATTACAGGCTTGAGCCACCGTGCCCGGCCTGCTAATATTTCAAAATGTGTCTTTGCCTGGTGCCCTGAAGGACTTTTCCCAGCCGGGGAAGGAGCCTTTGTAAGATGCAGGCTGGGTGATGGCTTCTGTTTGAGGACGTCTTCCACCATCCACCTTTCCCCATCCTCCTTCTGTCCTGGGAGGCTGGCTGCATGGATCACAGCCATGGGCTCCCTTCCCTGCTGCCTCCAGCTTATGGTCCCTGACAGTGGCTGGAGGTCAGGGCAGGGAAGAATAAAGTTGGGCTCCAACTGTGGGGTGACCCAGGGTGGCTGCATCTCTCTCAGGAAGGTCACAGCTCCTTCACATTCTACACAGCCTCTCCTGTCTCCAGATTCTAGAAACCTCTTTCTTCTCTAACTCTGCACAGGGCCCCACTATCCCCAGAGAGCTGCACTATCCTTTGTGGCTTTCTGTACTTCACCCACACCTTTATAAACATTTCCTGTATTAAACTTTCCTCAAATTACCCAATTCGAGCGTGCTTTCTGTTTTGTGTTAGTATCCTGACTGATAAATCCATTTTTTAAAATTATACTTTAAGTTATGGGGTACATGTGCAGAACGTGCAGGTTTGTTACACAGGTATACACGTGCCATGGTTGTTTGCTGCACCCATCAACCCATCATCTACATGTGGTATTTCTCCTAATGCTCTCCCTCCCCTACCCCCAACCCCCCGACAGGCTCCATGTGTGATGTTCCCCTCTGTGTCCATGTGTTCTCATTGTTCAACTCCCACTTTTAATATAATGAAAGAGGGTATTTGTGAAGGAGGAAGTGAAAAATAGGATACATGTGGGTAGAGGGTCTGGAAATTGATGATCTTAAAACTGTCTATGCCTGTGAGTCCTTAAAAATTTTTCATGTAGGCCGGGCGTGATGGCTCACGCCTGTAATCCCAGCACTTTGGGAGGCCGAGGCGGGCGGATCACGAGGTCAGGAGATAGAGACCATCCTGGTTAACACGGTGAAACTCCGTCTCTACTAAAAATACAAAAAATTAGCCAGGAGTGGTGGTGGGCACCTGTAGTCCCAGCTACTCAGGAGACTGAGACAGGAGAACAGCATGAACCCAGGGGGCAGAGCTTGCCATGAGCCGAGATCGCGCCACTGCACTCCAGCCTGAGCAACACAGCAAGACTCCATCTCAAAAAAAAAAAAAAAAAAAAAATTGTCATGTATGGCCAGAGGTGTGAGTACTCCAATGTGATGATGGCGAGGTGTGAGTACTCCAATGTGATGATGGCGAGGTGTGAGTACTCCAATGTGATGATGGCGAGGTGTGAGTACTCCAATGTGATGATGGCTGATCTATGATTAAGTTCTTTGGTGGTGATTTGTGGGATGTTGGTGCACCCGTCTCCCTGGCAGTATACACTGAACCCAATATATAGTCTTTGATCCCTCACTCCCTTCCCACTCTTTTTCCCTGAGTCCCCAAAGTCCATTGTGTCATTCTTATGCCTTTGCACTCTTGTAGCTTAGCTTCCACTTATGAGTGAGAACATACAATGTTTGGTTTTCCATTCCTGAGTTACTTCACTTAGAATAATAGTCTGCAGTCCCACCCAGGTTGCTGCAAATGCCATTAATTCATTCCTTTATATGGCTGAGTGGTATATATACATATATACACATAAATATATGTATACGCACTATATATATATATATATCTCACAGTATATCACAGTTTCTTTATCCACTTATTGATTGACAGGCATTTGGGTTGGTTCCACAGTTTTGCAATTGTGAACTGTGCTGCTGTAAACATGTGTGAGCAAGTATCTTTTTTGTATAATGACATCTTTCCCTTTGGATAGATACCGGGTAGTGGGATTGCTGGATCAAATGGTAGTTCTACTTTTAGTTCTTTAGGGAATCTCCCCCGCTGTTTTCCATGGTGGTTGCACTAGTTTACATTCCACTAGCAGTATAGAATTGCTCCCTTTTCACCACATCCATGCCATCTATTATTTTTTGATATTTGATTATGAGATGATGGCTGATCTAATGCCTGACCAACCATGCTGTTCCCTTCACTGTACAGTGGTAAGGACATGGTTGGGAACCAAACAAGCATGAAAGAAAGCTGGCAAATGCCTTTTCACAAATGCCAGATGATACAGGTGAACGCGATACAGCATGGTGTTTGTCCAGCACCTTCCATCCCTACTACTGCCCGGCCACACCAACACTGCCCCCATCTGCAGGGGAAGCAAATGTGCTCCCTTGAGCTCATGGGTGCCGTGGGGGCTGCCTCCAGGAAGCCAAGACCCCATGATTGTCTGCTTGATCTAGCACCAACCACCCTTGAACAAAAGCCCATCTGATTTATCCACCAGGTTTTTTTGAGCACTGAGTTAGAAATTCCAGGCAACCCATTGAGAATTCTTTGTTGCAGCAGCGGGCAACTGATCTACAATAACAAGTAAAAAGATAAGGGTCCCCAGGTGATGACAGCAGCTGCAGTTTAAAGTTGAATTTGGAATTACTAAAGCATGTGCTGGATCCACCTGCAGAAGGCAAGTGACGATCTCAAATCTCCCATCCCTGAGTTGGCCAGAACCCCCAAGGTCAATTGCCCAACATACTTGGTGGCTCTGAGACTTGAAGTTCCTGGCAGATGGCTGTGGGGTGCGCCTGCACTAGCTGTCACTGTGACTCATCCCTCAGGGTATGTTGGATTCTGGCATTTATTTTCATTTATTAATTAATTTTAAAGCAATAGCAATCTCAGAGCCTCTTAGATCATGACCCATCACAACATTAAAGCTGGTCGAGCCACTTTCTAGGGCCAGGGTTTGTGTGACAGTTTAGATTATCATTAAGCAAATATTCACTCCTTCCCCTTCACACTGCAGGTGGAGAACACTCCCCACCCTGCTGATGTTTGGCCGTGTGACTTGCTTTAGCTATTTGGAAGTCAGCAGAAGTGATGAGAGCAAAGGGATTAAATGTGCAGCTTGGCTCACTCTTGCTCCTGGGAATCTGCTGTGATGAGTGTGTGCTCTCTTTACAACAAGAGCTACTGTCCCTTTGTACTGGCTCCAGTGCGCACACGTGTGGAGCAGATCTGAGCCCAATCCACAGCCTGCACCCTACCCAGCACAGCCCTGCCTGGATCGCAGAGCCATGAGCCACCCGTGAATCGGTGCGTGTGAGAATTAGTACTTATTGTGAACCACGGAGATGGGTTGGCAACAACTGACAAATCACTGAGTTTTCAAATTCTGCTCTGTGGAACTCAATGGAAGTCATTTTCAAAAAATGATTTCATTCATTCACACGTTTATTTATTAATTCACTTGCTTATTCTACAAACACCATATTGATCACCTTAGGTATTGTGCACTGTTCTAGTGAGACTCATCCATCTCAGCTTATCTAGGCTGTTTTTTGATCTTCCTGAGAGAGTGGAGGGGCTGTATGTGCACATTGGTAAAGTGCTTTGAAAGGAATGAATCCAGCTGATTTCACAGCCCCTTCTTTTCTGCAAGGCTGTGTAGCCTTCTCTGAGGCTAGCTGGGGTTGGTGTGGGTGGGAAGGAGTCTTGCTGCTACCTGAACAGACTCAGATGCTCCCCTGTCTTTATCTCTGCATTAAATCAGGGGCTGTTGAGGAGGAGGCAGGCACAAGGCAATGATCATCAGCTCCCGAAGGCGCAGGTCTGTCACATCTTGCCTGGGTTCATTGGCTCAGCCACTTGCTGGTCGACCTTGTTTCTGTTTTCAGATAAAGAAAATTAGGCTCTTTTTCTTTCATCATTTTATCCAGTGAACTTAGGAGCAACCAACCAACTTCATTATATTCCTTGGTTCTCCACAGAGGGTCAAAGATATTAGGTATAGAGTCATTAAACTCCTTGCCTCTCATGAGCAGTGAATCAGGAGTATCAAATGCATTTATTTGGCAAGGACTATCAGTGTTCTCCATACTATTAGAGGTAGAGTCCTTAGCATTTTTGGGTCTAATCATATTAAGCAGCCAACTCCAGAAACCCCCAAATCAACAAAAGAAATCCATCCTTAATATTCTGTTCCTCTAGAATCACTCCTGGTACCAAAATCTGTATGAGTCAGGGTTCTCTAGAGGGATGGGACCAATAGGATAGATGTATATATAAAGGGGAGTTTATTAAGGAGTATTGACTCACATGATCACAAGGTGAGGTCCCACAATAGGCCATCTGCAAGCTGAGGAGCAAGGAAGCCAGTCCCAGTCCCAAAACCTCAGAAGTAGGGAAGCCGACAGTACAGCCTTCGGTCTGTGGTAGAAGATCCAAGAGTCCCAAAGCTGAAGAACTTGGAGTCCAATGTTCGAGGGCAGGAAGCATCCAGCACAGGAGAAAAATGGGGCTGGAAGACTCTGCCAGTCTAGTCCTTCCACATTCCTCCGCCTGGTTTTATTCTAGCCAAGCTGGCAGCTGATTCGATGGTGCCCACCGAGACTGAGGGTGGGTCTACCTCTCCTAGTTTACTGACTCAAATGTTAATCTCCTTTGGCAACACCTTCACGGATGCACTCAGGAACAATACTTTTCATCCTTCAATCCAATCAAGTTGACACTCAACCATCACAGAGGGTAACAACAATTTACCCAATTCTTGGCCCAAGGCAGGAGCAGGAGCCGCATTCAGATCTCTCGAATCTCAGTCCCATGTCCTTCTCTTTGCTCCAAGCACCACTTCCCTGGAGGATTGCTTTTAAGCCCCCATTCCTATCTCTGAAAACAGGGGGCTCTGGCTCAGGCATCGTGGCCTCATCCTTTCTTCAGCCTATGTTTGCTGAGTTTCCGTGATGTGGCAAGTGCCGGGAATACAGCAGTGAAGAAATGAATTTCCTGTTCTTCAGGATTCAAGGAAGAACAGAGATCAGGAATGACACATACTCTATCCGGTGACCATGAGCTCTTTAGGGGAAAGCTAAGTAGAGTAGCTGGGGGGTTCCTCTGTTAAAGGTGTTTGGGGAAGGCCACTCTGAGGATGTGACAGCCAAGCACAGACCTGAAGGAAGGGAGGGAGCAAACCAAGCTTATAAGAGAGTGAAAAGTGCTCCAGGCAAAAGGCACAGCTGCACAAAGACCCTGAGGCAAGACCACGCCTGGCCTGATGAGGAACAGAGTGTTTACTTCCTGTAGTCACCCAGGAGAGCAACATGCTCTGTGTTCATCCTGCACCTTGTTGCAGCCCCAGGACTAAACTCCTTGCATGAAACCCAGTGTCTTTTGAATAAAAATTTAACAAGAGACACCCCATTGTCTTCAGAGTAAATCTTTAGAACCAATAGTTTGTAGCTGAAGGCAACTAAAGCGGATCAAAGCGAAGGGCAATTTGACAATGACATGGCTAGATTCACCGGCAGAGCTGGGCAGGACCACCTGCTGGGGCTCCAGGACCACAGATATGACATTCCCGGGGTGGGACAAGAGACAGCGGGGGAGGCTGTCGCCCCATCATGGTGCCTCCCTCCCCCCAATAGTCAATCATAAAAAATAGACTTTTTATGACTCCTCCCACCACTCTGTGCTGTGGACACAAAAGAACTTTGATCACCATGACCCTCAACCCCTGGCCTTTGTCCTGAAATAAAGAGATGAGTCCTCCCATCTATTACCCACCCCCACGTGATGACGTGGGCTCCTAGGAACACCCTGCATCCAAGTGGCAACCACAGTGCTTGTTTTAATTACCTCTTATGTATCCCACTGGTTAGTGAGGGATGTCCCATCCCAAAGCATATGAGATGACTGAACACACGGTGCCCAACACTGGGCAGATGACCTTGGCGGCAGCTCATCGGTCACGTCTACTAACACCCTGGGGGAGGAGGACATCGCACGCTGTGCAAGACCACACAGCGTTGTGCTGGGGAGCAAATAAAACCAGCCAGGCCTGTGGGTGGCAGGCTTTGTAGCAACAAGAGGTTGAGGTGCCCATGGTCCCTGCAGGAGGATGCAATTGGCTTGTTTCAATAATTCTGTGGATTGACAGGGAGGTGCATCCATGAGGTTGAGGACCAGATGGGGTACAGCTGGTGTAGCTGGTAGGGGAACTGGCCGGGTAGAGACTCTTTCCTTTTGGATGGGCGACATATCTGGTGAGGGCAGGAGAACTCATGGTCAGGCTTTTGGGTTTCTGTGAGGCTCAAAGATGTCAAGGCAGCATGTGACATTTGAGACATCTTTCTGTGCCTAAACTGTTTACACAAAGCAGCATGGTTCCTGGTGAACACATTTTTCTTCTGGGAGTCTGGAATTTTGGTACATCCCTGGCCGAGGCTGCCCCATAACCAGCCCCCAGTAAAAATCCCAGGCACCACGTCTCTAATCATCTTCCCTGGTGGACAACACTTTCCAGGCGTTGCCACACCTCATTGCTGGGGGAATTTAGCACATCTTGTGTGACTTCAGTGGGAGAGACCCTTGGAAGCTTGGGCCTGACTTCTCCCAGACTTCACCCATGCACCATTTTTCTTTGCTGATTTTGCTTTTTTCTGCAATACATCATAGTCAAGAGGATGACAGTATGCTGAGGGTTGTGAATCCTCAGTCAGTCATCAGTCCTGTGAGTGGTCTTGGGTACCACATGCCTTGCCTTTTCTGGATTCTAAGCCTTTGCTTTGGACCAACACCTCATCTCATCTAACACCTGACACCAGCCCTGACTTTAAGGATGATCTTACTGATCCTCAGTACTCTGTTCAAATCTTACCTTGACCAAGAATTCTGAAGAGTTTTTACCCTCCTTGGAATTCTATGGCCTTTGATATCAGAATCACCTATTGGGCACAGTGTTATAAATGACCATCATCTTCCTTCCTAAGAACTGTCCATGTTTTGAGTTTTGTGACAAGTGTCAATTTATGATAGCTCCTAGCCTGGAAGCCAAGATAAGATGACATAAAATAAATGTGTTTACATTGGTTTGCTTTGTCCTCAATGCTCTGTATTCACTAAAAAGAGACTTTTGAAGATAGAATCTTAATAGATATCAAATTATTACCTAATTTCAAAATATTTTGACAATTCTTCATAGACACAGCTATAGCAAAGTATGTCTCTCAGTGATAGTGCCTACAACTGGAATTAGTCCTAGAATTGTGAATCCTATTTTTAACTGTGATTAGAATTTTATTCCTTAGAGCCTGGTTGTTTTAAGTGATTAATTCAGTCATCAAAAATTAATGGAGTGCCTACTAAGTGCCATACACAGAACATTCTGGAATTTCAAAATGAACAAGATTTATTATCTGCTTTGGAAAGATGTGGTAGCTACATTTGGTAGTTTTGGCAGTTTTTCTGTGTGTGTTATGTGCCTACCCTGTATCTAATCACCCATGCCCCTTCCTTGTAATACTCTCTGTGGATATTCGCCTGTCTTCCAGGTAGCCCATGTCTCAGAGGGGAACTGACCCCACCCCCAACTACAGCAGTATACCCTGATTGGTCTAAGATAACTAGAGTAATCTTACTTTAATGAACCAACGATTCATTCAGTGAAACCAGGTTTAATCCAATCAACATGTAATACTCTCCCACAAGGTGGCCCAATCAGTGAAAAACTCATATTTTCTTTGGAAATCTCCTTCTGAATGTGAAAGACACGGTTATCTGGATCCCAGAACCGCTGGGTCATTTTGGAAAGCCAGGCTGAGGATGAGGAGAAGGGCCCAATACAGAGAATAAAAGATAAATTGGAGAGGGAACTTGATCAAGCTGCTCCTGATGTCCAAATTTCTGGACTTATTGTTTACCTGAACCAATAGATTATTTAAAATAATTAAGCCAGGATGAGTTAATATTTTTGATGTTGACATTCAAAATTAATCTACATGATTTACTCCATAGCATCCATCTATTCTTTCTCCCATTGCTTATTGTCTGATTTTCTTTTGGGAAATGGAAACTTCCTATATTCTTAGGCACATTTTTTGAGTGGGACTTCTACCACACTAAGCTCTATATGACAGTTTAGCTTAAACCACTCAGCATATTCTATTATTTTGGCTTTGATAATTGGTTTAGGGATAAACACAAAACTCAATTAAGGCTATTGAAATGGTAAAAATTTCAAGACTTATGCAGTAGATACAATAAAAGACCCTTCTCCTTCCCCTAGTTTTTGTGGTGTGAAGAAGATCTGCATTCTAGACATCCAGGAGCCATTTTATTGCCACAGATGAGGACTCAGAATTGTGCGAAGTTAGAGTCCATAGATGAAGCCAATGTTGCCGAAAACAGATGAAGGAGAGAAATTAAAACATGTACAATGCTGGATTCAACGTGTCATGGAGCCTGCTACCTCTGGACTTCTCTGTTATGAGTGCAAAGAAAAAAATGTTTAAACAAGTTTGAGTTAGATTTTCTGACTTTTGCTACATACTAATGTTAAGTACTATTATAAGGGTTTATTCTAAGTCTCATCCTAAGCTTAGTCCTGGGATAGACTTGGGAGGAATGAAACCGGGGAGGTGAACTGGAGAAGCTCATATCCCAGAGGTAGAGGTGGCAAACATACATGGGGTTGTGATGCAAGGATAATTGTAACAAACATATTACATAAATGAATGAATCATTATTCTATAAAACTGGCTGGGTGCATTGGCTCATGATTGTAATTTCAGCACTTTGGAAGGCCAAGGTGGGAAGATCACTTGAGGCCAGGAGTTTGAGACTAGCCTGGCCAATATAGTGAGATTCTGTCTCTACAAAAAATACAAAAACTTACCTGAGCCTTGTGGTGCACGCCGGTAGTCACAGCTACTTGGGAGGTTGAGGCAAGAGGATTGCATGAGCCCAGAAGTATGAGACTGCAGCGAGCCATGATTGTGCCACTGCATTCCAGCCCGTGCAACAGATGAGACCCCAACTCAAAAAAAAATTTCTGTATCAAAAACTGATATTTACAGATTCTGGTCGAGGTAAGATGTTATATATACACTCTACCATGTTTCACCCACTGAATGAAGATATAGAACCTGGAAAGACAGCACAGAGAAGTAATTCGAGTGCTCTGAAAAGTAAACAGTTGTAGGTGGATCACAGAATAAGATCAGAATGTGAAGTGTCACTAAACTGGTTGTATTGGTCCATTGTCACACTTTTATAAGGAAATACCTGAGACTGAGTAATTTATCAAGAAAAGAATTGGCTCATGGTTCTGCAGGCTGTATAGGAAGCATGGTAGCATCTGCTTCTGGGGAGGCCTCAGGGAGCTTTTGCTCATGGCGGAAGGTGAGGGGGAAGCAGGAGCGTCTTACATGGCAGGAGCAGGAGGAAGAGAGAGAGGGGGAAGGTGCTACATACTTTTAAACAACCAGATCTCATGAGAACTCACGAACTTATTATCACGAGAACAGCATCGAGATGATGGTGCTACACCATTCATGAAGGACCACCGGCATGATCCAATCACCTCCCATCGGGCCCCCACCTCCAACACTGGGGATTACAATTCAACACGAGAAGGTGGGGACACAGAACCAAACCATATGCACTGTTGGTGAATTTGCCGTGTTTTGCCCTTTGGTACCACTGGACCTGATCCTGAAACTCAGAAGTGAGCAATGGGGCAAAGACAGAGCTCCAGGGGCACTTCGGAGATGTCCTCTAGTTCTGGTTCAGGGAACTTTTAACACACAGGGCGTGGACATCTCTGTTTTTTCTTTTCTCCATTCCCTCATGCCCAAGTGAGAGGTGAAGCCAGTTGGACTTCCTCTGTGGAGCTGGGACTTGGAGAACTTTTCTGTCTAGCTAGAGGATTGTAAATGCACCAATCAGAGCTCTGTGTCTAGCTAGAGGATTGTAAATGCACCAATCAGCACTCTGTAAAATGGACCAATCAGCAGGACATGGGCGGGGACAAATAAGGGAATAAAACCTGGCCACCCCAGCCAGCAGTGGCAACCTGCTGGGTTCCCCTTCCACACCGTGGAAGCTTTGTTGTTTTGTTCTTCACAATAAATCTTGCTGCTACTCATTCCTGGGGTCCAGGCCACCTTTAAGAGCTGTAACACCCACTGAGAAGGTCCGTCGCTTCATTCTTGAATCAGTGAGACCACAAACCCACTGGAAGGAACCAACTCCGCACACACAAGCTCTTAAGCAACCTTGTGATATTGATGGGCAATATTTGAGCAAGACTCAGAGTCTCATAACATAATATATAAAATGTCCAGAATAAAATCCAAAATTCCTTGCTTATTAAGAACCAGGAAAATCTCAGTATTCATGGGAAAAGGTCACTAATAGACCCCAATAATGAAATAACACAAATATAGAGATTTTCTGACAAGGACTTTAAAGCAGCTATTATAAAAATCCTCACTTTGGGAGGCCAAGGCGGGCGGATCATGAGGTCAGGAGATTGAGACCATCCTGGCTAACACAGTGAAACCCCGTCTCTATTAAAAATACAAAAAAATTAGCCGGGCGTAGTGGCGGGCGCCTGTAGTCCCAGCTACTCGGGAGGCTGAGGCAGGAGAATGGCGTGAACCCGGGAGGCGGAGCTTGCAGTGAGCCGACATGGCGCCACTGCACTCCATCCTGGGCGGCAGAGCGAGACTCCGTCTCAAAAAAAAAAAAAAAAAATCCTCCAGTAAGCAATCATGAACACTCATGGAACAAATGGAAACATAGATTCTAAGCAAACAGGTAGAATCTTTGGGATCTGCTGTTAGGAAAATGACTTTTAGACTTGATACCAAAAGCACAATCCATTAAAAAATTGATAGAATTAATATATTTGTCATAAAAATTAAGAACTTTTGTTCTGTGCAAGACTCTGTTAATAGAATAAAAGGTCAAGTTTGTAACTGGGAGAAAATCTTCGCAAATCATGTATCTGACAAAGAACTGAATGCAGAATGTGTAAAGAATTCCCAAAATTCAGCAATAAGAAAACAAACAGCCCAATTAAAGAAGAGGCAAAGATGTGAATAGACTCTTCATCAAAGAGAATATATGGATGGCAGACACACACATGATAAAATGTTCTGTCTCATTAATCACTAGGGAAATGCAAATTAGAGCCACAATGAGATACCACTCCGTACCTATTAGAATTAGAATGGGTGCAATAAAAATCCTGAGACCACCAGGTGTTAGAGAGGTTACGGAGCGACTGGAGCTCATGCGTTGCTTTGGAAAATGCAAAATGGTACAGTCACTGTGAAAAATCAGCTTTGCGTCTCCTTATGAAGTTAAGCATACATTTACCAGTTGATCCAGTAACCCCACTCCTGGCTATTTACCCCGGAGAAAAGAAAACTTATATCCACATGAAAACTTGTGCACATATGTTTATAGCAACTCTCTGCGTAATTGCTCAAGCATGGAAGGAACCCAAATGGCTTTTATCAGGTGCTGGGGTAAAAACAGCAGGTGTGAGAGCACTGTGAAAGGAAAATCAATCTGGGGACCCCAAAATCACTAAGCCAAAGTGAAAAGTCAAGCTGGGGGACCTGCATCAGGCAAACTTGCCTCCCATTTTGTTCCTAAATACAATCGCTACAAAGATTAAAAAAAAAAAAAAAAAAGCTACCCACCTTCCTCACAATTTGCCCACAAGGAAATTCCTTGTGGACAAAGATCAGACAGAACTCAGTCATCCCTCTGCTCACTGAGATAAACGCATATCTGATGGCTTCCTCTGCCCTATTATTCACTAAGCCAGACTAAGGCATAAATGACTATTCCTCTACCCTCCTCTCACACGTGAATTGGGCTTTCAGTAAAAGGTTGATCAGAGACTCAAGAGAATGCAACCGATTGTCTCTTATCTGCCTATGACCTGGAAGCCCCCTCCCCGCTTCAAGTTGTCCCGCCTTTCCGGACAGAACCAATGTATATCTTATACATATTAATTGATGTCTCATGTCTCCCTAAAATGTATAAAACCAAGCTATGCCCTGACGACCCTGGGCATGTGTCATCAGGACCTCCTGAGGCTGTGTCACGGGCACGTCCTTAACCTTGACAAAATAAACTTTCTAAATTGATTGAGATCTGTTTCAGATACTTTTGGGGTCATGGCACTCAGCAATACGAAGCAATGAACTATTGATACACACAGCAACTTCTCTGATTCTCAAAGGCATTATGTTGAATGAAAGAAAACAGTCTCAAGATTACATACTGTGCATTTCCATTTATAGGACTTTCTCAAGGAGAAAGAAACCATACAATACAAGAAGAGTGTGAGATTATATGAGAAAGGGGATGGGGTGACTTTGAGAAGCTAGCCGTGTTTTTTTTTTTTTTTGGTGGGGGGGAGGATAGAGCTGTTCTGTATCCTAATCATGGTGGTGGTTACACAAACCTATACGCACATTAAAATTCATAGAACTGCACATCACACAAAGGTCAGTTTTATTGTATAATAATTTTTTAAATAAAATTTAAGGTCACACACACACAAAACTGATGTCTCTGAAAGCGTTAATTGGGTTTCCCTTTATTTATTTATTTTTTTAAAGGACAACCCCACTGGCCCCAGTCTCACCCAGGCATGGCCTGGATTTCTGCAGAAGGATAGGCCAGCAGCCCTCACTTCAAAGGCGGTATCGAACACTGTTCCTGCCTATAAAAGTACAGTACAAGCAAAGTCCTGATTTTAAAGCCTCGTTTTTCTTCCTCTTTCTCCTCCTAGTTCTGACTGGGCATATGGAAATAATGTTAGAATGTCAACTTTGAGCATGAATGAGAATTCTATTTCCAGAGATGTTTATACTTTTTTTCTCTTGGGTTGAAACCCTCAATCATATCCAAATAAATTATTTGGGGATGTTGATAAGAGGATACATCTTAGGGGGTTTTCACAAAGGTCTGAATTCAGAGAACCTCTTTTTCTTGGGGCTGTGCATTTTCTAGAGAGTGGGAGGTGCCGGTGGGTTACATGACATTTTGAATTTGCTGTATTTTCTTTTCCCTTTATGTATTCACAAAGCACTCTAGATATTGGGCAACTGCAAGTCCAAGGCGAGAAGGAAGATAGGCTCTTCAGAAGACAATCACTGTTCAAAGCATACACAAAGATTCAGGGTATTCATGGAGTCCTCCCAAAGGAAACAGCAACAGACTGGAGTCTTTATTGGCATTTTCTCAACCAGCAATCAGGAAAGAAATATAGGTAGTAAGATACGAAATACCCGTTGCCTATATTTAGCTTTGTTTTCATGTAGCTAGGAACTCTGTTTGAATGGCTGGTGAGTGAGGGCGGAAATATTAAATAATGGAGAGAGGGGTGTTTAAGGAACTGCAGTTTAAAGTTTTATGCAAGAATAATGCCATGTTGTTTTATTTTGGGATGGAGTCTGGCTTTATTGCCCAGGCTGGAGCATAGTGGTGCTGTCTCAGCTCACTGCAACCTTCACTTCCTGGGTTCAAGCGATTCTCCTGCCTCAGCCTCCCAAGTAGCTGGGACTACAGGTGCACACCACTACACGCAGCTAATTTTTGTATTTTTAGTAGAGATAGGGTTTCTCCATGTTAGCCAGACTGGTCTCGAACTCCTGACCTCAAGTCATCTGCCTGCCTCGGCTTCCCAAAGTGCTGGCATTACAGGCTCGAGCCACCATGCCTGGCCACAATAATGATGTTTTTCTTTTTCTATTCCAAGCACCTTTCCTGCCTGCCCAATTTTGAGAGCATGTATGTGTATTCATTAGTAAGCTTCGGCTATAAGTAGCAGGAATCTAAATTAAACTGCATTAGAAGATAAGAGAAGATGGAAGTGGAGGACTGGTTTATTCAAATAAAAAGTCCAGAAGACGATTGCAGGCATGTTTGCATCTAGGGGGTTTTATCCATTATGAGTCTTAGTTACAAGCAGGAGAAATCAATCTAGCTCATTAAGTACAAAATGCCTTATTGGACACCAATTTTTCATTTAGAAAGACATGAAATTATAAGATGGAAAATTCTGTAAACATGAGAGGAGATTTAAGTGGGGGCAAACAATAATAAAGACAATATTAACAACAATGGCGAACACACTTCAATCATTTATTAAATGCCTGGCAGTCTTCTAAGATCTTGTGTCCATTGATTTAATCCTCACCACATCCCTTTGGAGATCAGTCTTCTTTGGATGAAAAATATGTGATAAAGGGACCTAAAGTAACCTGCCCAGGTCTAGGCTGACCATCCCTCCTGGCTTCCCTGGGACAATCCCAACATAATGCTGTCCAAAGTAATGATAAGGAGCACCCCCATTTATTCTCAAAAGAGGTCTGATTTAGTCAATGGATTTGATCATCATTCTACTAGGGTCATACAGCCAGGAAGAGAAGCTTGAATGACAAGGACATACTTATGAGGTTTGATGACATTACTAGACCGTCTCCCTCCTTCTCCATCTCTCAACTCTGCCTTCCTGTTTGGGATCACCTTCAGGTGGTCCTACTCCATCGGGGGAACTTGTGGCCCCAGGTTGCCCAGGCTGAGCTCCTTTCACTTCCAAAGTCAATTAAAAGAGACATCTCCTGGCTAAGAGTTTCAATAGAAATCAGAATTTCAGCTCACTGGCCCAGTGTGGGTCTAGGACTCCCTTTTGGAACCTCGGCTGATGCCCCAGGAAACTCAAATGCTGAGAGAAGTGGGTATTGCTCAACTGAAACGGGGTTGGGGTGTGTTGTGATCCAGAGAGGTAGAATGAGTGCTGGGGTTGGGGATGCTGTGATCCAGAGAAATAGAAGGGATGTTGTGCAGTGACAAATGGCAGATGTCCAACCTAACTCTCAAGGTCAACCATTTATTATGGCTCCTTTGTACAAAAGACTTGTTGGCAAAACAGGATTCTTTCTGCACTCTCTAAAACACTGTGTAATTACTGATGATCACGGAAGGCTGATCGTATCATGATAAAATCAGATGTTGCCATTGGAACCAATTCTGTTAGTGACACAGAGATGGGGGAGAAAAAAGGGTCCTTCCCAAATAGCTTATAATCTAGGGCAAGGATTGGCAAGCTTTTTCTGCAAAGGGCCAGATAGTGAATATTTTAATTTTAGTTTTTTTTTTTTTTTAAGGCAGAATCTCACTGTGTCACCCAGGCTGGAGTGCAGTGGCGTGATCCTGATTCACTGCAAGCTCCGCCTCCCAGTTTCATGCCATTCTCCTGCCTCAGCCTCCCGAGTAGCTGGGACTACAGGTGCCTGCCACCACGCCCGCCTAATTTTTTGTATTTTTATTAGAGATGGGGTTTCATCGTGTTAGCCAGGATGGTCTCCATCTGCTGACCTCGTGATCCGCCCACCTTGGCCTCCCAAAGTGCTGTGATTACAGGCGTGAGCCACCACACCTGGCCAATATTTTAGGTTTTGAGGGCCACGTGTTGTCTCTGCCATGTATTCTTGTGTGTGTGTGTGTGTTTGTGTGTGTTGTGAAAACCATTGCTAGTTCAGGGGCAGGACAAACATGGGCTGAGTGGGCTGGATTTAGCCTGAGGAGATGGTTGGCCAATTCCTGATCTAGCAGAGATGACAAGAAGACATGGCTGTGTGAACAGAGGCCATGGCTGCCTTATGTCGCCTGTGGTGGCCCCGTCTGTGTGAGCCTGCCGGGTCCACATGAAGGAAGAGGGGAGCCTCATGAAGGGCCATGGAGGTGAGACCCCAGAGTGGGCACCAGGGCTGCTGCAGCAGAGCCCTGCGATTTGCTGGCAGTAATGGATGTTTCTCTTGAGAATCCCTTCTGCCCACTGTTCAGCTCAGACCCACCAGGTCTCACGTCCCGAGTGGAGCCAGAAATGACCATGTAGCTGGTAAGAGCCAGGGTACTCGCTGCTGCCAGAGGGCCCTTTAGGTGTAGAGGAGACTTTCTCACTTGCTCTTCTCCTCCATTGGTTACTCACTCAGCACCTAGAATAAACACCAGACTCCTTCAGAGTCTGCCATGTAGATCGTCCTCCTGGCCAACTCTCCACCCTCCTGGCACCCTCCCCTTTGGCCTCCTACCCCAGCCACACCCACCTCCAGGCTTATGAGCCAAGCATGGTCTCTCCTCTGTGCCTTCGCAGATGCTGGCCCCCTGCCTGAGATGTTCTTTTCGTCAGCATCCACAGGGCTCACCTCAGGTAGGTCTCTTCTGAAAATTAACCTCGTCAAGACGCTTTTCCAGATCACTCTAAAATAGCCACCCCGCCTTCTTTTCTTTGCCTTGCATTAATTTTCTTTGCTACACTTCATGTATGATATGGTTTGGCTCTGTGTCACCACTGAAATCTCATTTCGAATTGTAATCCCCATAATCCCCACGTGTCGTGGAAAGAATCTGGCCAGAGGCGATTGGATCACGGGGGCGGTTTCCTTCATGCTGTTCTTGTGATAGTAAGTTCCCAGGCGGCTGATGGTTTCATAAGGGGCACGTCCCCCTTCACTCTTCACGCTCACACTGCCGCCTTGTGAAGAAGGTGCCTGCTTCCCCTTCTGCCATGATTGTGAGTTTCCTGAGGCTTCTTCAGCCAGGCTGAACTGTGAGCCAATTAAACCTCCTTTCTTTATAAATTACCCAGCCTCGGGCAGTTCTTTATAGCAGTGTGAAAACGGACAAATACTAGGTTGGTATAAAAGTAATTGTGGTTTTTGCCATTAAAAGCAATGGCAAAAACAGCAATTACTTTTCACCAACCAAATGCAACATCTTTGATATATTTATTTGTCAATTCACTTATTGTTACTTCCCCCAACTGGACCAAAAGTTCCAGGAGGGCAGGGATTTTCAGCTGTTTTACCTCCTGTATACCTAGCACCTAGAAAAATTCTGGAACAAAGTAACACTCCCTAGATATTTGTTGAATGAATGAATCAATAAATGAATTCTAGTACAAAAATAATCACTCTTTTCCAGAAGCCTTGAATCTAAGAGATGAAAAATGCTACAGCCACAAAAGGAAAGTCTGTCTGAGCTAAGACATAGAGATGCCAGATTCTGATGGCATCAACTGAACAACTTGATCAAGCTGCACCTGAAGCCAGCCCTACTGCTGCAGCTTTCAATGACAAAAGCCAGCAATTCTCTTCATAGGTTTCTAAATCATTTTGGGTTGGAGATTTTGCTTCTTGTAATAAAGGATCTTTTTATTTGGGTAGTCAGGAGAGAAGAGGACAAGGCAGAAAGGCAAGGAGGGATGAAGATAGAGCATGCTGAGTGGTCAAATGATACATCAGGAGATACGGCAATTCTGGCCTCTAAGAAAATATAGTTCTCTGTAAGCCTTAGAGAAAATCCCTTTACAAACACGGCAAAGCCTCGAGCTGGGCTTATTTGGAACACACATTCTCACCACACGGAGAGTCCAGCACAAAGAAGGAAGGAGTGTGGGCCACAGAGAGAACACAGACCCTGGGGTCGTGTGAGTCCAGTGAGGCTCCAACCTGCCCAGGCCCCTTTCCTGCAGTGCAGCCTTTGGCAAGCCCTTGAACTTAAGTTTCCCATCTGAAAACTGGGCTGATAAATCCGAGTCTCAGCAGTGTTATAATGAGGGTCAGTGGGATGTATGGTAGAGCGCCTGGTGCCTGACATAAGACCTGGCCCATGGCACGTGTTCGATACACAGCAGCTGCAATTATTCTGGTGGGGTCTGGATTGCCCAGCTTCAAGTGGGTACCTGAATCTGGAGATTTGCTAAAACTCTGCCTCCTACCATCAGAATTTAGGGTCAGAAACACAACTGGGCCAGGTGTGGTGGCTCATGCCTGTAATCCAGACACTTTGGGAAGCTGAGGCAAGAGGACTGCTTGAGGGAGGCAGAGGTGGGTGGATCACAAGGTCAGGAGTTTGAGACCAGCCTGGCCAGTATGATCAAACCCTGTCTCTATTAAAAATACAAAAAATGGCCGGGCGCGGTGGCTCAAGCCTGTAATCCCAGCACTTTGGGAAGCCGAGACGGGCGGATCACGAGGT
>NW_012121820.1:5344676-5349632 GCF_000951035.1 Colobus angolensis palliatus | reverse complement strand
GATCTCGGCTCACTGCAAGCTTCGCCTCCCAGGTTCACGCCATTCTCCTGCCTCAGCCTCCCGAGTAGCTGGGACTACAGGTGCCCACCACCACGCCCAGCTAATTTTTTTTTGTATTTTTAGTAGAGACAGGGAAAATGGTTAATTTTTAAATGTATTGTTTTACCACAATAAAGTAAAATAAAACACAATAGTGGTCTTTGGCAACTAAGGGACTATTTCAGGGGTTGGCTAAAGGGGTCTCAGCTTCAAAAAGACAAAGGAGATGTAAAGGGAGAAAAGAGAGTGAGAAACACAGCCAGAAGCAGCTGACCAGGGCTGAGGGAAAGGAAGCCGGGCCAGGGCTGGGGGCGAACCCCTGTTGAAAGGGCAGTGAGGCCTCACAGGCAGGGGCTTGAGACCCAGCCAGGTTGAACCTAGGGCTGGCAGGAGACGTCCACAGTGATAGGAAGCCCAGCCTCCCTCCCAATGCCTGGCGTGGGCCTAGGCCTTGTCCATCGAGGGCTGCTCTGTGGATTCGGGAATAAGATCATAGGCAAGAAATCTTTTTGTTTCAGGAGACAGAAACCTATCTCAAATTGCTGCAAGCCAAAAAGGAATTCATTGGCTCATGAGACTGAGACATCAAGGAATAAGACAGGCTTTGGGTACAGCTGCATTCAGGAATCCGCCTCTCTCATTCCATCCCTCTGCTTTTCTTCCACTGTTTTCACTTAATTTGTAGGCAGGTTTCTCCCTCATGATGGCAGAGATGGTCACAAGAAGCTCTAGGCTACATCTTACAGCTCAGCAATTTCAGAAGTATGAAAGACAGCCCTGGGAGGCTGAGGCAGGCAGATGACCCGGGGTCAGGAGGTAGAGACCAGCCTGGTCAACATGGTGAAATCCCATCTGTACTAAAAATACAGAAAAAAAATGAGCGAGGTGTGGTGGCTGGTGCCTGTAATTCCAGCTACTTGGGAGGCTGAGGCAGGAGTATCACTTGAACCTGTGAGGTGGAGGTTTCAGCGAGCCGAGATTGCGCCACTGCACTCCAGCCTGGGCAACAAGTGAAACTCCACCTCAAAAAAAAAAAGACTGTGGACCACATACTGATGAAGCTCCCATCTTTCTTGTTTCCTTCTCTGCTTACTTTCCGTCCTTTTGGTTAAGCCAATGAGAGATGCTCAGTAGGGTGCAAACAAAGTCTTATCATCATAAGAAACAATAGCTTCCTAATCTTTCATGCTAATTAGGGATGATGTCCCTAATTACTCAATTAGGAATTCCAGTTACTCAACTGCACAGCCATGCATCTTTCAATACTTGGTGAACCTTCGCTTACCAGTTTAGTTAAGCTCTAACAATAGCATCTGTCTTTTTTACGAGATGTAAGGAAACAGAAGTTTCAATGGGGCAAAAGGCAGGAAACTTTCATACCAAAGACGGGCAGCCCAGGAGGAGGGACAAAGACCAGGACCCCAGGAAACTGGGAATTGGAGGTGGAGGGACAGGTGGGGAGCAAGGCTGTTAGAAGGAGGCTGGGAGGTGGCCATGAAGAGAAGTATGATGGGGACATGCTGCAGCCACAGTCCCTCCCCGACATCTTCACAGAGGGACGCATTTTTCTGCTGTGCTCAGACTGTTGGGGATGCTTCTGTTCCAGTAGAAAGGTGCACTGTGGGGCTCATGCCTGCCCCGTCCCAGGTCCAGAGTCGTCTGTCATCTGAACACCTCCAAGTCATCTGTGGCTGGCAGAGTCCCAGCTCCCATCACCAACCATCAAAGCTAGTGATGAATCCAATATCTGGGGCCTGTGTGCCCGGAGAGAAGCGAACAGAACCCATCTGTGTGGGCTGCTTGGCACCGGGACACAGGGGCCTGAGGAGCTCCTGATGGACGAGGAGGCCAGGGCTGGCAGCCTCACATGTTTTCCCTCCCGTCTCGAATTTCTCTGTCCAGGAGTAGCAGACAGTGTGGAATGCACCCCTCCAGAGAAAGGGGAAACCTGGCAGCTTCTGAGGCCCGTCCACTCACTAGACACATGGAAATGAGCCCCAAGGAGAAGTCTGGAGAAGAAGGGGCCATTTATCAGGGCCCTGTTCACCTCTTCCTAAGGACACGAGAAGACTTGTTTGGCCACTGCTGAGAGACCCACTTCACTGAAAGAAGTTTCCAGAAGTTGATGGATGGTCGCCTGCATTTTAGCCAGTTGTTCATGACTCAGGGTCAATGCTCCATTGCTCCCATTCACACTTTGCATCCATCTTCCTTGCAGATATTTGAGTTCTCTTCTGTTTCCAGCCTCAACATATCTCTTGCTTCATCAAAGATTCCTAATACGTGTATCAGGAATCAAGAAAAAGGCTGTGATCGTGAAATGGCAGCTTTCTTCATAGAGGTTCCATCTGGGCTTAGACATACAGTGGTTCCATGGAAGGGTTAACAATGAACATTTGGTATTTTGAAAATGTGTTCTGATATTTCAGAAGAAAAGCTGAAGCAGGGGCGGAAATCCCCCACCAGAACCCTGGAGGCGTGGTGGCCCTGGCGCTGAGATGCTCCAGCTACTGAAATTCACACAATAAAGGAAAAATGCAGGACAAGGTGGGGAGGGAAGACGGCAGAGAGAATGGAGGAAGAGCACAGGGAGAGTGTGGACATCCTGGAAGTGAGGGGAAGAGATGCAGGGAGGAGCTGACTGAGGCCCCATCCTCTGCTGGGGGTTTATAGACATCGCTTTATTTCATTCTCGTGACAATCCCTCCAATGTAAGAATTATGTTATAAATAGATTAAGATTGGCAGCTCTTTTTTGTTTGGTTGTTTTCTGTTTGTTTGTTTTGTCTTGTCTTCGTTGTAGCTTAGCACACAGAGCAATACCTGACACATCGTAGGCGCTCGAGAAATACTGATGGATGAATAAAGTAAAGAATGAATAAAATGAGTAAAGAACGCTCTGAGATATGAATAGACATTTCTCCAAAGAAGATGTGCCAATGGCCATAAAACACAAGAAACGATGCTCAACATCACTAATCATTAGGGAAAAGCAAATCAAAACTACAGTGAGATACCACCTCACAACCCATTAGGATAGCTGTAATAAATAAATTAAAAAAAAGGAAGAAATAAGAAAACAGAAAATAATAAGTGTTGGTGACAATGAGGAGAAGTTGGAACGCGGTGCCCTGTTGGTGAGGGTGTAAAATGGTGCAGCTGCAATGAAAACCACTATGGAAGATCCTCTAAACATTAAAAATGGAATTACTATATGATCCAGGAATTCCACTTCTGAGTATGTACCCAAAAGAACTGAAAGCAGAGACCTGAAGAGAGATTTGTACACCTGTGTTCAAAACAGGATTATTTACAATATGCAAAAGGTAGAAGTAACACAAGAGTCTATTGAGAGATGAACCGGGTAGACAGCACCCTTGATATAAGTGACTCCATGTTAGGAAAAGACTCCATCTTATACTTCAAATAGTGTCGTGTCAACAGGGACCAGATATTTGCCTAATAGAGACTGTCCCCAATCAGATAAGAACATAACCGGGCATGCCCTTTTACTATCATCACCAGCGGACCCTGGAGCTATAAAAAGAGCAGGGCTTCGCCAGCTTAAGATAGCCATCTTAATAGGCACTGTCTTCCTGTCCCTTGTGATCAGCACCCAGGATCTGCCCCTGAAGGACTGCCCAAATCAAAGATTCTTCTTTGCAAGATGTTGATACCCGTCCAGATCAGGCCAGGACACTCTTCTTGTCCATGCCACTCTCCTTGGACTGGTTTGTTAACCATTTTCCCTATCTCCTTTTCTCTTAATGTCAAATGTTATTTTGTTTGATGTGGAATATTTAACCTATAGCATTTATATATTTAAGTATACTACTATGTATGGCTTGTAATATTCACTGATGTGCGGATCGTCTTGAATGTGTGTGTCCACCGCTTTGATGACCAAGTGAACGGAGGGTGGGGGTACTAAGGAGAATTGCCTCCTTGGGAACTCCATGTAGCTTCTGGCTTTTGTGGTTGACATAGGATCAATAAAAGTCTGACCTTGTGGAAAGACACAAGCATGCATTGACCTGGTTATGTCTGACCTGTGCCACTCATGACAAACGAATACAGAAAATGTGGTATATACGTACAATGAACCATTATTCAGTCTCAAAAAAAGAGGCAATTCTGACCCATGCTATGACATGGATGAGCCTTGATGACATAATGCTAAATAAAAGAAATCAGTTATGAAGGAACAAATGTAGATGCTCCTCAACTTACAATGGAGTTACGTACTGGTAAACCCATCATACATTGAAAATATCATAGGCCAAAAATGCATTTAATACACCTAAGTGGCAGAACATCATAGCTTAGCCCAATCTACCTTATTTGGAACACTTACATTAGCCTAATTTTGGGCAAAATCATCTAACACAAAGCCTATTTTATAACACAAAGTTGAATATCTTATGTGATTTATTGAATGCTGTACTGAAAGTGAAAAACAGAATGGTTGTATAGGAACTCGAAGTGGGGCTCTACTGCATAGGTGTCACTTTCACACCATTGTAAAGCTGAAAAATCCTGTGAGTCGAGACCATCTGTGCTGATGATTTCACGCATATGCAGTACCTGGACAGGAAAATTCATAGAGATGGGAAGGAGAGGGTGGTTGCCAGGGGCCAGGAGAAGGGACAATGGGGAGTTAGTGTTTAATGAGTACAGAGTTGCAGTTTTGCAAATGAAAGGGATTCTCTGCGTGAATGATGGTGATGGTTGCACAACAATGGGAATGTGCTTAATGCCACCAAACTGTCCACTTAAAAATTGTTGAAATGAGCCAGGCGCGGTGGCTCACGCCTATCGTATAATCCCAGTACTTTGGGAGACTGAGGAAAGTGTATCACGAGGTCAGGAGTTCGAGACCAGCCTGACCAACATGATGAAACCCCATCTCTACTAAAAA
>NW_012121820.1:5320968-5343661 GCF_000951035.1 Colobus angolensis palliatus | reverse complement strand
AACTCCACCTCAAAAAAAAAAAAAAAAGGAAGCGAGCCCAGATGCTCAGAGCACTGAGTGCTGGCCAACCTCTCAGTGCAAACGCTCATTGGCTGGGCATGGTCATGTGACCATCTTCCATTCAAATCTTTGCCCAGCAGAATGGATGACTCTGGTTGGCCACGGTGGGGTCACATGTCCACTCCTGGGGCCAAGGGTGGGGTCAGCCCCACACTAACTACAGGGAGAAGAGGTGGTTCTCCAGAGGGAAAGACAACTGCCGCTACCATAAGCTGCAGAATGTATGCAGGGCAGACAAAACCTGGAAGGCCATGCCAGTGCTCCTTCCCCATAAGACCCACTGGACAAGGCGACACCAGGTTCCTGGGCTCAGACACAAGAATGAGGCAGAGGCCAACAGATGATGGAAAACCTGTTCTGTGTAGCTTCTAAGGAATGACGGGGGACAGGGCACCTTTGGCCAGATCCTTCTGCAGACCTGGTATTGCCCCTGTTGAAAGGGCAGTGAGGCCTCACAGGCAGGGGCTCGAGACCCAGCCGGGTTGAACCTAGGGCTGGCAGGAGACGTCTGCAGTGGTAGGAAGCCCAGCCTCCCTCTATCCTTGGACACCCCAGTGAGATGACCGCATGCCCACACCCTCACGGACAAGCAGCCCACTTGCTGCCCTAAGGAGACTGAGTGGTGGCACTGTCCTCTCTCTCTGGCCAGGAGGCTGGCATTTGGCAGAGCTGCCAGTACTAGCAGCTGAGAGCTTCTCAAGGTCCATGCCAAGTGGCGTGACCCAGTGGGATTGAGTGTGAAACACCTGGCCCAGTGTCCTTCTGGGCCAGACAAAGCCAGCCTCTCTGTGCACTGGGTGTGAAAAGCAAGACCAGGCAGCCATGGCTGAGGCACGCCAGGGCATCAGCAGCTTGGTGGGGAGACCAACTGTACTTTGACTCCATCAGCAGGAGAAACTCAGATACAATCCTTAAGCATGACTGGAGTGGGTGAGAGCAACAGGCGGCAGAGGAAAGACACAAGGAGGCAGCTCAAACCCTCCCACAACTTCAAAGTGGGAATAGATTCCTCAGGACCCTCTCCTGGGCTCATTCCCTCTCTCCTCTTTCCTCTAACAAGCACATCGATTTTACAGGGCCCAAGGAAGAAGGTGGGGGTAGGTGGGTTGGAAACTAGGAATGTCTTCCATTCTTCACTATTCTCATAATAATAGCATTCCTGAATTCTAGCTGGGTGTACAGCTGCACAGAGTGAAGACTACATTTCCCAGCCTTCTCGGGGCTGGGTGTGGCCATGTGTCCAGGCTTTGGCCAATGAGACTGAGCAGAAGTGGTGAATGTGACTCCCTTCTGGAGCCCTCAAAGGGCAAGGATGGCAGCTCTCCCTTTCATGTGGTTGGAGCCCAGACTCGTCAGGGAGCTGTCATGGGCCATGTGGAAGAGGGGCACACCCTAGGGACAGAAACCACAAGACAGAGGGAGCCTGGTGCCTGCCTGACTCCATTGCAGAGTGGAGCTGCCCTACCACCTATGTTGATGTCACTTTGGGTCTCTGCAGCAGCAGCCTAACTTATAGACCAGCTCTTCCAGGTTGGAGGAAGAATCCAGAGAATTCTCCTCAAACACACCAGTGCCCTTCAGAAGAATGAAGTCAAGACACAGAGGCAGACTCCTGGGACCTAGAGTGGGAAGGAATGGAGTCTAAGCTCTGCCCACCCATTCAGTAGGTAGGCAAGGTGAGCCTGCCCTTGGCTGGGCACTGTTCCTGCTCTGAGGATAAGGCGATGCAACAACCTGGTCAGCGGCATTACCTTCTGGTGCTGGCAGTTCCCGTGTGGGAAAACAGACAATAAGTTAAAAACAAACAAACAAAAAAGATGATATTTTTCTGAGAGTGGTGAGTCCTCTGAAGAAAGCAAGCAGGCCCACTGTGGGAAAGGCTAGTTTATGCTGAGTGGTCAGAGGAGCTGGCATCAGAGCTAAAATCTGCAAGTGGAGAGGAAGCTGCATGGAAAGGCTTTCACAGTGAGGGAATAGCAGGGGCAAAATCCCAGAGGCAGGAAAGCTTGGCACAATCTCCTAAGAAAAATCGTATGATCCTAAGAGCTACACAGCGTTCTTACTGTGCATTAGGCATGGTTCTTGGCATTCCTATGTGTCAAATCCTTTAACCCTCACCCCTGAGGTGGGCATGATATTTTCTTCTTCATTTTACAAAGGTTGAAACTGAGACCAAGGGATGTTTAATCAACTTGCCTAGGTCCCACTCCTGGTAAACAATTGAGCCAGGCTTGGAACTCCCGCCCGTCCTCCCAGGCTAGGAACTCTCTCCCCTTTTGCACTTCCATTTTACCACCAAGCTTAAATCCTGTAGTGTTTGAAAAAATATAAATCTCGTAGTTGTCAAAGCTAATGAGGACAGGCCTGTCCTGTGGCCTCTACCCCACCCAGATCCCTGGCTAGCTTATTGAGGAGGTGTCATAAAACCTCATTGAGTGAATATATGGAGAGCATCCTTGCCTAAAAGGATGGTCAGGGACACAGAACAACATTTCTTTCCTTCTTATTTCTCTAATGTGACTGACCTTCTTGAGGCTTTAACTCAAGCCAATGTGGCAATCCACAATCAGCCATTGCTGAGTGCCAGTGGTGGGTCAGTCCTCATGCCAAGATTCTGGGATTAAAAGGTGAACAAAACATGGATCTTAGCCCACTCAAAGATTTTGGTGCCCATCCCAACCAAGCTCCTATGGCTTTTATTTCCTTGAAAAGCAGCATCTGAGTAGAACAGCTAAAGAAGGCTAACTAAGAAGCAGTCTTGGCTGGGCGTGATGACTCACGCCTGTAATCCCAGCAGTTTGGGAGGCTGAGGCGGGCAGATCACTTGAGCCTAGGAGTTCATGACCAACCTGGGAAACATGGCAAAATCCAGACTCTACAAAAAATACAAAAAATTAGCTGACCTTAGTGGTGCATGCTGGTGGTCCCAGCTACCCAGGAGGCTGGGGCTGGAGGATTGCTTGAGCCCGGGGAGGTGGAGGCTGCAGTGAGCTGAGATTGCACCACTGCACTCGACTGCTGCCTTCATTCAGGTCCCTGTTTTCTTTTGCTGTCATCTGCTACTGATCTCCTTGTTTCCAGTCTTGTCCTAAAAATCCCATTTCCAGAGATCCTGTCTAAAAAAAAAAAAAAAAAGAAGCACACAGTCTTGTTGCAAAGGAATCAAAGAAGCTCAATAAGATTAATGTCCTGTGAATAAAACCATGAATGGAAGCCCCTCTTTGCCCCAGTTTCCCCTTCACTTCCACTCTCCTCCCTGAAAGCCAGCCTTGCCAATGGTTTGTATCCTTCCCTAGAGTTTGGTTTTGCATAAATAGGGGTACAATGCTTTAGATATTACTGATACTTTTGATTCCACTTGTGCCCCCTGATGCTTTTACCTCCCAAATGTTTCCTGTATCCACCCCCTTCTCTGCAGCCATTGCCCTCATTCAGGTTCCTGTTTCTCTTGCTGCCATCTGCTGCAGATCTCCCTGTCTCCAGCCTTCTCCTAAAATCCCAATTCCAGGATCCTGCTGGAGAAATCCAACTAAAATGCAAATAGAACCATGTAAGGGACATTTGAGACATTCTGAAGCTGCCCAGCATCTTCTGAATGTCCACCTGGTGTTGAGATAATCTCCCATGGTGCAGTTTCTACCTCTCCAGGAGAGAAACCAGAAGACATTCATCCAGACTCCCTTGCTGCTAGGGGCAGTCATGTGACTTTGGCTACTCCAATCATATCCTCTCATTTGAGGCTATGATTTGGGAGGGAACATGGAGCCAGCTTAGACAGACAGAACTGAGGTTTTCTTAAAGCAAGGGAGTGGAGGCATCTGGTTGTTCTGGGGTAACGGGTGCACTTTCTGGCATCTAGTGCCCGGTGGTTGGATGCAGCTCCTAGCTGTGTGTTTCCTGATCTATGCTCTGGCCCTTTGGAAGTCTCTGTGCCACCTACTACCCTTTAATGAATTTCTGTTTTGCATAAGCCAGAGTGGATTCTGTTGTTTGCAGTGAAGCAGACTGATTGATACAGATCACATCACTCTCCTATACAAACTCTTCCTATGTACAAGTTTTCATTGGTTCCCCTGCCTGCCTGTTCGCCCCTCTAGCCTCTCCTTCTGGTGCCCTCATTTCACATTTGTACTCCAAGTATATGCCAACTGTATGCTTTTCACTGCTCCTCCTTTTATGCTATTCTGTATACTGAAATTTTTATGTTACTACTGGCTGTGATGTGCCCACTTCTCAGAAGAGACAGCTGAGTCTCATGGACATGGTTACATGGTGCTGCAGAGCCAGGATCAGGACTCAGTCTCCTGCCCTTCCATCAAACACACCATCTTGCTTTGGAGAAAGTATCAACACCACTCAATCACTTTCAGGCTGAGGCCCCTTCTCCTTCGTGCTGAATGAAAGATCCTCTCAAACCCCCTTTCCCCGATGCCCCTTTGCCCACAGCACATTTCTGCACCACACCGTGCCTATGCTATGCTCCCTCTCCAGGCTCAGGCACCACCCCACACACCCTCCTTTGCCCAGGGAGCTTCCTCTGTCCAAACCGTCTTCCCCATCTCTGTAGTCTGGCTCTGAAGCCAGACTCCGTGGGTTCAAATCCTGACTCTGTCTCTACTGAGATTAGGCAAGTCACTAAATCTCTCTGTGGCTCAGTTGCCTTGTCTATAAAATTAAGATGATGATGGTAGCCCCCTTAAGTGTGTTGAGTGGAATAACAGAAAAACACGGATGAGTCACTTAGAAGAGTGGCTGGCACTTAGTGCACACACGATCAATGTTAGCTACTATTATTTTTATCATTATCATCATCATCTGGCAAAGTCCACGTCTGTCCACCTCTCATGGCTCCTGTTCCCTCCGGGCATCCTCTCTCCAGTGGGAGGAGGAATCATTGCTTTCCACTTGGGGCTCCCAGGGCACCTGCACCCAGTCCTTACTTAAAGCACATGCCATGCCTCTTCTGAGTGCTACAGGCAGGAAGCAGAGTAGGTGCTTAAGAGGCTGGACTCTGGAACCAGAAGGACTGGGTTCGTTCCCTGGCTATAGCTGCTTATGAGCTGTGTGACCTTGGGCTAGTGACTTAACCTCTCTGTGTGTGCCTCAGTTTCCTGGGGAAAATGGAGATGATAATAGGAGCCACTTTATGGAGTAGGTGTGGAGACCCAACCAATCTGTTCATCCTTTAAACAGTGTCTGGCACACGGGAAGCGATCAATACACATTGGCTCATCTTCGTTGTTTACTGCCTGTCTTGCACTCAACACTGTGAGTGTCTTCAGGGCACAAACCAGGTTTTATTTACCTTTGTGCTCCTGGCACCCTGTGAAAGTGCCTGGTCCTGTGAGTTGCCACATAGGTGCCCTGCGCCTGTGGTCTGCTCTCATGTGAATTGTTTCTTTCCTGCCTCCCACCTGAAGGGTGCTGTTTCAGGCTGAAGAAGTAGGAGATTGCCGCCCACCACACTTTATTCTCTTTTGGGCTGCTGGCCCAGGAGCTGAAGAAGGCCTAGGGCCTGGGGGACTGTTAGCTATGGAGAGCTGGCACTTCTCGACAGGGGCCTTGCGGACCACCCGCTTTGATCCTTGATCGGGAGCATTTAGGACCTCATTTGGACTCATTGCGAAGGATGCCTCACGCAGAAGGCCACGGCATATGCGATCTCTCAGCCTGTGCCAGATGGTGGGGCTTTGGCGGAGCTCCCTCTGTATCTGCAAGCCCGCTGACCCATTCAGAGACTCCAAAGTGCAAGAGAGAAATGATAATGGTGCTCTGAAATGACTGGAACTGGGAGATGGCAAGCAGCCTGGCAAAGAAGGAGCACACCATTGCCGCTGGTACTTAGCTGTATTCACGGACCAGCAAAGCAAGATGGATTCCAGCCAGCTTAATGAGCCCCCTTGGTGAGCTGCCTGGTTCATTCAATTTGACCACCATGAAAAAGATCTAGAATAGAACAGTGGTTAAGAAATCAGGACCTGGGGCCCCACCGCCTGGGCTTGGATCCAAGCTTCTCCGCTTACCAGTTGTGTGAACTTTTGACAAAGAACTTTAATGCTCTATGCCTCATTTCCTTATCTGCAAGATGGGAATATTTTTGCTGTAACAGTGGGAGGACATACTGGATCGACAATGCTGTTTGCCTGTGTATCAGTGTGACAGAAGCTAACTCTTACACAGTCCTTACCACATGCCAGGAACTGTTCATCACGTCGGCTCACTCATTTCATCCTTACAACCACCCTACCCACCATGAAGGTGCTATTATTATCTCTATTTTTTAAAATAAGCAAAGTAAAGAGAGTTGAAATAATACATTCAAGGTCACAGAGCTTGAAATTCAAACTTAAGCAGTCTGGCTTACAATTGATGTTCTTACCGTCATGCTGTACTGCCTGCCAATATGATATAGATCTAATCAAAGACAGATAAGTTCTTGCCCTGAAGCAAGTGCTTGTGATTTACTCTGGGAGATTAAAAAGAAGCCATGTATGCAGGAACTTAAGACAAACACATGCTATCTGCTTAGTTAACTGATGATGATCAATCAAGCTTTTCTCCCTCAAATAAATGGAATTAGGATGATCTTGGCTGTAAATAACAGTTAACCCAACTCAAAGTGTTTTCAACAACCATGACTTTGATAATTAGTATTACTCACCTAGGAGTTCAGGTAGCTGCTGGTTGGTTAATCCAGGGGCTCAAAGACATAAGTAAAAAACTTAGTTCTTTCTCATTTTCTGTTCTGTGATCTTTGGGGTGTCAGTTCCATCCACAGGTCAACCCTTCTGTTGACAAGATGGCTGATCACAGTTCCAGGCAGATCCAGATGTGAGAAATGTATGAGAGAGAGGAAAGAGGAGGAGTTGGTCTTTCTTGGTTATCCTCTTAGAAGCCTGAAAATATTCTCTGGAATCTTCCAGAAGACCCTGCACTGGGTCTCCTTGGCCACTATGGGGTCACATACACCTTCCTAGTCACTGGCAGGGAGGGTGGTGAGGGTGCCATGATTGGTCTCAGCTGGCACCGACTGGATACTGGGGAGCCAACAGCCCTGACCACTGCACATGCTTTGTGCTCTTCTACTTTCCTCCACTTGCTTCAGTCATTCCTCCTGCAGAATGCCTGACCTAGTCCTAAATATCATAATGGTTCACCATTTAGAATCCTTTTAGTTGTGAGTAACAGGAAATCCACCTAAAGGTGGTTTAAATAAAGAAACCCAGAGACAAGCAGTCCTGAACCAGTGCTGTGTCAATCATTGATGTTTCAGGGGCCTGGGACTTTCTGTCTTACTGCTCTTTATCCTCAGTGCACTGGTTTTCACCCACAGGTGCATTGCTGTCTGGTTCTAAAATGGCTGCTTCACCTGTAGGCAGAAAGGAGAAAGAAGGGAGTCGGGGTAGGAAGGCATTCCCAGGAACCTTCCTGCAGCTCTCTGTTTACATCTTATTGGCTGGAACTGGGCCATGTGACCACCGTTAGCTGCAAGGGAGGCTGGGAAAGTGAGTGCCTTAGCTGGGCATTTTGTCACTTCGAACAAAGCCTGGGTCCTTTGGTTGAAAGAAAGAAGTGGATACTGGGCAACCAGCAGTATCTGCCATGCCTTTCTTTAAGGCTCGACTCACTGCACACCACTGCATCCTTCCCTTTTTATCCCTAGAACAAAGCCTGGGTCCTTTGGTTGAAAGAAAGAAGTGGATACTGGGCAACCAGCAGTATCTGCCATGCCTTTCTTTAAGGCTCGACTCACTGCACACCACTGCATCCTTCCCTTTTTATCCCTAGGGCATAGGCTGCCTGTCCCCTTCTGAGAAACTAAAGTGAAAAACGAAGAGAAGAAAAGAATCTAATGAAATGATTTACCTATGTCAGCTCAAAACCTTGCCATGGTGCTGCAGACAGAATATCTTGGTAGGTCAGGGAAACTGAGGCTCAGAGGGCAGTAATGACTTGCCAAGGTCATGGTTAACTATGAGACTCAGCAGGAATGTAAACCTGAGTTTGTTCCACTTGTCTGCCCTCTCCGCTACACTGTGCTCTCATGGAAGACCCAGGTAGCCTGAGTAAGTGATCACTGAATGATCACGGAAAGTTCTCCTGTTAACTGGGAGAGAGATAACACATCTCTCCCAGTTATACCATACAGTCCCCAAGGTCAGAACTGATGCCTGTGCTCCCACTACAAGGTCAAGAAACCTATCAAGGACCCATCACAATTGCCTCCTAGCAGAGGACAGGTCAGGCCACTGTGGGCTGTAGTTGACATGAGCACCGTTTACAGATTCTTTTTGACTCTAAAAACCCAAGAACATTGCTTCTGACTGTGGCGAGAACATTAAGCTTTCAAGTAGGCACTGCGCTATGACAGAAGCTAATGCAAGCCTTGATCATTTTTCTCTTTCCTTTCCCTCCTCTGAGTTCTGCTGGGGGCCGGTTCGCGGGAAGGTGGCTAATTGGAACTGTCCCTGCTGCCCCCATGAGAAACGGGATGTTGTACACCATGTCCCCTGGAGAAAATCTCCCATCTGTTCACTGCATGAGGATAATTACATGTATAAATTACCGCTTTCTCATCCCTCCCCAGCTTGGGTTGGAGAGGGGGTGTGCTTATGATGGAGGTTCCTGAGTGACCTTTCTGATCAAGGAATATGACGAAGTCAGCTCCTAAATCAGCCATCTGCCTGAGCACGACTGTGGTATTGATTTTCTATTCTAGGGCTGGAAAACGGACATTTATTTTGAAATATGTTTAGTAATGAATCTGTGATTTGTGAAGGGTGCTTCTGCAATGATTCCTGCTGAACTTCCAGCAACAGAGAAAGTCACTGGGTTTACTTGTACCCTTTATTACTAAAAGGAAAGACTCCAGGCTGAGCAGCTTGAGAAAACGCAGCAGGTACTTCCTGCAGCAGTCATGACACTGCCGCTCATGGAGAACTGCCTTCTAAATACCTCAACTGCAAAATATATTACATAAAATTTTCTGGACCTGAAAAGCCCTGGCCTGGGATGCAGGGTTTGTTGGGGGGGCAGGGGTCTAATCACCATCAATGACCAGCAATAGCACCGCGGGCAGTTCCCTGTCTCTTCCAGGGCCTCCACGTTCACACTGCAGGATGGAAGAGGCTATTGAGTTTCAGTGACCTCCATGGTAAGCAGAATAATAACTGCCCCACAAGACGGTCTCATCTGTATCCCTGGAACCTGTGGATATTCCAGGTTACATGGCAAACAGGAGGTAACGTTGTAGATGGAATTCAGATTGTGTATCAGCTAGCTTTAAAATAGGGAGATGATCGTGGATTATCTGGGTGAGCCCGAGGTAATCATGACAGTCCTTATAAGTAGACGAGGGAGGTAGCACCAGAGAGCTAGCACCAGGAGAAGCACTTGGCCTGATATGACTGACATATGGAGGGAGGGGGCTATGAGCCAAGGGATGTGGGTGGCTCCTAGAAGCTGAACTAGACAGGGAAACACATTCTTCCTTAGAGCCTCTGGAAGGAACGCAGCCTTGCTAATCCTTCCATTTTAGCCCAGTGAGGCCCATTTCAGACTTCTGAACCCCAGAATTGTAAGGTAATACATTGATGTTGTTTAAACCACAAAGTTAGTGATGATTTGTGACAGCAGCAATAGAAACTTTATGCAACCCACGTCCTGCTAGCCCTGGAATTTGTTGATTGCTCTCCACCCATCTGCAGCCAACCCTTCTCACTCCCCTGCTCAATTCTCCCTGATTGAGAATTCCTGTCTTTTGTCTCTCCAGCCAGACTCAAAGTTCCAGGAGGACATAAACGCTCCTCTTTGTATCCATGCAATGCATCCTACAAAGTGCTTGCTCAGGGCAAGGTCCAGAATTGCTGGAAGTGGCACCATGCTGTCCCTGGGAGTGACGATGAAAGCCAGTCCTTGTAGGGTGCTCATAAACTGCCAGGTGCAGATAGAGGAACTCCCCAGCCATCACCTCATTGCATCTTTAGAGAAACCTGAAAGTAGAATTATTAGTGTCACCACCATTTGACAGATTAGGCCACCAAAGCACAGAGAAAGTGAATAAGCTGTCTGGGTCACAGAGCTGGGCAATGTGGTGGCCACATTTCTACTTTCTTGGGTCATCAGCCCATTGGTCCTGTTCTCTGTTGCAGACAATGGACATTTTCTCTGTCTTATGTAAGGTCCTGAGCAAATGTGACATTCAGTTAAGGGGACCACAAGTTCCAGTTTACCTGGGACAGTCCCTGTGTTCTAGAATCATTATTAATAGTACCTCACCATTGATACTCAAAGGGGGTCTAGTTTGGGAACTATTAATCGTATAGTCAGCCTATGTCCAGCCCTCCTTCCAGTGGCAACAGGAGCCCCACAGAAGAGCACACAGGGGCAGAGTAGAGTTGTACCCCCTTGCCTCAACAGGCACAAAGAGAGCCCTGGAATTGGGCAACTCACATTCAAGTCCTGACTCCACTACCAATTTGTTCTGTGATGTTGGGGCAAATGTGATGCATTTCATAGCCCCCGGCAAGGTACCCAGCCCATACTCAGAACCAAGTCATGGGAATGTCTGAGAAATTCAATTGTTTTCCTCTGATCTCCCCCAACCTGAATTTCCTCAACTACAACACAGAGAGAAAATTACACAGCCTATTAGAAGAGAATGGTGAGTTGGGCACAGTGGCGCATGCTTGTAATTCCAGTGCTTTGGGAGGCTAAGGTGGGAGGATCGCTTGAGGCCAGGAGTTTGAGGCTAGTCTGAGCAACACAGTGAGACCCCTTCTCAACAAAAATATGAAAAAAACAGCCAGACATGATGGTGCATACCTCTAGTCCCAACTACTCAAGAGGCTGAGGTGGGAGGATCACTTGAGCCCAGGAGTTCGAGGCTGCAGTGAGCCATGATCACGCCACTGCATTTCAGCCTGGGTGACAGAGCAAGACTGTTAAAAAAAAAAAAAGAGAGAGAATGGTGATTGTGTACATGGAAATGCTTTGAATGTCAAGCAGGAAGGCATTCTGCAAATATGAGCTAGGTGTTTTGGCGAGATGACATATTTGTGGCCAGGTATGTAGATGACCTTTGTTCCTTACACTTCATGGACTCTTATTTCCTAAATGAAAGTCAGGAAGAAACCTCATTTCCTCATCAACTTCACCCAGGTCCTTGTATATGAACAGGCCACAAAGTCTATATACTCAAGTGTTTTCATGCCAGGAGTAGACCTGCCCCACCTTGTCCCAGATGTGCTTAGCCAACTAACTGCAGAGCATGTGCATGGGGCTTAAGAGTGACCTTGACTGGGAACAGGACCCCGAGGCTGATGCTTGGACCCATGCTCTCCATGCAGGTCCTTTCTATTGACTAGGCTTTGATCCTGGAAGGTGGCCAGTTATCTTGTACCTTATACCGTCATCTTATACCTTAACAATCGCAACCTCTCCTGATGGACCGCCCTGTTTCCTTTCCTTATAAAATCCATTGTCCACGCAGTAGAGAGAGTGACATCAGATCACGTCACATTCTAGAGTGGCCATTTCCCTCTTCCCTCCTTAATAATCCTCCTGCATGCTAACGAGTGCCCTCAGAGTCTGTTTTCTGGGACTCTTACTTGTGAAAACACCACATTCTCTATGTCATTACTCACTCCATTTCTTTCATAACTTGGACCACCTCTGGACACTATGTTGTTCATTTACTGCCTTATACGTTTGTCGTCTAACTTCCTCCATCTGCTCTGTGAGGGAGGGCCCCTCTTGATCTTATTTGTTGGGTGCCTAGCACTGTGCCTGGCACACGGCAGGTGTTCAATAAATGTCAGTTGGAAGGAAAGAAGGAAGAGAGGGAGGGAGGGAGAGAAGAAGGGACGAAGAGAAGGAGGGAGGGAGGGAGGGAGGGAGGAACTCTGATATGGTGACTTGCTTCAGAAATGCTGATATCCAGTGAGTAGGACTAGAATTCACCACTATCATCTCCAGTCTGCAGTTTCAAAGGAAGCCACATGGGGCTGGGTGAGATGGGAGGGCCACAGCTGGATGGATCAATCACTGTCTAGATGTGGATACTGTCCTCGGTATCTTTATCTGGGCATTTTTTTTTCTATTAACACTTTTTTAAAGTGATGTATTTATTCTAGGAAATTCAGGTGTAGTTTTCTGTCCTTTCTCTATGCACGCATTAAAAAAATCTACCTATCCACAGATTTTTGTCATTGAAGCACAGTGTAGTTTTTAAATTTTTCACATCAATGCACACATTTCTGCAGCATCATGTTTAAGGGCTGCACAGCCCCTCTGCTGTGTGGCTGTGTCGTATTTTTTCACTGGTCCTATCATTTCATCATCGTGATTAAGAGAAGAGCATAAATGCCTGAGTTCGAGCCCTGGCCCTTCCGCTTACTCACTGTGGGACCTTGAGCAAGTCATTTAATTTCTTTGTGTCACAGTCATACCATCTCTAAAAATATGATAGCAATAGTATCTACCTCAGGGTTTTTTTTATTTGTTTTTGAGAATGGGAAGACTTAAAATATATAAAAAGTTATAAGAGGGGCCGGCACATGATCCCCTAAGCTCTGGCCCCAGATGCTCCTCTCTTCCCTCTCTGTCTTCCTTCTCTAGGTGTTGGTCTATGCCTGAGACCCCAGTGACCACTGCTGCCTCTCTGACTCCCAAAGAGGCACTTCCAGTTGTTCTCCCTTATCTGAGTTTCAGACCCATGTATTCAACTGCATATTTTGTTTTTCCCTCTGGTTGCCTCTAGTTTATTAACTCTTCCTTTCACCCATCTACCCATCCACCACCCACCATCCACCCACCCCTTCACCCTTCTACTCACTCACCCACCCATCCACCGATCATGCACCTGCCTATCTCCCCATTCTGCCCTTCTGTCTGCCCATTCATCCATCCATTCACTGGATTAACCACCATGCTCTACAGCCTCTCGTTGGAAGAAGTTGTATGCCAGCATTCTTTGAATAGATTACAAGAGCCCACATGATCAGCTCCCAATATTTCCTGACTTCATCTCTTGCTACTCTTCTCCCTCACTTGCTTAGTTTCAGCCACGCCAGCTTCCTTGAGGATCCTCAACCACTGTCAGGCACCCAACTGCTGCAGGGACTTTGTTCTTGCCTTTTCCTTGTTTCCTTGCCTGGAATATTTTGCCTAAATTATCCACATAATCATCTGCTCTCTTCCTATAATGCTTTGCTCAAATGTCAAGTTCTCACAGAAGCTTTCCTGACACTCTTCCCGACTTTTTTAAGAAGCAGGTTCTCTCTATGTTGCCCAGGCTGGAGTGCAGTGGCATCATCACAGCTCACTGTAGCCTTGACCTCCTGGGCTCAGGTGATCCTCCCACCTCAGCCTCCAGAGTAGAAGTGTGCACCATCATGCCCAGCTAATGTTCCTATGTTTTGTGGAGATGAGGTCTTGTTATGTTGCCCAGGGTAGTGTTGAACTCCTGGCCTCAAGCAATCATCGCTCCTTGGCCTCCTGAGTAGCCGGGACTATAGGTGTGTGCTGCCATGCCTGGCTAATTTTACAAAAATATTTGTAGAGATGGGATCTCACTATGTTGCCCAGGCTGATCTCAATCTCCTGGGCTCAAAAAATCCTCCTTCTTTGACCTCCCAAAATGCCGGGAGTATAGGTATGAGCCACCATGCCCAGCCTGACCTCTCTTTTCAAAATTGCAAAGTACTCCCTGCAAACCGTATCTCCATTTCTTCCCTTATTGTTCTTTATAAACCCAAACACAATCTGACATGTTGTGTATGTCACTTATGTATCCTGTTCCTACTCTGTCTGCCCTGCTAGAAGGCAAGCCTCATAAGGACCAGGAGTTTTGCCCTTTTTAAAAACTGCTGTATTTCTGGCACCAGGAGCAATATCTGTCATTAAGCAGTCACTCAGTGAATGAAAGAATGAATGAATTCAGGCAAGAAATGATACCTTAGAGTAAGTTTATGAAACTGAAAAATGAATAAATTTCAGAGATATCGAAAGAAAAGTTTCCCATTGTTGTTTCTTATATTCAATAAACTTTGTCTTTGTGCTTTTCATATTTATGTTTATAAATCCCCCAATATTATGTAAAATTCATCTTTTCCTTCCAGGACTTACATGTTTTCTACACTTAATTTACCAACACATCCGGAGTATATTTTGATGTACAAATGAGATACGCATCAGATTTAATATTTTTATCTAGATCATTAAGCACCTTCAAAATGATCTGAATAGCATTTATTGAATAATTCATCTTCCTCCAAACAATGGAATTGCAACCTTTATCACATTGCAACGTTTTATATCTGCAGGTCTTTTTCTGAACTTTCTATTGAGTTTTCTTGCTTTGTTTCCAATCAGCCTTACTCTTCAGTTATTACAATTCTATGTGTGAGAATACCTGGTACAGCTAAATCCATAATTTATTTTCTTTTCTGAAAAGCATTTTTTTTATGACTTAAGTTTTCAAATTCACTATAGACCATTTCCCTCATGATAATTTACTGGAATTTCACATTTTATAGATTGAGAAGAAGGAAATAGGTATCAAGTCAATATTAACTACCTATCAAAGAATGTGCTATGCATGCTATTATTTGATTTTTTGTTTTATGATTTTATTCATATGGATCCCAAAGAGCTGCTATAATGATATCAAAATGTTGTATGTTGTAATTTAAAATTGGATTTGTTTCTCTCAGAGATTTAACTGTCATTCTTTTTGTTTTGTTTTTGTTTCTTTTTGAGACAAGGTCTGGCTCTGTCACCCAGGCTGGAGTGCAGTGGCACGATCTCAGTTCACTGCAACCTCTGCTTCCTGTGCTCAGGCAGGCTTCCTGTCTCAGCTTCCCGAGTATCTGGGACTACAGGCACGTGCCACCATGTCCGGATACTTTTTGTGTTTTTTGTAGAGATGAGGTTTCACCATGTAGCCCAGGCTGGTCTTGAACTCCAGGACTCAAGCAATCTGCCTGCCTCTGACTCCTAAATTGCTGGGATTACAGGCATGAGCCATGACACCTGGCCACATGCTAATTTTATAGCCCATTGGAATTCTGGACACAATTACAAGCTCCAAAACTTCTTGTAGATTTTCTTGGGTTTTCCTAGTAGATCATCTGCTAATTCTCTGCTCAAATTCCCGCACCTCTCACTCACTGCCTGAGCATCTGGGTACTAACTATGTACTGACCTGTGACACTTTTCCCGTCACTATCCTGAACGTCACTTGGTGCCACTCTTTCTGTTCAGCAAGTTACAAGTTTGTGTCTTGGATCTACATTTTGATTTTAAGGTTTTGTACATCCAGCCCAGAGCTGCCCACACTGCAGCCACCTAATCAATAACTACTGGTTTATCTGATTAAAGAGTAAGACTAGAGATAAGAAATCCATAAGCTGAGTTCCTCCTCTCATGTACTGAGCACGCTCTGAGTCCAGATGTGTCACAGGTGATTTTTCAAATAGTAGGCAAAATTTGGAATCTGGCTAAGGATTCAGTCCTTAGGAACAGCAAGCCTTGTGTAATACTCATGGTGCTCCAGGTATTGGTCTATGGACTTTACATATATTAACTCATTTAATCATCAGAACAACCTGATGGAATAGGTACCATTATCGTACCCATTTTTCATGTGAAACTTTTAAACACAGAGAAGTTAAATCACTTGTCCTAGGTGACACAGGTAGAAAAAGACAGCCAGGATTCCAACCGAGGCAGTGTGTCTCCTGAATTCACATTCCTAACTGTGAATTCTCCTGAATTCACACCTACTGTCTCTCGGAGGGACACATGTACAAGTTTTCATGTTAGTCTCGTCAGTACAACCTGTTAGGCAACCTCCTGACTTTGACCTTTTGGGTGCCAGGCAGTTTTCAGTCCAACCCAACATACCTCTTCAATCTGTTCTAGTCCCTATTTTATTCTCTCTGTCCACAAACAGCCTAGCCTGCCTGACCTGGAAACAAAGACTTTCTCCCGTTTTTACAGGGCCCCATTTCTAAGGCACCAATTGGAGCTATTGTGTAATTAGAGCAGAAGTTTACCCCGCCCCCACAGACCTTGGGTCATCCTGTAAAATCATTATTAAATGGCTGCCTTTATAGGGCCCTGGGCAGGAAGTAAGAATTACAGGGCCCTTGTTAATAGGGAAGGGGATGCCAAGCAGCATGGCCTGCCTGCATGTGCAGCACTTGGTTTCATCACCAGCTGATCAACAGGTTGCCAGTGACATTCCTGGTGATGTGATTGATCACAGAGGTGGTGAGTCTCTTGGGGAAAGCCAGCTGAGATTCCCAGCTGGACTGGTTTGGCTAATGGTTCTGATTTCCTGTTGTAGAAAACAGGAGCTAATCAAAGGCTTGGCTGTTGATGCTTCCAGTTAAGCAGCTTGAAGCACTGGGGAGCATCCCATGTCTCACTCCACCTGCATCAGGGTCTGTCAACCTGGTGATAATCCATGTATATCCAGGTCTTCACCCTGATGCAGATAAACACTGATCTGTGGGTAGCACCCACTTCATCAGCCTGGCTCAGTCCATCCTGAGGCCCCTCTTCTATCTAGAACAATGGAGCAGGACAGGATATTGGAGATCAAGTTCTTCAATCCATATTTTTACCGACAAGCAAAAAATTGGACCAAATAAGCAGGGATGACGGTAGAGGGAGGGGTATAGAGCCAAACCAGGTTTCTACAATAAGAAATTGGAGGCCGGGTGCGGTGGCTCAAGCCTGTAATCCCAGCACTTTGGGAGGCCGAGACGGGCAGATCACAAGGTCAGGAGATCAAGACCATCCTGGCTAACCCGGTGAAACCCCATCTCTACTAAAAACTACAAAAAACTAGCCGGGCGAGGTGGCGGGCGCCTGTAGTCCCAGCTACTTGGGTGGCTGAGGCAGGAGAATGGCGTAAACCTGGGAGGCGGAGCTTGCAAAGCTTGCAGTGAGCTGAGATCCGGCCACTGCACTCCAGCCTGGGCGACAGAGCGAGACTCTGTCTCAAAAAAAAAAAAAAAAAAAAAAAAAAAAAATTGGAATATGTAATGCCCAGAGCTGCCCTTCCCAGTCTTTTCCTTAAAACATTGGTATTTTCTTTTCTTTTGTTTTTTTGAGATGGAGTTTCGCTCTTGTTGCTCAGGCTGCTTCAAGCAAAAGGTTCAAGAGGTGGAGGGATAGTCCCAAGATCACACAGTAAGCCCATCTGAGAAGACCAGATCCTCTCTCCCTGGGGGATCTTCTCCAAGATAAAGACTTTAAACATCTTCTTTATGCTGACAGTGCCCACATTTGTATCTCTGGCCTGAAATTCCCCTGGATTCAGAACTCTTGCACTCAGCTGTCCAGACATATCACGACCTAATCTGTTCAAAAGGAAACTCTTTATTTCTGTGCCACAATCTGAATGATTATATCCACCCCACCCCCTCGCCCAAATTTATATGTTCCAATTTGAACTCCCAAGGTGATGGTATAGAAGGTGGGCCTTTGGGAAGTGAATAGGACTTAGGGGTAGAGCCTTGTGAATAGGACTAATGCCCTTATAAAAGAAACTTCAAGGGAGTTCATTCATCCCCTTCCACCAGGTGAGGATACAGAGATAAGGTGCTGTCAACCAGGAAGCCTTGGGCCCCAGTTATCCACTGAATCTGATGACACTTTGATCTTGGACTTCCCAGCCTCCAGGATTATGTGGAAGAAAGTTCTGCTGTTGACAAGCTACCCAGTCCGTGGAATTTTGTTATAGAAGCCTGAGCAGACTGAGACTAAATTCTCTGTCTAAATCTACTTCTTCTGTAGCTTTTCCCATCTCAGCCCAAGCAAGTCCATTCTTCCAGGTGCTCAGAACCAAAACCTGGGCTCCATCTTTCTCTTCTTCCTTTCTCTCATATGCCATATCCAGTCCATCTGGAAATTGTGTAGGCTCTATCTTCAGAATATATCGTGAGTCCAGTCACTTCTCATCACCTCCACTGCTCCCACTCTGGTCCAAGCTACTATGAGCTCTCATCCAGTTTTTGCAGCAACTCCCTCACTGGACTCTCACCTCCTGTCCTCCACCTGCCACGCCCATCCTGACCTCTTCACCTTGTCAGAGCATTCTGTGTGATGCATTTATACACAGAGCAGACTCATGATTCCTCTGCTTATAATGTTCTGCTGATTTCACATCCCATTCTGAAGGAAAGGTGACGGGGGAGAGGAAGAGAGCAATGGGCAAGAGTTCAGAGAACTGGCTCCCATGCCAACTTCATCCTTGACTCTGGAAAAGTGGGCATCTGTCTCCATGACCCAGTTTCCTCTTGATATGGTTTGGCTCTGTGTCTGCATCCAAATCCCATCTTGAGTTGTAATCCCCACATGTCAAGGGAGGGCCCTGGTGGGAGGTGATTGGATCATGGGGGCCATTTCCCCCATGCTGTTCTCGTGATGGTGAGTGAGTGCTTACGAGATCTGATGGTTTAAAAGTGTGGCACCTCCCCTCTTGCTCTCTCTCTCTCCTGCCACCATGTAAGGTGTGACTTGCTTTCCCATCGTCTTCTGCCGTGATTGTAAGTTTCCTGAGTCCTCTCAAGCCATCTGGAATTATGAGTCAATTAAACCTCTTTTGTTTATAAATTACCCAGTCTCAGGTAGTATCTTTACAGCAGTGTGAAAACAGAGTAATACACCTCTCATCTAAGATCCCCTCCTGTTTTAAGTTGTTAAATGTGGATATTTTAAGAGGAGGAGTAGTCAGCAGTCTGTGTACCCCCAAAACTCTCCTGCACCCCTCCCTGACTCTGCTTTTACAGGCACGAGCCACTGCGCCTGGCCTGTGAATTAATTAATTAATTTATTAATTTATTTATATTTATTCATTTTTTTGAGATGGAATCTCGCTCTGTTACCCAGGCTGGAGTGCAGTGGTGTGATCTCAGCTCACTGCAACCTCCACCTCCAAGGTTCACGCCATTCTCCTGCCTCAAACTCCCGAGTAGCTGGGACCACAGGTGCCCACCACCACGCCCGGGTAATTTTTTGTATTTTTAGTAGAGATGGGGTTTCGCCGTGTCAGCCAGGATGGTCTCGATCTCCTGACATTGTAATCCGTCCGCCTCAGCCTCCCAAAGTGCCAGGATTACAGGCGTGAGCCATCGCGCCCGGCCGTGAATTTATTTTCTAACCAGTCTATGCAAGTGCAAAAACCAAGCCAGGCAATGAGTTCACAACATCCTAAAAGTAATATCTGACTATGTGGAAAAGGATTAACGTCTATATTTACCCAGGATTCCCTAAAACAGATCTGAGGCAGATCTCTGAACCATTACCTCTGGATCCCTCCCACCTGCTGTCTACTTAAGTTCTAGCCTCTCTCTCAAGCTCCAGACTTTATTTGCTGTCCATTTAAACCTGGAAGATTCAAACAAAATTACCTCTTCTTTCCCATCCCCGATACAGCTTCTCCCCAGACTTTCCTATTTCCATGCAGGCCCCACTATCCTGTGAGTTGTCCAGGTTCAAAGACATTCCTGTCATCTGTGGCTCCCCCTGGGGGTTGATAAGCATGCTTTGGGCAACTGGGAACAGCACCTCCAACCATCAGCGGTCAAAAAATACCAATGCTGGCTGGGCATGGTGGCTCAAGTCTGTAATCCCAGCACTTTGGAAGGCCGAGGTGGATGTATCATCTGAGGTCAGGAGTTAGAAACCAACCTGACCAACACGGTGAAACCCTGTCTCTACTAAAAAGACAAAAAGATTAGCTGGGTGCAATGGCGTGTGCCTGTAATCCCAGCTACTCCAGAGACTGAGACAGGAGAATTGCTTGAACCTGGGAGGTGGAGGTTGCAATGAGCCGACATCGCACCATTGCACTCAAGCCTGGGCAACAGAGTGAGACTCTGAATCAAAAAAGAAAACAAAACAGTTTTGTTTACACTAACCAATATTTTGTGTCCATATTTATACATTGATAACAACAGTTTACTATCATTCTTGGTATGGCCATATGTAGATGTAAATATTAAATCAATTTCCCACTTTTTATCCAGTTACGGTTATATCACCTATCAGTGATGTAACTTCAAGGTAGAAGTAAAAACCAAGACTGGGCTGGGGACAGTGGCTCATGTCTGTAATCCCAGCACTTTGGGAGGCTGAGGCGAGTGGATTTCTTGAAGTCATGATTTTGAAACTAGCTTGGTCAACATGGTGAAACCCTATCTCTACTAAAAATTTAAAAATTAGCTGAACATAGTGGCACGCATCTGTAATCCCAGCTACTCGGGAGGCTGAGGCATGAGAATCACTTGAACCCAGGAAGCAGAGGTTGCAATGAGCTGAGATCACGCCACTGTACTCCAGCCTGGGCAACACAGCAAGATTCTATCTCAAAAAACAAAAAAGTAAAAAGAAAACGAGGTTGTCAGTCTAGGGTGGCGTTAGGGACTTTCATTTCCTTCCAGAGGACATTCTGCTCTCCACAGGGTAGAAGCCTAATCCTCAAGGTTCGAGGTGACAAGAATAGCTCCAATTATCATATGCTTATCCCAGGAAGCAGGTCAAAGGATGGAGCAACTAAGAAATGGCACTAAAGATATATGTCAGCCCATCTGTGTTGCCTAAAGGAATACCTGAGGCTGGGTTATTTATAGAAAAGAGGTTTAATTGGCTCACAGTTCTGCAGGCTGTACAAGCAAGGCACCAGCATCTGCTCCTGGGGAGGCCACAGGAAGCTTCCAATTATGGCAGAAGGCGAAAGGGAAGCACATACATCACATGGCAAGAGAAAGAGCAAGAGAGGGAGGAGGATGTGCCAGGCACTTTAAACAACCAGATCTCCCATAAACTCAGAGCAAGAATTCAGTCGTTGCCATTGGGACGGCACCAAGCCATTGTGAGAGGGATCTGCCCACATCACCAAAACGCCTCCCACCAGGCCCCACCTCCAACATCAGGGATCACATTTCAACATGAGATTTGGAGGGGACCAACATCCAAACCATTTCAAGACAGAGGTTATAGAAGCGGGTTTCAAAAAATGCCACCCAACAATTTTATTACCTCCCATTGGCCAGAACCTGGTCACATGACCACAATTCACTGCAAGGAAGCCTGGGAAAATGTAGCCTGTGCCCAACCACTGGGAGAGGGGAGCACTGGTGCCAAGGTATGGGACCACCAGCAGGCATTCATGCTTCCTACTTCTTTCTTCTTAGAAAAATCCTTAGAGTTTCATCTTTGCATATTTTTCTGACTATTTCCTAGGGATAAATGCCTATAAATGAAATCTGGGACCAAAAGTTATGCACTTTCATTGGCCACTTGCCAAATTGCCCTCTAGAAAGGTTGTACCAATGAACTCACCAAGAGGTGGGGTTCTATTTCATGAAATGTTTCTCCACCCCACATTTCCTTTTAATCCACACCCTTTGGCCTTTATTAGGCTTACACATCTCTTCAGAATCCCTGCTTCCTACATCATAACCTTGGGATTTAATACATGATTTTTGTTCAGGTTATTATTGATATCAGATTTATCTGCCTATGCATGAACCCAGCCACAGCTTTAGGGAAAGAGATGTATCTTTCAGCGGTGAAGAGAATAAAAATTAATAATCCTCAGAAATTTCGAAACTGAAGTGGGCAGGGAAGAGTGGAAAGAACCGATCTCATTCTATGAAGAGCACAGAGGGATTTTCACAGAGCATGTGGTGCTGAGTACAGCAGACCAGGCTCCCAGGGGCACCCAGGGAGCAGCGTTTCCTCAACAGAAGAGGAGTGAGCACTGCACAGAGTTGCAGAAAGGGAATCCCAGACAGGTGTAACAGCAGATGCAAAGGCCCCACGGCAGGCCCTGGCTTGGCCTTTCTGCTCCTGGAGGAGGAGAAAAGAAGCCAGTGTGTCTGGAGTAGAGGGGACCGACTTGTCCAGGATTACCCAGAACTTTCCTGGTTTTAACACTAGAAATCCCATGTCCCAGGAGACTCTGAGTCTCAGCCAAGCTGGGATGACTTGCCTGGAACTGCCCTTGTTATAAAACTGAAAGGTCTGTGCCCCATGGTCCCCCTCAGTCCTGAGCAAGCTGAGGCAGTGGGTCATCCTAGACTGGAGCAATGTGCATGACAGTGGGAAAAGTCAGTGACTCTCTTTCATGTCCTCTCTCCCCTTGACCTCAGGAGTCACCTCACCCAGGTGGGCACTGGCATCCAGGATGAAAACTTCCCAGCATCCCTTGCAGCAAGCAGTGGCCACGTGCCCAGGCAGTGGTCAATGCACATGAGGCCAGTGCACAGCAACTGCCTTTAGAGGAAGGGAGGTTTGTGTCCTCTTGTTCTCCCCTCCCTGCTGGCTGGCAGTAGATAGGATGGACACTGTGGGGAAGCTACACCCTAAGGAAATCAAAGCAGCAAGATGGAAGTAGCCTAAGACCCTGAAAAATGCACAGAGAAGAATTATCCGACTGGCTTGGACTTTCATGTGAAAGGAATGAACCTCTGTCTTAGTAAAGCCACCATGATTCAGGGTCCTTGTCACATTCACTGAGGCTGTAACATAATTGTTAGAAAGAACAGGAATGGGAGGGGAGATGGAGTCGGAGAGGCAGGCAGAGGTCACATCACATCAGGCCTGTAGGCCAAGG
>NW_012121820.1:5239047-5320003 GCF_000951035.1 Colobus angolensis palliatus | reverse complement strand
CTCAGACTTAAACAGCAGCACTGGCTCCTCCACAGATCTCCAGCTCCCTGACCCTCAAACTCCAACTCCAGCACCAGCTCCACCCGGGTCTCCAGCTCCACAATCCTCAAACTCCAACAGCAGCACCAGCTGCCGCGTGGATCTCCAGCCAATGACTCTCAGACTTGGGAGGCAGCACCGGCTCCCCACCGAGGCTCCAGCTCCACAACACTCAAACTAGAACAGCAGCACCAGCTACTACGTGGGTCTCCAGCTCCCTCAAACTTCAACGATAGCACTGGCTCTTCCCCGGGACCACCAGCTCCACAACCCTCAACTTACACAGCGGTAGCACCAGCTCCTCCCTAGGTCCCCAGCTCCACGACCATCAAACTTGAACTGCAACACCAGCTTCCCTTCGGCCTCCAGCTCCACAATCCTCAAACAACAACAGCAACACCGGCACCTCCCTGAATCTCCAGCTCACCAACTCTCAGACTTGAGAGGCAGCACCAGCACCTCCCCAAGGCTCCAGCTCCACGACCCTCAGATTTGAACAGCGGTAGCACCACCTCCTGTCTGGGTCTCCAGCTTCACGATCCTTAAACCAGAACAGCAGCACCACTGCCTCCCGGGTTTCCAGCTCCACGACCCTAAAACATGAATGGCAGAACCAGGTCATCCTCAGGGCTCCAGCTCCAAGACCCACAGATTTGAACAGCAGCCCCATCTCTTCCCGAGATCTCCAGCTCCACGGCCCTCAGACTAGATCAGCAGCACCGGCTCCTCCCTGGGTCTCCAGCTCCACAATCCTCAGACATGAACAATAGCACCGGCTCCTCCCTGGGTCTCCAGCTCCACAATCCTCAGACATGAACAATAGCACCAGCTCCTCCTTGGGTCTCCAGCTTCACTACCCTCAGACTAGACCAGCAATACCGGTTCCTCCCTGGGTCTCCAGCTCTACAACCCTCAGACAAGAACAGCAGCAGCACCAGCTCCTCTCCCTGTCTCCAGTTCCACCAACCTCAAACTACAACAGCAGTACCAGCCTCTCCCCAGGTCTCCAGATCCACGGCCCTCAAAATAGAATGGCATGACCGGCTCCTCCCTGGGTCTCCTGCTCCCAAACCCTCAAACTTCAAATGACACACCAGATCGTCCCCACAGTTAAACGGCAGCACAGGCTCTTCCCCAAAGCTCCTGATCCACGACCCACTGACTTAAATGGTGGTAGCACCTGCTCCTCCCTAGGTCTCCAGTTCCACGACCCACAAACTACATAGCAGCACGGGCTCCTCCCCAGGTCTCAGGCTCCACGACCATCAGACTTAAAAAGCCATAGTACGGGCTTCTCCCTGGGTCTCCAGCTCTAGAGTCCTCAGACATGAACAGCAGCAGCACCGGCTCCTCCCCCTGTCTCCAGTTCCATGAACCTCAAACTACAACAGCACTACCGGCCTCACCCCAGGTCTCCAGATCCATGACCCTCAAAATAGAATGGCATGACCGGTTCCTCCCTGGTTCTCCAGCTCCCAAACCCTCAAACTTCAATGGATACACCGGACCCTCCCGACAGTTAAACAGCAGCACAGGCTGTTCCCCAAAGCTTCAGATCCATGACCCTCTGACTTAAATGGCAGTAGCACCGGCTCCTCACAAGGTCTCCAGTTCCACAACAATCAAACTACGCAGCAGCACCGGCTCCTCCCCAGGTCTACAGCTCCACCACCCTCACACTAGACACCAAGACTACCTCCTCCCCACTCTCCAGCTACACGACCCTCAGACTTGAAGAGCAGCAGCGGCTCCTCCCTGTACCTCAAGCCCCATGACCCTCAGACTGGAACAAGAGCAACACCAGCTCCCCCTCAGGGCTCCAGCTTCAGGACCCACAGATTTAAACAGCAGCACCGGCTCTTCCTGAGACCTCCAGCTCCACTACCCTCAAACTGGAACAGCAGTGCCGGCTCCTCCTTGGGTCTCCAGCTTCAGTACCCTCAGACTAGAACAGTAACACCGGTTCCTCCCTGGATCTCCAGCTGAATGACTCTCAGACTTGAAAGGCAGCACCAGCTCCTCACAAAGGTTCTGGCTCCAAGACCCTCAAACTAGAATAGCAGCAGCTGCTGTCCTTGGGTCTCCAGCTCCACAACCCTCAAAGTAGAAGAGCAGCCCTGGCTCTTCCCCGAGGCTCCAGCTCCTCAAGTCTGAGGGTTGTAGAGCTGGAGACCCAGGGAGGAGTCAGTGCTGCTGTTCTAGTTTGAGGGTCGTGGATCTGGAGACCCAGGGTGGAGCCGGTGCTGCTGTTCTAGTGTGAGGGTCGTGGATCTGGAGACCCAGGGTGGAGCCGGTGCTGCTGTTCTAGTGTGAGGGTCGTGAATCTGGAGACCCAGGGTGGAACCGGTGCTGCTGTTCTAGTGTGAGAGTCGTGGAGCTGGAGACCACGGGAGGAGCTGCTGCTGCTGTCCTAGTTTGAAGGTCATGGAGGTGGAGAACCGGGGAGGAGCCATTTGAACAGCAGCGCTGGCTCCTCCCCAGGTCTCAGGCTCCATGACCCTCAGACTTAAAAAGCTGTAGTACGGGCTTCTCCCTGGGTCTCCAGCTCTACAGCCCTTAGACATGAACAGCAGCAACACCAGCTCCTCCCCCTGTCTCCAGTTCCATGAACCTCAAACTACAACAGCAGTACTGGCCTCTCCCCAGGTGTCCAGATCCACGACTCTCAAAATAAAATGGCATCACCAGCTCCTCCCTGGTTCTCCAGCTCCCAAACCCTCAAACTTCAACTGACACACCGGATCCTCCCCACAGTTAAACAGCAGCATGGGCTGTTCCCCAAAGCTCCAGATCCATGACCCCCTGACTTAAATGGTAACAGCAGCTCCTTCCTAAGTCTCCAGTTCCACGACCCTCAAACTACACAGCAGCACCAGCTCCTCCCCAGGTCTACAGTTCCACCACCCGCACACTAGACACCAAGACTACCTCCTCCCCGCTCTCCAGCTACACGACCCTCAGACTTGAACAGCAGCAGTGGCTCCTCCTTGTACCTCAAGCCCCATGACCCTCAGACCTGAACAACAGCAACAACCTCTCCCCGCCGTTTCTCCAGTTCCACAACCCTTATACTAGAAAAGCACCAATCCTCCCTGAGTCTCCAGCTCCATGACCCTCAAACGACAACAGCAACACCGGCTCCTCTCCCTGTCTCCAGTTCCATGAATCTCAAACTACAACAGCAGTACCGGGCTGTCCCCAGGTCTCCAGATCCACGACCCTCAAAATAGAATGGCATCACTGGCTGCTCCCTGGTTCTCCAGCTCTCAAACCCTCGAACTTCAATTGACACACTGGATCCTCTCCACAGTTAAACAGCAGCATGAGCTGTTCCCCAAAACTCCAGACCCACAACCTTCTGACTTAAATGGCGGTAGCACTGGTTCCTCTCTAGGTCTCCAGTTCCACCACCCTCAAACTCCACAGCAGCACCGGCTCCTCCCCAGGTCTACAGCTCCACCACCCTCACACTAGACACCAAGACTACCTCCGCCCAGCTCTCCAGCTACACGACCCTCAGACTTGAAGAGCAGCAGCGGCTCCTCCCTGTACTTCAAGCCCCATGACCCTCAGACAACAGCAACACCATCTGCCCCCCAGGACTCCAGCTCCAGAACCCACAGATTTAAACACCAGCACCAGCTCCTCTCTGGTTCTCCAGCTCCACAAGCCTCAGGCATGAACAACAGCACCCGCTCCTCCCTGGGTCTCCATATTCACTGCCCTCACTAGAACAGCAACACCAGTTCCTCTCTGGATCTCCAGCTCAATGACCCTCAGACTTGAAAGGAAGTACCGGCTATTCTGTGGGTCTCCAGAACCATGACACTCAAAACAACACGGATCCTCCCTGGGTCTGTAGCTCCATGACCCTCAAACTACAAAAAGACCTCTCCTCCCTGGGTCACCAGGTTCCCAAACCTCTTACTACAACAACGTTGCTTCTCCCTGGGTCTGCAGCTCCACAACCCTCAAACTACAACAAGACCTCTCCTCCCGGGGTCGTCAGCTTCCAGACCCTTGAACTTCAACAACATTGCTCCCGCCTGGGTCTGCAGCTCCACGACCCTCAAACTAGAATATGACCTCTCCTCCCTGGGTCGCCAGCTTCCTGACCCTCTAACTACAACAACATTGCTCCTACCTGGGTCTGCAGCTCCATGACCCTCAAACTACAAAAAGACCTCTCCTCCCTGGGTCGCCAGGTTCCAGACCCTCAAACTTCAACAACATTGCCCCTGCCTGGGTCTAGAGCTCCACAACCCTCAAGCTAGAACATGACCTCTCCTCTATGGGTCGCCAGGTTCCAGACCCTCAAACTTCAACAATATTGCTCTTGCCTGGGTCTGCAACTCCACGACCCTCAACCTAGAAGAAGACCTCTCCTCCCTGGGCTGACAGCTTCCAGACTCTCTTATTACAACAACATTGCTCCTGCCTGGGTCTGCAGCTCCACCACCCTCAAACTAGAAAATGACCTCTCCTCCCTGGGATCACCAAGTTCCAGACCCTCGAACTTTAACAACATTGCTCCTCCCTGGGTCTGCAGCTCCACGACCCTCAAACTACAACAAGACCTCTCCTCCCGGGGTCGTCAGCTTCCAGACCCTCGAACTTCAACAACATACCTCCTGCCTGGGTCTGCAGCTCCACGACCCTCAAAGTACAACAAGACCTCTCCTTCCAGGGTCGTCAGCTTCCAGACCCTCAAACTTCAACAATATTGCTCCTGCCTGGGTCTGCAACTCTACGACCCTCAAACTAGAAGAAGACCTCTCCTACCTGGGTCATCAGGTTCCAGACTCTCTTTCTACAACAGCATTGCTCCTGCCTGGGTCTGCAGCTCCATGACCATCAAACTAGAATAAGACTTCTCCACCCTGGGTCGCCAGCTTCCAGACCCTCTTATTACAACATTGCTCCTCCCTGGGTCTGTAGCTCCATGACCCTCAAACTAGAACAAGACCTCTCCTCCCTGGGTTGACAGCTTCCAGACTCTCTTACTACAACAACATTGCTCCTGCCTGGGTCTTCATCTAGAGGACCCTCAAACTACAACATGCCCTATCCTCCCTGGGTCGGCAGGTTCTAGACCCTCAAACTTCAACCACATTGCTCCTGCCTGGGTCTGGAGCTCCACGACCCTGAAACTAGAACAAGATTTCTCTTCCCTGGGTCTCCAGCTTCCCAACCCTCGAACTTCGACAATATTGCTTCTCCCTGGGTCTGCAACTCCACGACCCTCAAAGGAGAACAAGACCTCTCCTCCCTGGGTCGGCAGGTTCGAGACCCTCTTACTACAACAACATTGCTCCTCCCTGGGTCTGCAGCTCCACGACCCTGAAACTAGAACATGACCTCTCCTCCATGGGTTGCCAGGTTCCAGACCCTCAAACTTCAACAATATTGCTCCTGCCTGGGTCTGCAACTCCACGACTCTCAAACTAGAAGAAGACCTCTGCTACCTGGGCCGACAGCTTCCATAATCTCTTACTACAACAACGTTGCTCCTCCCTGGTTCTGCAGCTCCACGACCCTCAAACTAGAACAAGACTTCTCCTCCCTGGGTCGTCAGCTTCCGGAACCTCAAACTTCAACAACATTGCTCCTCCTTGGGTCGGCAGTTCCACGACCCTGAAACTAGAACATGACCTCTCCTCCTTGGGTCAACAGCTTCCAGACCCTCAAACTACAACATTGCTCCTGCCTGTGTCTGCAGCTCCATGACCCTGAAACTAGAACAAGACTTCTCCTCCCTGGGTCTCCAGTTTCCCAACCCTCAAACTTCAACAATATTGCTTCTCCCTGGGTCTGCAACTCCATGACCCTCAAACCAGAACAAGACCTCTCCGCCCTGGGTCACCAGCTTCCAGACCCTCGACCTTCAACAACATTGCTCCTGTCTGGGTCTAGGGCTCCACGACCCTCAAGCTAGAACATGACCTCTCTTCCCCGAGTCGCCAGGTTCCAAACCCTCAAACTTTAACAACATTGCTCCTGCCTAGGTCTGGAGCTCCACGACCCTGAAACTAGAACAAGATTTCTCCTCCCTGGGTCTCCAGGTTCCCAATCCTCGAACTTAAACAATTATTGCTTCTCCCTGGGTCTGCAACACCACGACCCTCAAACGAGAACAAGACCTCTCCTCCCTGGGTCGCCAGGTTGCAGACTCTCAACCTTCAACAACATTGCTCCTGCCTGGGTCTGCAACTCCACAACCCTCAAACCAGAACAAGACCTCTCCTTCCTGGGTCTCCAGCTCCCCAACCCTCTACCTTCAACAACATTGCTCCTGCCTGGGTCTGCAGCTCCACAACCCTCAAACCAGAACAAGACCTCTCCTTCCTGGGTCTCCAGCTCCCCAACCCTCTACCTTCAACAACATTGCTCCTGCCTGGGTCTGCAGCTCCACGACCCTCAAACTACAACATGATCTCTCCTCCCTGGGTTGACAGCCTCCAGACCCTTGAGCTTCAACAACATTGCTCCTGCCTGGGTCTGGAGCTCCACGACTCTGAAACTAGAACAAGATTTCTCCTCCCTGGGTCTCCAGCTCCCCAACCCTCGACCTTCAACAACATTGCTCCTGCCTGGGTCTGTAGCACCACGACCCTTAAACAAGACCTCTCCTCCCCGGGTCACCAGGTTCCAGACCCTCTTACTAGAACAACATTGCTCCTCCCTGGGTCTGCAGCTCCATGACCCTTAAACTAGAACATGACCTCTCCTCCCTGAGTCACCAGCTTCCAGACCCTCAAACTACAACATTGCTCCTCCCTGGGTCTGCAGCTCCATGACACTCAAATGAGAACAAGACCTCTCCTCCCTGGGTTGTCAGCTTCCAGACCCTCGAACTACAACATTGCTCCTGCCTGGGTCTGTAGCTCCACGACCCTCAAACTAGAAGAAGATCTCTCCTCCCTGGGTCGCCAGGTTCCAGATCCTCGACCTTCAACAACATTGCTCCTCCCTGGGTCTGCACCTCCACGACCCTCAAACTAGAACAGGACCTCTCCTCCCTGGGTCGCCAGCTTCCCTACTCGAACTAAAACAACATAGCTCCTCCCTGGGTCTACAGCTCCATGACCCTTAACCTAGAACAGCAGCACCAACTCCTTCCTGGACCTCCAGATCAATGACTCTCAGACTTCAAAGGCAGAACCGGCTCCACTCCCCGGCTCCAGCTCCAACACAATCAGATTTGAGCAGTGGCAGCACCAGCTCCTGTCTGGCTCTTCTGCTTCATTATCCTTAAATTAGAAGAGCAGGACCATCTTCTCCCTGTGTCTCCAGCTCTACGATCCTCAAACTGGAACAGCAGCACCAGATCCTCTGGGATCTTCAGCTCCTTGACCCTAAGACATCTGTGGCAGCACCGGCTCCTCCCATTGGCTCCAGCTCCAGGACCCTCAGACTGGAACAAAAACACCAGCTCCTCCCCATGCCTCCAGGTCCTTGACCCTCATGAACAATCCCTTCCCCTGAAATGTAGCAGTCAGGAAAACTGCAGAGGAAGTCAATAAATAAATGTTTTCCTTTCAAATTGATGTTTCTTTTCTGTTCACACAAGTCAGGAAACTTTTCTACTTTCCATCAACCTTGCAATCTACTTATATTCAATTGTAAGATGGAAACCCACCATTTGAAATGATCTTTAGAAACTTAGTAATTCTTTTTTTGCTATACTCTTATCTCATAGCTCTAGAAACCATCTTTCACTTTGCCTGTGCAGAAGTCTTATGAACATTCAAACTATGAATTTACCTGGTTGAGATTCCTAAAATACACATTATCCCCAAATGTTCCTGCCCTCCTTAAAATCTTCTAACATGTTCCCCTCACCCGAGAATAAATGCCAGGTCCCATCCACAGCCCACAGTGCCCAGCACGGCCCTGCCCTCTGCCCTGGCCTTATGGTCTCCTCTCTGCGGTTCCTTTCCTGCCAGACGGGCCTCTGTCACTTCCTCAAACCACACGGGCTCAGGCGTGACTCCGGGCCTTTCCCCCTGCTGTGCCCTCTGCATGGAGTGCCTTTCCCCGGCTCCCCATCCTCCTCTCAACCCGCTCCACTCCAGCCTGCTGGCCACCCCTCAGGTCGATGAACACATGATGTCCTCCCGCCATAGGCCTTTGCACATGCTGTTCTCTGTGCCTGAAACACTTTCCCCCAACCATCTGGGCTCACTTTTCCAATTACCATTCATCCTTGGAGTCTCCACTGAAATATTGCTCCCTGCCTGCTCCCACCAGTTGGACTTCACCTTGGTTAGGTTGAAAACCCCCATCTCTTGACTCCAGGAAGCTAGTTGATATCCTGGCACTTGGAACTTTCCCATTACAGCATTTTGCACACTTGTAATTGTTCTGTTAGGTTGGTGTAAAAGTCATCTCAGTTTTTGCCATTACTTTTACTGAACTGCAGCGCCAGCTCCTCCCTGCTTTTGATTTCCATTACTTTGAACGGCAAAAACCGGGATTACTGCTGCACCAACCTAATAGTATAATTTATATTTATTCATCCATCATCTGTCTTCCCCTCTAGAAAGTAAGCTCCATGAGAATAGGGACCAAATCTACTCCGATCACTCCACCTTCCTGGCTTGTTGTCAATAATTATTTACCGACTGACTGATAGAGAAATATCTTTATTGTTGCTGGGATGAGCCACATAACATGACGTGTCCCTTTGAAAGTCAATGTCATGGACAGTCAGCATTTGCTTTTCATTCTTGCACCCATGGCTTGGCTGGGCTTAGGCTGATCTAGTCTGGGCTTGACTCCAGGCTGAGGGTTGGAACTCTGAGTGCTCCACACACCTCTCATCCTGCAGCCAGAGCCGAAGTTCCCTGGGGCATGCTCGTCTCGTGGGAAAAATCAAGAGCATTAGAGGGCAGGCCTGGTAGTGCCAACACATTCCAGGCTTCTGCCTGTGCCATGTCTATGAAAATCTCGTTGGCATAAGCAAGTCACTCAGACACGAGTGATACCTCCATCTTAAAAGAAAGGAGAAGGAAATAGCAATGTTTTTAGGGAAAGACTCGGAGGGGGCGGTGCAGATCTAGGCATTACACATTCCAGTTTCCTATAGTAGAACATGGGAGCTAATCCACGGCTTGACTTCGATGCTTCCAGTTTAGGATCAAAGCCAAAACAAGGAAATAGGGGCATTTCAAGGGAACACCCTCTTTACACTTGTTCTTTGTATAAGAAAAGAAAAATTTCTCAGGAGCCCTGTCATAATCCTCATAGGTCTTGTGGGCCAGAATGAGTCATAGGGAAGTCCTCACTGCAAAGGGAGCTGGGAAGTATCTGGCAAAGGTGACTGGCATAGCCAAGACTGGTTTTGACCAATTATGATCCATTTCCATTTTGCCTAGAAAAAAATCCTGTTAGCAAGTAGGGTGGGGATGGCTGTTGGGTGAGCAAACATCAGCACCTCCTACTTTATCTTCTTCCACTGCCAGCATCCAATCCAGGGGACAGCCTGTTGTTCCCTCCCTCAGATGCCTCCTCCATTGGTCAGCTTGTTTCCTTCCTATGCCTGGTACCTTCATTGGTATTGCGCCTTCTCTAACCTGGACCATAATTGCCCCTAATATCCTACCTCCTGTCCTTTCTCTTCCAAAAGACTGACAGATACCTGATCTCTCAAGTACCATTCTAATTTGATTACTCCAGCACCCAAGTATCTTTGTTAACTCTGTCTCATCTACCAAGTTAGGTACAAATCTCCTTAGGATGAAAACCAAGGCCTTCCATAATATGATCATTGGTAAGGAAAACAAAACAAAACAAAACAAAACAAAAAACAGTCCTGTTTGCCTCTAGCCTATGGAGGGAACTGAGAAACACAACCCTCCAGGCCATGATGTTCCTGAGTCGACATGAATCATGCTCAAAGAATATGAACCCGTTCAGACAAGGCCACAAGTTGACCGTGTTTAGAGGTAGGCAGAGACAAGACCACTCTGCAGCCACAGAAATGACTGAACATGCCCCTTTTCTAACATGAGTGACAGCTGCCTCTTTACCAATGACAACTCTAGCCTGCTTCAAGCTTCCCACTCTGGAGATAAAGTATTTAAGATATGTAATCACCAAGTTGCCCTCAGTTCTTTACCTTGCCTCCTTAATCCCTTTTTGGAATCGTTCAGTAGAAGCCTAAGTCCTCTTAGAAGCACTGCCCCTTCCCTCTTACTGAGATGCCCCCAGGTGGCCATGGGTGTGGAATCTCCTTGACTGCAGCAAGCTAAATAAACTGACTGTGACTGCAGGGAAGGTCCTGGGAGTCTTAGGTGGGTGGGCTTTAACATCATGGTCTAACTTTACAACTTTACAACTGTTCCCCAATAGCTTCTTTATAGTTCCGACTTTTTTTTTTTCTCACAATCACACTTAATTCTGAACAAGTTGCTGGATCCAGCTGCTATTTTGCAAGAAATACACAGGACAGAGAGAGGAATGTGCTGACTGCACCATAAATTCGGAATCGCCAAAATCCAGACTGTGAAAATCTCTATAGGTCACAGGGCTCAGGCACTGTGACAAAGAAGTTCTAAGAAAAAGACAGGCATGGAAGGGAAATCTGGAAATGTAAGAGACTTACCAAGATTTACCAAATGGGTAGCATGAACTGTGCTGTTTAGGGAGGCACATGGGGGTGACTAAGCCATGCAGATTGTAGGGAGGTAGTTGACTATGAGAATCAGCATGAGGGTTACTTTTGGAGGGAGGGAGGGAGAGACTGTGACTGGGATGCAGCCGTGGAGTGGACTCCAGCTAGGTGCTCTTTCTTGACTTAGTCTTGGTGATAGGAACATTTGTTTATAATATCTCACTAAGCTATACATTTGTGTGTGTGTGTGTGTGTGTGTGTTTTTTGTACCTGTGTCTGATTTTAAAATAAAAAGGCTAAAAAGAATATCCTTGAAGTTTCATTTCTGTACGTAGGAGTCTATAGATGAGGGAAGCAAGAAGTCCAGTGAGAGGGCTGTCGGCAAACCAGGAGAAGGATGATGGAGCTTGACCTGAGATGGCGGTGGCAGAGACCAGGAGCTGCGTTCAGATTCCAGATGTTTTGGAAGGAAGAACCAACGGGAGCCTCTGACACATTGAATTGAGCATGGGAGAAGAAGGAGAAGCAATGTCATGCTGTCACCTCTTTCTGACATTATTGCGCACCTGGTGAACATGATGACCAATCAAAGACATTGGAGTGGAGGAGATGAAGGTTTCACAAAAGTACTAAAGAAACAGCTATTGTCTGTGGGCAGATGACGCCAGTCCACGGAGGAAAAAAAACAGTAAAGAGTAGATGTCCTTTTCCACCAAAATGTATCATGCCTGTCGCGGAAGCTCCTGGTAGATATTTGCTGGAAACAGCATAGCCCAGAGACATTGGAATACATTTTAGATGTCTTGAAACTCTAATACCCAAATCTGACTATCTGTTCAGTGCTGCAATCTGACTATCTGTCATATTTGGGTATTATAGTGTCATAAGTGAGTGTCATAAAATGAGTTAGGAAGTGTTTCTTCCGCCTATATTTTCTGAAGGCATTTATGATCGATGTTACTTCTTAAGGAGGGCTGAGATTGTCAGCCCAACACTTCAGATATGTATTGCCCCGGGAACTGGGGCATCAAGACCCCGCATCTATTTCACTTCTGAAATTCAATATAAACCAGGCAACCTTTTGTTGGAGCTCACTGCCCATTTGTTGAATTGAGTAATCCATCTCGCCTCCTTAAAAACGTCAAGTTTGGCCAGGCACGGTGGCTCACGCCTGTAATCCCAGCCCTCTGGGAGGCCGAGGTCAGCGGATCACGAGGTCAGGAGATCGAGATCATCCTGGCTAACCCAGTGAAACCCCATCTCTGCTAAAAAATACAAAAAATTAGCCTGGAGTGGTGGCGGGCGCCTGTAATCCCAGCTACTCTGGAGGCTGAGGCAGGAGAATGGAGTGAACCTGGGAGGCGGAGCTTGAAGTGAGCCGAGATCGCACCTCTGCACTCCAACCTGGGGGAAAGAGCAAGACACTGTCTCAAAAAAAAGAAAAAAAAAAAAAGTCAACTTCACAAAATAAGGAACCAAGACTTTTAAATATTTTATGGGAAAAGATTGTCAATAGCCAACTCTTTTACATTATTTTTATAGGTCACACTTAAATTGGCAAAATAGCAATGTGCAGATATGTGTCTTATGAATGTCTGCTTTTTAGCAATGAGAATCCTATTTTCCCACTGGCTTTTGTTACTATTTCTGACACATCTAACTTATTTTTTGCTCTCTCACTAGCTATAGGGTTTTCCACGTCTGCCCCCCAATATGTAATACAATTTGTATTTATTTATTTATTTATTTTTATTATAGACAAAGTCTCATGCTGTTGCTCAGGCTGGAGTTCAGTGTCACAATCACAGCTGCCTGTCACTTTGAACTCCTGGGCTCAAGCAGTCCTCACACCTCAACCTACCAAGTGCCTGTAGTAGCTACAGGCATGCACCACCACTCCTGGTTAATTTTTTTGTTTTTTTATAGAGTTGGGGGTTTCGCCATGCTGCTCAGGCTGGTTTTGAACTCCCGGCCTCCAGTGATCCTCCTGCCTTGGCCTCCCAAAGTGCTAGGATAACAAATATGAGTTACCACACCCAGTCTGTGGTAATGCAATTTTTAAGCCAACATTTTCCTAGACTAAAGGAGCTGTTGAAGTCTAGACTCCTAGGAAAATCCTGATGTCCTGCTTATAAATAGACATCCTATTTGAGCTGAGTTTTTTTGCGGAAGGGCTGCCTGCAGCTTTAAATGGGCTCCCCAACCTCGGATTCTGGGAAATTGGCAGCCAGCTGCACTAGGAGTGAGTTATGATGTCAGCTTTCCAGAATTCCTAATGAACTCCAGAGCAAGAAATGCTGTTGCTCTGCCTCCCCCAAGTCACATTTCTAGTTGATTAATGAGCAAAGGAATAGAAAAATCTATGGCTTTGGAGAAGGAGGAAGAGTGAAATGATTTCTGCTTTAAGAAACCACAGTGCCCTGATTATTTTATTTGTTAAGAAAAAGGAATTTTATTTTCTATTTATTTCCTCCTTTAAATCTCGATTCAGACCCCCTCTTCCCTCTTCCCAGCCATAAAAAGCAGATTTGGCTCTATACCCCTCCCTCTACCTTCATCCCTGCTTATTTGGTCCAAGATAGAAAATCCAGCCCTGCCCTTTTTGGGGCAGTTGTCTTAGCTCTTTGAGGTCTAGTTAAAATCTCATCTAGTATACATAAAATAAATCTGCAACCCTCCATTAAAAGTCATGGCCTTCTGGCTGCAAAGAGATACATCCAGGTGAAAGTTGTGGTTGGTTATGTCAGCTCAGCCCTTCTGTGGCCCTGCCCCGGCATGGGCTGCACATCCTCCCACCAGCTGGGACACCCAGGGCAGCTGATCCTTCAGGGGGAAAATCACTCTGTACAATTACCATGTTCCATATCAACACCTTCTGTGAGGCTGCTTAGGCTAATTAAAAGTCATGCTTCTTTGGAGAAATGTCTATTGAAATCCTTAGCCATTTTTTAATTAGGTTATTAGGGATTTTTTTTTTTTGCTATAAAGTTGTAGGAGTTCCTTATATATTTTAGAAATTAACCCTTATCAGATACATAGTTTGCAAATATTTTCTCCCATTCTGTAGGCTGCCTTTTTACTCTACTGATTGTTTCCTTTGCTGTGCAGAAGCCGTTTAGTTTGACGTAGTCTTACTTGTCTATTTTTGCTTTAGTTGCCCACGATTTTGGTGTTGTATCCGTGAAACCATTGCCAAGACCAGTGTCATGAAGCTTTTCCCCTGTGCTTTCCTCTAGTTGCTTTATAGTTTTAGGTCTTACATTTAAGCCTTTAATCCGTTTTTAGGTGATGTTTGTAAATGGTGTAAGTCAAAGACAAGGGTCTAATTTCATTCTTTTGCATATGTATATCCAATTTTCCCACCACTATTTGTTGAAGAGGCTATCCTTTCCCTATCGTGTATTCTTGGCAACCATGTTCAAAATCATCCTACTATATATTTGGGTATTTATTTCTGGGCCCTCTATTTATTATAATTCCATTCATCTACAGGTCTGTCTTTATGCCAGTATCATATTCTTTTAATGACTATAACTTTGTAATATATTTTGTGATGAGGAAATGTTATGCCTCTAGTTTTATTCTTCTTTTTCAAGATTATTTTGGTTATTCAGGGTCTTTTGTGATTCCACAAAAATTTCTGAATTTTTTTTTGTTTCTGTAAAAATAAAATTCCTTGGGATTTTGATAGGGATTACTTTGAATCTGTAGATTGCTTAGGGTAGTATGGACATTTTAACAGAATTAAGTCTTCCAATCCATGAACATGAGACATCTCTCCATTCGTTTGTGTCTTCTTTAATTTCTCTCATCAATATTTTGTAGTTTTCAGTGTATAGATCTTTCACTTCCTTAGTTAAGTTTGTTTCTAAGTATTTTTTGATGCTATTGCAAACTGGATTGATTTTCTAATTTCCTTTTCAGATAGTTTGTTGTTAGTATATATAGAAACACAACTGATGTGACTTTGTATCCCGCAACTTTACTGAATTTGTTTATTAATTCTAACAGGTTTTTTTAAACAGAGCTTTTAGGGTTTTCCATATATAAGATCATGTCATCTTCAAAAGGGAAAGCTTAACATCTTCTTTTCCAATTTAGATGCCTTTTTCTTGACTTGTTGTGTTGGCTAGGACTTCCAGTACTATGTTGAATAGAAGTGGTGAGAGTAAGCATCCTTGTCTTTTTCCTGTTCTTGGTGGAAAAGCTTCCAGTTTTTTACCATTGAGTGTAATGTTAGCTGTGGGCTTTTCATATAGGGCCTTTATTATGTTGAGTTAATAATTTTTCTCTATGCCTAGCTTTTGAGTGTTTTTATAACAAAAGGGTGTTGAGTTTCATGAAATGCTCTTTTTGTATCACTTGACGTGATCATGAGATCTTTCTCCTTCATTCTGTTAACGTGGTGTATCACATACAACAACTGTATGAAAAGATGCTCAGTATCCCTAATCATCAGGTGAATGCAAATTAAAACCAAAATGAAATATCACCTCACATGATTTTTTAGGATGTCTATTGTTAAAAAAACAAAAGACAACAAGTGTTGGTGAGAATGTGGAGAAATTGGAACCCTGCTACACTGTTGGTAGGAATGCAAAATGGTGCAGCTACTATGGAAAAAAGCATAAATATTCCTCAAAAAACTAAAAATAGAACTATCACATGAACTAGCAATCTCACTTCTGGGTATTTATTCAAAAGAACTGAAATTAGGACCTTGAAGAGATCTCAGCACTCCCATCTTCATTGTTCATAGTAGCCAAGATGTGAAACCAATCTTGATTGATGGATAAATGGAGTTTTAAAATGTGATGTAATACATACATATAATAAAATATTATTCAGCTTAAAAAAAAGAAATCTTGCAATCTATGACAACATGGATGACCCTTGAAAGCATTATGGCAAAGCTCTGAGAGGGAGGAGAAACCAAGAGCTGGGCATTACTAGGGTGAGGGTGGCAGGGAGGGTGGGGGGTAGTTATTGATAACCTCCCTGCCATACACACACTGTGGAGGGCAACAGACACATGTCCACATTCTGAAAAATAGAGGAGCTGGGAAGTTGGAAGTCCCATTTGGCTGGTTGGCTCAAGTATCCATTAGCTGGGGTTTCTGGAATTTTCCCTCATTGCAGCTTTGATGGTGGGAGTCTGCACACCCCACCCATTCAAGACAAGAAAGACCCAGAGACTCAGGCTCCCATCCACCCTAAGACTGAGAAGTCACACCCTTGGAATTTTGCTTTTAGGCTTATGCTGGGCCCAGAGTTGGTTATGAACAGAAGCAGAATGGCTACTGCCCAGCAAGGCGTGTGCTATTCCACTCAGCTTTGACCACCCGGGATCAAGTGAGTTAGCACAGTGCTTGACACATCCTGAGGGTAGCTATTATGAATAGGACAATTTTGTGTTTCCTCTCCTATGTTTTCAGTTTTTGTGAGATCAGAAACTAGGTTTATCTTTGTATTCTGAGGGCCTAGAAAATTTTTGTCCTGTAATTGTGGCTCAGTGAACATGTTTGTTGATTTCCTCATGAATGAGATATTCAACAGAGCCCTCTGTAAGCAGGAAAATATTTACATCATTGGGAATGTACTGGGCTGCAGTTTCAGAACACCTGACCAGCTCCACCTTGTGCTCTTTTTAGATAGCATCTTGTCTCATATGAACAAGACATCTGAAGCCTGGAGATCCCAGGGCTGATGTGGCAACAGTGCGATGCCCCCCATGGATACAGGGTCGTTCCATGTTTCTTCCCTACCTTCCTCAGCATGTTAACTTTTCATCTGCACGTCTGCATCCTCATGGTCACAAGATGGCTGCCAAGCTCCAGCTCTCCCATCCCTAGAAAGGAAAAAGAATCAGGGTTAAAAAGCTCTGTCATGAGATTTTGTCAATTTTTATTTCAAAGTGGGCAACTCTCCAACATACTTCTCTTTACACCTCATTAGCCAGAACAGATTCACATGGCAACTCCTGCACCAGTCACTGGCAAAAGGAAAGGATGAACCACGGTGGTTTTAAGCCAGATTAATCCTCTGTGACTGAAGACGGGCTAGCTTCTCCGAGATCTTGAGATCCCCGTCTCTTTTCTTGACACAAAGTTGGGGATCTGTGTGCAGAGAAGAAGCAGGAGGTGATGGCTGTTGTGTAGACAACCAAGAGTGTCAATGACTACTATGACTGCTGTAATTATTCCTAGAAGATCTTGCTAACCCTATGGAAATTTGACCCTTATGATCAGCTCTACTGTAATAAAGTGGATGATGGTAGGACCAGGAGCAATAGGAGACCTGGGGTATAGTCCTGGCTTTCCAGGCTGCAACACAGATGATGGCATTTCTAGAATGTGCTCTTGATACAGAAAGGCTGGACTCCCAGCTAAACCCTACCTTAAGACTGGAATCACGGCCCTAAGTGAAAACAGCTGACCTCCTTTTTCTGCCCAAATGTTGCCTTTTTGACCTGCCCCACCGCTATCTTGTGCCCATTAAAGACTTCAGCTGGCAAAGCAATATAAATGGCCGAGGTTGAGGATAGAAGCAGCTGAGCATCGGAGGTTACCAATAGATGCCACTAACTTCAGACAGTGTGGTTTCAGAGAGGGGCCTGGCCAGATACATCAGGGCTTCAGGGACAGATGACTTTCCCATCTCCTTTCCAGCCTCCCTTTCCGCTGAGAGCCACTCACTGCTCAATAGTCTTCCACATTCATCACTCTTCCGACAGTTCATGTGACCTGGTTCTTCCTGGTTCGTCGGACAAGAACCCGGGTGCCAAGAGGGCAGGGGCTGCCACCCTGACCCTCCACTGAGTCGGTTGGTACTTGGCCATGCCCGGACAGCAGAGCTGAAAGAGCATCCGTTGTAACACGTTTGGACTCTGCTGTGGGGTCTGCACAGAGTCTGCTCCCACCAGAGAGGAGCAAACGGCCGGTTCCAACACAGAGAGTGGCCAGTAGTGAGCTGAGTAAAACGAGCTGCTCCAGCTCCTGCCTGCGAAGGGAAGAGGTAGAGGCTATCCCAACTCACTTTCCCATCTTGCCCTTACTTATAAAATCAATAGACGGTGTGTAGGCCAGAAGAGGCCCACCTTCTCAGGGGCTTGTGGAAACATAAGGTGATGTTTTTGTTGTCACAATAACTGAAGGGCACTGCTGGCTTTCCAGGGGATGGGGACAAGGACACTAAGTCTCTTGCAATGCTTTCAAATGCCAGTAGCACCTGCTGATGCTCTCTGATGTTTGTTTCAGCTCAGAAAGGCTCCTCCATTCCTCCTTCCTCCCCATTCCTCCTTCCTCTCCATTCCTCCTTCCTCTGTGGTCCCAGCTTACACCAGTCATCGCCAGCCACTTGCCCAGCTAGGCTCCTGTGGCAGTCAAAACACCATCCTCATGCCTAGAACCTGCTGAGACTTACCAGAGGCCACCAGGACCGAGAGGAGCTGTGGATATTCTCAGGAAGATGAGGACAATGTCATACCATATCCCAGCCTGTGACCACCCTCTCTGCTGCTGGACTCAGCTCCTGGCGCAGCGGTCACTGGGGTGTTCCCAGCATCTGTCTGTACCATTCAAGGGTTGCAGCAACCAGTTCCAAGTTAGGGCTCATAACTCAGGTCTACGGAGGTGGAAATTCAGTCCTCTGCCTCTCCCTGCTTCTTTCCGCTTCCAGGACACCGGGCACATTCTTACTTATGAACTTTACTCCAAGGTGTGATCATGTAGAAGTTGATCATTTATTCATGAGAGCAGATATTTTTTTCCTTTTTGTTTAGAGACAGAGTCTCGCTCTGTTTCCCAGGCTGGAGTGCAGTGGCGCGATCTCGGCTCACTGCAAGCTCCGCCTCCCAGGTTCACTCCATTCTCCTGTCTCAGCCTCCCGAGTAGCTGGGACTACAGGCACCCACCACCATGCCCGGCTAATTTTTGTATTTTTAGTAGAGACTGGGTTTCACCGTGTTAAGCCAGGATAGTCTCAGTCTCCTGACCTTGTGATCCACCCGCCTCGGCCTCCCAAAGTGTTGGGATTACAGGCGTGAGCCACTGTGCCTAGTGAGAGCAGATTTTTTTAAACATGAAATTTCAAAATCACATTTGAAACATATTACAAATAAGTTTTACCATTTCCTGGTGTTTGCAGAGGCAGCAGGATGATCTTCAAGTACGTAGCTAGGGTGTGGAGGGAGGGGGATGCCCCAGTGCAGAACCAAACTAGGAGATTCAGCATCCACCAGCACTGGAGCACCATGAGCCCCAGTTCCTGCCCAGTGTTCTGGCTGGTCATGACTGTGCTGTGTGGATATTTGAACACTGTCCCTGCAGACATCTCCGTGTATTCCTGGGTGTACAGGTGACACTGTGTACCCATCACTACCCCCAATCTCCGTGCTTTCGTCTGGCATTACTCAACCCTGCCTGAGATGGTGAGTGTGATCTGGGGGAGGGGGTTGCTGGGCATTGTCACCTTGTCCCACCAGGCCCACTCACCCGTCCTCCATCCTGCTGTCTGCCCTGGGAGGCTGATACATATGTCCCACAGCATGGTCCTAGTGGCCTCTGGCTTCTGGGTGTGGCTGGCGGGGGCTTTGCAGATGGTTGCAGGAGGGGCACGGAGTTTACTTCCCAGACTCTGTGCCTGAGGGGTAAATATGGCCTGGCTGTGTCCCTTGATTAGAGACCCCAGCGGCCTCCCAGGCCAGCTTCTCCACTTGACTCTCCTCTCCCAGCCTATATCACCTACCCATTCCCGGGATCCTTTGCGCCCAAGCGAGCAACAGCCCCTACCTCTCCTATTCCTGGTCCCAGGCACTTGTGCTCCCCCTCCTGCTGAACCCCTTACCACTCGCTAAGCAATCCCCATGGGCCTGTGCCCTCCGCTTCCAGCTGGAGTCCTGGCACAAAGGAGAGTTCAGTACTGACTGAGACTGAGCGTCCACCACAGAGACAAATGGGGACCTAAAATGAAAATTCGGTTGAGTTACAGAAAAGCTGAGGAGTGGGGTTTCCAACCGGCCCGGGGTTTTGGGTTGGATTCATGCCCACTGCAGTGGTGTTGCTGTAGAAGCTCTGTAGCCCAGCATCCATTCCTTTATTTGGAGCACATCTAGCGGGCAACTTGACTGCACCTTGTTATCTCCTGGGAAGCTTTAAAAATGCTGATGCCTGCGCCTCACTGCAGAGAATGTGGGGTGCAGCCTGGGTGTGGGATCAGGAGCCCCCAAGTGATGCTAAGGAGCATCCAGGGCTGAGTCTACCAAGCCAGACACTGGGGCTCTAGAGGCAAACACAACCTGGCCTGTGCTTAAGGACCCCACAGTCTGAGAAGGGAGGCCAAGAAGTCACTCACTGAAATATAATGTTACCAGAAAGGGGTCCCAATGCCCCAAGAGAGGGTCTGTGGACCTCATGCAAGAAAGAATTTGGGGCCTGTCCATAGAATAAAGCAAAAGCAAGTGTATTAAGAAAGTAAAGATATAAAAGAAGGGCTACTCCATAGGCAGAGCTGTGACGTGGCTGCTGGGCTGAGTATACTCATAGTTATCTCTTGATCATATGCTAAACAGGGGGGTGGGTTATTCCTGAGTTTTCTGAGAAAGCGGTGGAGATTTCCTGGAACTGAGGGTTCCTCCCATTTTTAGACAGTATAGGGTAACTTCTGGATGTTGCCATGGCATTTGTAAACTGTCATGGTGCTGGTGGGAGTGTCTTTTAGCATGCTAATGCATTATAATTAGCGTATAATGAGCAATGAGGACGACCAGAGGTCACTTTTGTCGCCATCTTGGATTTGGTGGGTTTTGGCCGGCTTCTTTACCACATCCTGTTTTATCAGTGGGGTCTCTGTGACCTGTATCTCGTGCCAACCTTCTATCTTATCGTGTAACTAAGAACGCGTAAACTCCTGGGAATGCAGCCCAGCAGGTCTCAGCTTTGTTTTACCCAGCCTCTATTCAAGATGGAGTTGCTCTTGTTCAAATGCCTCTGACCATCATGGGGCAGGTGTCCAAGTGGAAGGAGGCTCTGGGGCCTCTGAGAGCCCTGAGAGGTGCTGGCCCTGTGACATGGAGAATGGGGTAGGCAAAACTTCTTGGAAGGAACAGCATCAAGCCCCGTAAGCCAGGTGAAAGGGGGATTGGGGAAAGGCACTTCAGGTAGAGGGGGCAGGAAAGGCAGAGGCCCCCAGGGGTGGGTGAGAACTTTCTGAAGTGTTTGTAGACTCTGCTTAAAATCCTGCTGGGCCTTCCCAGAGTACTTAGAAAAAAAAAATCCCAGCCACAGACAGCCACGGTATGGCCATTGCCCACCTCTGGACCTCCTCCCCAGCCACAGAGCTCCACCATGCACACCTTGTGTATGTTAAACACACCCTAGCCTCAGGGCCTTTGCACTTGCTGTTCCTTCTGCCTGGAGTGCAGTCTCCTCCTGCACCCTCATCTCACTTCAGCTAATTTTCAACATTCAGACTGGTCTCAGTGTCTTCCCTCGCTGAAGGACACCACCCCACCGCCTCACCACTAAACTCCTCCCCAGTATGTTTTTTTTAAGTTTTGAGACAAAATCTCAGTCTGTCACCCAGGCTGGAGTGCAGTGGCACAATCTTGGCTCACTGTAACCTACGCCTGCTGGGTTTAAGTGATTCTTATGCCTCAGCCTCCCCTGACTACAGGTGTGCCCCATCACGCCTGGCTACTTTTCCTCCCCAGTCTGAAAGTGCTTCCCCACCACCCCCACCCTGTTACCGTTGGTCACATCTCCTTGATTATGTCCTTCAGAGCATGAATGTCTCATAATGCAAAGTCACGCTTTCCAAAACAAAAGAGCATCCAGGGAGCATCTCCCTAATCCGAAGGGATGCTTTGTAAAGGTGAGTTTTGAACTGTGTGACTTTGTCAGGGGCATTCTGAGAGCCTGAGAGCTCTTCTGCAGCACCGCCTGAGGGTCTCCGGTCATTGTGAGGCTGCTCTTTACTGGACAGCAGATTGTATGATATGACAAAGAGGAATTTTGTTTTTTAACAGTGTGCAGTGACAGGTTTGTCTAGTGGGTAAAATAAAGGCCAAGTTTTGCACTTCACTTTGTCATTGTTCCAATTCATGGTTGTTTGGCTGCCAGTGAAAGGAATCTAAACAATGGCCAAGACAATGAGGGTTTCATTTTGTCTTACAAAAAGAGAAATCTGCAGTCAGCATCCAGGGGTGGTATGTAGACTCCATGTTGCCAAAAGGAAGATGGACGCCTGCTCTTGTTCCACTCAGCCTTGCTATGGGCCTGTTCCTCATGGGCGTAGGTGGCTGCTGGTGCACATGCATCTGAGTCTGGTCACTTCACTTGGCAACACTCACTTATGTTTCCTTGGTCACCTGCTTTGACTTCATAGACAGCAAGGCTTTTTACAAGCATGCTACTGAAACCACCTTTGCAAAAATTGAGACAGTGAGAAAATGTTGACAGTGAAAGAGATCTGACCTACCAACCTCATTGTTAACCTCCAAACTGCTCTTGGTCATTCCTGGGTGTGGGACAAGCTAACTTTGGGAGAAATTTAGTTTGTAGTTTAACCTTAAAGCCAGGATGATGATAGCCCTACCCAAAACTCAATCATCAGGTTAGGATTACGAGAGGAGCCTGAATCCTGATAAGATGTAGGCATGGTTAAAGGATACCCACCTTTGTTCCAGAGGTCACAAGATTCGTAACTTCCCCAATTCCTCCTACAGATAACATGACTATTGGAGAATCTAAGATTGGCCTTTTGAGACGTCTTTTCAGACTTTTGCATTTCGGAAGACCGGATGACTCTGCCTGGACCCAAGACTTGTGACCCACTGGGTCCTGTGGCCCCACCCACAAGCAGACTCAGTGCACCAGGACCGTTTCCCATGCCCCTATGATTGCATCTCCAACCAATCAGCAGCACCCATTCTCTAACCCTCTCCCCACAAACTATCCTTGAAAATCCCTAACCTCTGAATTTTCAGGGAGGCTGATGTGGGTCATAATATAACTTCAGTCTCAGCTGGCTCTGCATGAATTAAACATTCTCTATTGCCATTCTCCTGTCTTGATAAATCTGCTCTATCTGGGCAGCCAGCAAGATGAACCTGTTGGGCGGTTACACTACTTAGATTTAAATATCAGCATATTCAGCTAAAAGAGTTGAAAGCAACTGCATGAGTGTGGGAAAAAAGGAGGGGAGGGCAAAGAGAGTGAGAAAATGCTTTTTTAGTAACAAACCTTATAGAAGTATTTGCTAATTTAATCTGTTTGTTCATCCCTTGGATTAAATAAACAGAAAAAGAAAAAAGAGATTGAAGTCATCTGTGAAGTGGCTCTGCAGCCAACTTTGTCCCTTCCTCCTAGGGGATGGGCAGCAGCTCAGATCCGGGGCCCTCTTCCCTACCTTCCTCCCCCTCCTCCCTCCTCATACACAGTCTGACTGCAGCTTCCCAGCTGGAGCAGAAAGCAAAAGAGAAGTGATTGTACCTAATCACCTGGGTCATTTTCTCAGAAATTGCTTTCTTTTTCACCTTTTTTCATGAGGAACAAAAAGGAACAGGAGGCAGTCCAATTGCTGTTCCTGTCGGCTCTGGCTCTCTGCAGGGGGCTGGCCTGAAAGGGCAAATGCCTTTGGAGCAGGCTTCAATCTTCTCTCCCTCTGGAGAGAAGCCCGCCTCAATGCCACTCTACAAAATGAAATGGCCACTTGCGGGGAGGCAGATAAGTCCAGGCAAAATGCTTTTCACATAAGCATGAGAGAGAAAGAGCGCGAGCAAGAGAGTGCACAGCTGCTAACCCAGATGAGAGGCCCAGATCAACTTCCATTAACTCCTGTGGCTCAAAGTCTTTGAAAGTGTATCCAAGCTGGACTCACATGGTGAAGCCAAACGTTGACTCTGAGGACTGGAGTTTGAGCCCAACTTGGGTCTGACTTGCTGTGCAGTCAGGGAAAACTCACTTAACCTCTCTGGACTTCATTTCTGCGTCTGTCGAAGGAGGTGGAAGGATTTCTACCCTGAATGCTGAAAGGGGCAACAGGAAAAACAGATGAAACCATTGTAATCCCCTCCCATTTGTAAATTTTGTTAGGGGATATTTCTTGGGCTTTCTCTCTCAGACAACTGTTCTTTATGTCAGCTCTTAAATGAGGCTGATCTGCTATAATCATTCCCTTCTTGTCGGTGGTGTACATGGGAGTGATAACCGTGTAACTGAGCATGGTGGCTACTCCTTGGGGAAGGAGGGCCATGCACTTGGGGGCAGGTACTCCGAGGGTTCAGCAGCACACACGCGGAGGGCTTCAACCCTCTCCTCATGTCTGGAAGCTAGAAACATGGATATTCATGATAATGTTTTTCATGCCTTTTGTATGTCTACACTGGAGTCGTCTACACTGGAGTCTACCAACCTCAGCACCGTTGACATTTCGGGCTGGTCGATTCCCTGTGGTGGGGTTGTCCTGGGCATTGTAGGATGTTTATCGGCATCCCTGGCCTCTACCCACTAGATGCCAGTAGCACCCTCCCCTTCTCAATTGTGACAAGCCAAAAAGATGTCTCCAGACATTGCCAAGAGTCCTCTAAGGGTAAAATTACCCCTAGTTGAGAACCACTAGTCTAGAAAAAAGATGACCTATGGCTCGGAAATATTAGATGACTTCTCCAAAGTCACAGAGTCAGTAAATGAAAGAGACGGCTCCAGCAGGCAGGCTTTTCAGTCTCAGCTAGCGCTCTTTCAGATCTCTCCGAGTGCCCTCAAGAGCACATAGTTTTATTGTTGGGATTACGGTGGAGTTGCATCAGACGTAAATACAACGGAATACACTTGACAGAAAATAAAACATGGGAAGATTATCTTTAGTTTTATAACAAAGAGGATAGTAAATATATGCTAATAATGAAACATAGAATATGTAAATGTATGTAAATAATCCAGCCGAGGCGTGCCCCTCTTTGGGCACCTGCTGGTGGGAGGGGGGTGGTGGCAGATGGAGCTGCAAGTCTGTCATTGTGTCTCCGTTGCCAAGGGCCACTCGAATGTGCTCATTTACCCATATTGAGGATGATCCTGGGGTTTGAATATCTTCAGCTGTTTCTACATCTGATGTTGGCCTTGATTAGTAATTTTAGATCCAGCGCCAACATCAGGTGCTACCCTACCGTTTTTCAAAGAGGTGGAGGCTGGTGGCGTCATGTCCTCACAGCAGAGCAGGTTGGCGACTGGTGGGTTGGAACCCACGGGCCCATTGTGGGTAAGAGGAAATGAAAATCCTGGAAAGGTGAATAAATTGTAAGCAAGTACCTCATGGCTTACATAATGTAATTGAAATTTCCAGAAGCAGATGGGTGATGCCCTAGATCCAAAGGCGTAGTAACTAGATGGTTTTATGACAAGGGCGGCTCATCAAGTGTCAGGGACCTTCTGATGCAGAGGTGCAGATGTCAGGGCTCGGCGGGGGGCAGCTGGGCGATGGGGACTCTAATACCTCTTCCAACTCATTGCTTTTCATTAAGTTATTAGATATGAAAAAAAATACTTCTAGTCCAGACTGTCGTTTCACCTTTCAGTGGGCCTCTAACTACGTCTCTGACTGCATTTTTATTTTTATTTTATTTTATTTTTTTGAGACGGAGTCTTGCTCTGTCGCCCGGGCTGGACTGCAGTGGCCGGATCTCAGCTCACTGCAAGCTCCGCCTCCCGGGTTTACGCCATTCTCCTGCCTCAGCCTCCCGAGTAGCTGGGACTACAGGCGCCCACCACCTCGCCCGGCTAGTTTTTTATATTTTTTGGTAGAGACGGGGTTTCACTGTGTTAGCCAGGATGGTCTCGATTTCCTGACCTCGTGATCCGCCCGTCTCGGCCTCCCAAAGTGCTGGGATTACAGGCTTGAGCCACCGCTCCCGGCTCTGACTGCATTTTTAAACTGATGGTCAGCAAATGCATCCCAGGTATGCGCCCTGGGAAGAAACAGTGGGTAATCGTGTCACACTGCATTTAACTCACCAACAAATTCCACTGCACATTGAGGAGGTGGTGAGATGCAGAGATGGGCTCGACACAGGGCAGGAATTCAGGTAGTCTTTGGGATCCGTAGAGGGAGGCCCTGGGCACTGAATGCCATGGTGTCTAAAAGTCCAGAAAGCTTGGAAAACCTGTAGAAAGAATGTGAGAATGATTCGAAGGGACTTCCCAGGCATAAAACGGGGGAAATACTGCTCATTCGAGTGGCCCCTACAAGCTTCCTCAGTATCCTTGAGGAATCATTGGCTAAAGAGCCTTGGCTACCCAGTGGTTAGGAGGACATATGGTTATGGTCTAGAGCCAGGCTGCCTGGCAGTGAGGTGTAGCAACCTCACATGGTGCTGTGCAACACTGAACAGGTTAATTAACCTCTCTGTTTTTTTGTAATTTTTGTATGTGTGTGTGTGTACAAAATGGAATTATCATGAAGATTAATATTAAGTTCAGCTATGTGAAATTGCTATTCCCCACAGGAAATTGTCAACTATAGGCAATTTCATATGATTCAACCTAATATTCCATAGGGAATGAAGTTAAGAGTTGAAGAGTTCTGACCACAGTGCCTGGCACCGAGTAAGCCCCAGGTAAGTGCTAGTATCTTACTTACAAAGGTTTAGGGAAATACACAGCATCTTCTCTATGTGTTTGTGTGGCGTGCTTCACACTAGTGATCTTCAAACTCTATCACGACCCACCTCTATTAGTCAGAGTTCCCCAAAGAGATAGAACTAACAGGATATGCGTATACATGAAGGGGAGTTTATCAGGAGAACTGACTCACACGAGGGCAACGTGAAGTCCCACAAGAGGCCATCTGCAAGCTGAGGAACAAGGGAGCCAGTCTGAGTCCCAAAACTCAAAAGTAGGGAAGCTGACAGTGCAGCCTCCAGTCTGTGGCCCGAGAGTCCCTGGCAAACCACTGGTTCAAGAGTCCAAAAGCTGAAGAACTTGGAGTCCGATGTTCAAGGGCAGGAAGCATTTAGCACAGGAGAAAGGTGGAGGCCAGAAGACTCCATCAGTCTACTCCTTCCACGCTCCTCTTCCTGCTTTTGTCCTAGCCATGCTGGCAGCTGATTAGATGGTGTCCACCCAGACTGAGGGTGGGTCTGCCTCTCCCAGGCCACTGACTCAAATGTTGATCTCCTTTGGCAACACCCTGACAGACACATCCAGAGACAATACTTTGCATCCTTCAATCCAATCAAATTGACACTTAATATAACCATCTCACCATCAGAGGGTTTTGAGCTGTTAATAGATTAAGAAATAAAATCAGTGGGCCAGAATTTTTCCCAAGAGGATGGAATAGGGGAGAAGACCATAGGATATTTTACACATCATAAAATAAATATCGCTTTAAGAGGCTTGTCAATTCCATCACATGTGTCTGTCCACATGTGTGTGTGCCTATGCACGAGTGTGTACCAAATCACAGTGAGAGATACATTTCATGCTACGCATTAGAGTTAAATAAAGTTTTAAAGTCAGTGCACTCGACCGTATATACTGGACCTTATGAGTACTTGAGGGAATTTTTAAGAGTAATTTTGACTGTGCCACTCACTGATCTGTGGTCTTGAGCGAGTTGCTGGGCCTCTCTGTGACTCAGTTTCTTAATCTAGAAAATGGTGAAGACCCTTGCACCTGCCTCCCAGTACTGAGGTGAAAAAAGCAGGTAAGACGCTTGGCGTATTTCCTGGCATGTAATGAAGAGCCCAGTAGATGCTAGCTGCTGCTGTTTTGTTTGTTCTTTAATTTCCATGGCACGAATGGCATTGCAGAAGGTGAGGCTCTACTGCTAAAGGAAGAAATTGATTTATCCCTGATTTTGGGGAAAGTTCACAAGGCAGAACATTCTTGGATAAAATAACCTAAGAACATCAAACAGCAAACAATTACCCTCATGTAAACAATTACACTGCACTAAGTAACTCTGATATAGAAAGATGGCATCACTGTAGTGAGAGATCAATCCAGGAGGACTTCCTGGAGGAGGAAGTTCTCAGCTGATCTCAAAAAAGATTCAGGGGTGGGATGGGAGGAAGGTTGGGTCAAGGACATCTGGGGAGAAAAAAGGATTGTGCAAAGTTCAAGATGTGATTGGTAAATCATGCACTAATGCCGGGATCAAGAGCTGGACCCACCTCCTGGAGAGGGACCATGGTCAGACAAAGCTCTCTGGGGTCCACAGGAAAGGGACAAATCAGATATCATGGGAGCTCACTGTTGCTGACATATTATGATCATGTCAGGGCCGGGCATCTGCCTAAGTGCTACAAATGTTTATGAATATTAATAAGCATTTTGTTCCCAAAGGACCACAAATCAGTTAATTAGGGCCCTGTCAACCTGTTTATATTATCTATAAGTGAAAACCCGTCAGCAGCCAAACATGAAATTAAGTGAGCCGTGTGTGGGCTGCCACCATCTCCGGATAAACGACACTGGCGGCGTGAGAGCCCCGCCCTCGGCACAAAGGAGGATATTCTCCTCACCGCCCTCATTTCAATCAAGGCAGTGGTTACAGGAGGCCCATGATAGACGGTGCCTCGGGTTTCACCACTGCCTGTTGGGGGATGATTTAAGACTGTCGGTAAATTAGCTGCAATCCGGAGTCTTGGAGGAGAAGAATAATTACCTATAAATCAATGTTCCATGGACAGGTAATCAGGCCCCCATTCCAAGCCCTGATTACGCTGGGCCCAGTGGTCCATCTGTCTCGTCTTCCTGGTGTGATGGGGCTGGGATGGGGGCACTGAGTCATTGGCCCCACCTGGATCGTGTCCGCGTCTGGACAGGTCAGCGTCCCTGAGCCCAGGTGTCTTAAGTGTGTGTCCTGGAACAATCCTCAAGAAGTCGCAGGGCCCTAGAGGCTGAAGCAGAGAGAGAGGGATGGAGGGATGGAGAGAGCGGCAGGGACTGAGGAAGACAGAGATTCATTCAACAACAGTGTGTGCCGAGCACGAGGCTCGCAGCCCAAGATACACACATCAGTGAGCAACGAAACAGACAAGAGAGGTGGCAGGCGACAGAGGAGACCAGGGTATGCCCTGAACTGACCAAGGCGAGATGCCCTGTCCTCCACCTCATGACACGGGTAACTCCTTCCCGAAAACCTCCTTCCCAAAAGCTCCTTCTGGGGGAGAAATCCTTGTTAATATTTTTTCCTCTGGGCAAAATACTATGGTTTCTTGACCATATTTATGCTGAAACAACAGTAAATTCCAACAAGTTGCATTAAAATGGGCACAATGGCTTGAAGAATTAGGATTAACGATCAAAATTCAACCTAATAAGACACAGTCCCTGCGGTAGAGAACTGGGGTAGAAAACACAGATCCTGGAGCCATCTCCCTGGTTCGAATCCAGGCTCTGCCATTTGCCGGCTGTGTGACCTAGGGTAAGTAACTTACCCTAGTGCCTCAGTTTCCTCATCTGTAATACGAAGATAATAACAGGATTGACCATGTGGCAGGATTGAAGGTGGAACATATCAGCTCTCTAGTAATTGCCTGCTTGAGGGGAAGTAGGTAAAAACATTTAGGGCCCACAGCCTAGTTGCAGCACAAACCAGCTGTGCAACCTTGAGAGGTTACTTAACCTCTCTGTTCTCTCATATTCTCTGTGTCCCCTTCCTGTGGGAGTAAAGTGGATCTACTTAGCCAGGTTTGCTCATGAGGATGAGAACCGTGCATCTGTGTTGTAGGTTTGGTTACTTGGTTCTTGCCACTGTCCCACCAAAAGGTAAGCTCTGGGGTAGGGATGTGGTATGACCTGTTCCCTGTTCCCTGCTGGGTCTCTAGGCCCGGCATCACGGGCATGTGACCTGTGCAGTCTCCCATGCTTAGAAGAGCCTCCCACTTGGCTTAGTGCTCTATTGTCACCATCTTAAAATTCTTAAATGTCTTTGAACGAGGGTCCCCGTATTTTCATTTTGCACTGGGCCTGCAGAGCAGGGATCTGGTCCAGCCCACATACATGTACTAGGTGTGATTCTGGTGGATGAATTGGGTCGAAGCGGGAAGGCTCTTTCATCTCTTCCTAAACATGTGAACATCATTTTCTCCCTTGAACCTGCTGCTGCTCTGTGCCTTTCTGTGGGGATGGGGGAACCCCCTCCCCCAGCCTTGGAACTCCAGGTCCCAGCCCTGCTTGCCCTAAAAAGGGCCCCTCTGTCCCTCACAGATGTGCTGGGAGGTGTAAATACAGTTTCCCAGTTGAGAAGTGTTCCAGAGTCACCCTGACATCATGCCCAGCACTGAGCTGGGTCAGGCTGGAGAGAAATGGTGTTGGCCACAGAATCTGCCATCCCATTGCTATGAGTGTCCTGTGGCTGCTGTGACAAGTTACTGCAAACTGCAGGGCTTGCAACAACAGGAGTTTATTCTTTCGAAGTTCTGAGGGCCAGGAGTCTGAAATCAAGGTGTCTGCAGGGCCTCGCTTTATCCAGTGTCTCTCAGGGAGACGCCTTCACAGCCTCTCTCAGCTTTGGGTGGCCCCAGGTGTTCTTGGCTTGTGGTGGCCTCACTCTAGTCCCATCCTTCATTTTCACAGGTCTTCCCCTCTGTGTCATTGTCTCCCTCTTCTGTCTCATAAAAACACTTGTGAAGGTTGTAGGATCTACCTGACTAATCCAGGATGGTCTCCCCTCAAGAGTCTTCACTTCATTATATCCGCAAAGACTTATTTTCTAAATAAGGTTGCATTCACAGGCACCAGAGGTGGAGGCCTTGGACATATCTTCTTGGGGGCCACAGTTCAATGCACTCTATATCCAAGATAGGGCAGAGAATGCCATGAGGGCAAAGGAAGGCAGGAGCATGGCAGTAGCAGCGTATCCACGCACAGCTCTTCTGTGTGCCGGGAGAGGTTCCAGTTGCCTTGTGTGTTCATTAACTCATTTGCTCTGCATATCAACCCATGCTATGACTGTACCCATTTTACAGATAAGGAAACTGATGCACATGCAAAACCAAGTCATTGCTTCAAGACATCCAGCGAGGACAGGTCAGAGCTGGCAGTGGAAGCTGGCAAGTCATCTGTCTACAGAGTCTGAGCTCTAACCCACCTACTCCACTGTGGGCTGGGTTCTTGCATGTGGGCTGGGCTCTCAGATGTAGGTGGTCTGGAGCCAGGCAGGTGACATAAAGAGTGAAGGGGCCTCCAGAAAGTGGCGAGGGCTGGGACGAACTGGAGAGGTAGGTGGGACGTCGTTCCTCAGCACCAGCCAAATGCAGTGCTTTCAACTCTCCCTCTTTTTTAAAAAGGGAGTAAAAATCCAGACTCTTATGTGGAAATTCCCAACGATCAGATTTGGTGATTGATTTATTTTTTAAAAGCAAAATGAAACTCATCAGTAGTCTGTAAATCAGCAGTCAGCTACCACCTCCAGGGTAAAGGAGAGGGTCATTAATTCTGACTTTGGGAGTCAAGAATACAAGAACAGCCAGCGCTGATTTAGGGGACACAGGGTCCTTCCGTGGGCACAGCCATGCTTGGCAGAGCTGCGGGCCCTTGTGGCTCCCCGCGATTGCTGACTCTTAAGTCCTGCTCTCATCTGGCCCTAAAGAAGCCATCAGCAGGAGGTGACAGTGACCATAATTCTGTTTTTATGATTACTGAGCGACGGTCTTTTCAGGCTGAGTGGTGCTGAGTGATGGGTGGTGATTTAGGCGCCTTACAGAGGGATTAGGGAGGTGAAGCTAAATGCATTTTCCTCCGAGGCCCAGACTGGCTGCAAACATGTTTCCATGGAGGATGCTGATAAAAAGCAAATTATTGTATTCTGTTCACAATCAATTCCAACTCCAGACTGCAGACTCCCCCAAGAAATAAAGTATTAACACTTATCGTATGGAGCTGAATTCTTTGAGGAATAGTAATCCTTAAACAAACAGAGACAACATAGTTTCAAACCATTAAAATCCAGTGTGTGCACTCGCTCATCCTTCTTCTTAATGAGCCTTGCGCTGTGTCCATGTATTTGGTGTAAGAAATGAATTCAAGTCACATTTCATTGACAGGGAAAGGGGTGCCCTCGGGGGCATTTGTACTAGAAATAGACATTTTTGCAATGGGATCATCATCTTGTGTGGTGGGCGCTGGGTCTTTCTGACGTTCAGCAGCCATTCCCCCATTCTCTGGCCCTAGGTGTCCTTGGCTCACGAGCTCAATCCTTTTGCTTTGGGTGGATCCAGGGCCGGCCACCTGACCCAGGCCTGGCCCTTCCATTGTCCAGCCTCAATCACTGGTAGGGGTGGGGATGGGGCTGAAGATGTAACCCTGGTTGGTCCAATCAGAGCCGATCCTGGATCGTTGCTGGCACAACAGGGACTGAGGCCTCTCCTGAAATCACAGTTGCCGTGAGGGCAGGATAGCGGCCTGAGGATGCTGCTCGTCATGTCTTTTATTCCTGCCAGCTGAGAATGGAGCCAACTTAAGAGAACAGAGGAACTGAGAGAGAGAAACAGATCAGTGTTTCCAGAGTCCAGAATCCAAGCCACTTAAATCCTGGATCCAGCTGCATCTCAGGCCATAAACCCTTCAAGCTTTCATTTACAGAAGTGATCATACTCCTCTTTACTTTAATCCATCCGATTTGGATTTGTGTCACTTGCAATCAAAAAAGTCCCGGCACACACCTCCTTGTAAGACACCGTCTTCTCCAGAGCACTGGTCTAGCCCACGGTTTTCCCCAAAGGTGACAGCACAGAGACAATGCTCCTCTCTCTGCTCGGTCAGACATGCACCGGCCTGGCCTGGGGTCTTCTGATCATTTTCCTTCCTTCTCTTAAGGCCCTGTTCCAAACATGCAAATCACGGATCCTTCCTTGGTTAATCTCTCCTGGGCAGAGGTTGAGGGCAGGTAGAGGTCACTGGTACATCGTTCATTTGCAACTAATGTGCCCATGATATCTACCTTCCCTCAACCAGTGCACGCTCAGGTTGGGCCCTGGCTATCGAACACTGCAACAAGCCTTCGCCTGCCTAGAGCGATTCCAGAAACACCAAGAAGCATGCCCTCCCCTTTCCCCAAATCCTTCCCACACCATCGCTGCTGCCTGGAATGCCAGCATTAGAGAGTCTCGTTTTGAATTTCCAGATGAAGAAAATCACCCTGGAGAAAAGTAACACTTTAAACCTCACATTAAAGCTTCTTTGATGAGAGCATGAGAATCCGTTTTCCACGAGCAATTGTTGATAAGAGAGAGGTAGAATTTGTGGCACGGTCCAATCTTAGTCCCAGCATTTACGATATTTGGGAGCATGAAAATCTCTGGAGATGCGACCTAGTGGAGTAGAAAGATAACAGGAGGCCCGATTTCTAATCCTGCTGGAGACTCGTTTACCCAGCAAATACTTACTGAACATTAATTATTACATGACAAACTCTGTGCAAAGCACCAGAACAGTGTGAGTTGTGTGACTTTGGGCAGTTTTCTGAGTTGCAGGGGTGAGGCCAGAAACTGTGAAGATGAGGACATTTGGACACTTTCCCTTCCTGCACCATGGCAGGCATTACTAAATGATCAGGACACTCCATCTCGCTGGGGGTTTGGGTGGGTTCTTAATGGGTGCCAGGTGGCTGCATCAGTCAGAATGGGCTAGATTATGCTGTGTAACAAACACACAAGCTGTTTCATAGCTCACAAGAGCAAAGCTGACTTTTTCACAGGGCCGCAGGTCCTCCACAGCTGCACTGCCACTCAACTCCAAGCCACCTGCCATCCAGAACCCCAAGCTCTGTCACAGGGCTTCCCAACCTCAGCACTACTGGCGTTCTCTATCGTGGGGACTGTTCTGTGCATAGAAGGATGTTTAGCAGCATCTGTGGCCTCCACCTATGTCAGGGGTTGAACTGTGCCCCTCAACCCATTTCATATGTTAGAGGCCTAACCCCGGATACTTCAGAATGTGGCCTTATTTGGAAATGGGGTTGCTGCAGATGTCATTAGCTAAGATGAAGTCACACTGGAGTAGGGTGGGGCCGTCATCCAAAATGATTAGCATCCCTAGAAAAGGGGAAAACTGGATGCAGACATGCACCCGGGGAGAACGCCATGTGAAGATGAAGGCAGAGATCAGGGTGATGCTTCTATGAGCTAAGAAACACCGAAGATGGACAGTGACACACCAGAAACTACAGGAGAGGCACGGAACAGATTCTCCTCACAGCCCTCAGACCTTGATGTGGGACTCCAGAACGGTGAGCCCGTCTGTTTCTGTTGCTGAAGCTGCCCAGTCTATGGTACCGTGTTATCGCAGCCCTAGCAAACAAATTCAACCCACAAGGTGCCCGTAGCACCCTCCCCCCAAGTCATGGCACCCACAAGTATCTCTAGACATTGTAAACAGTCCCCTGGGTGTCAGAATCCTCCTGGGCTGAGGACCACACTCTACCAGGAGCATTTCTGGGGACTGGCGGGGCAGGCACAGGTGGAGCTTCAGCTCAGAAGTAGCCCGTGTCACTTCCACTCACTCCATTGGCCGAAGCCAGTCACCAAGGCATGCCTGAGTCCACAGGGTGGGGGTTACGGCCTTCCCACGGAGCGGGGCATTGTGAGGTGAACAGTCACCCATTCTCCCCAAAAGCACCACCTAAGGGGAAGAAGTGGCAGGTGAGCCCGTGGCCTCTCCCTCCCCTCCACTGGGCCTTTGCTCACTTGCCTCCTTCTCCAGGGGGCTTGCCGGGGCTGCGCCCTCTACCACCCTCTCGTTCCGCTTTCCTGCTGTACATTCCTCTGGTTCTTGCCCCTGTCCAACACACGGATTCCCTTTGGACACATTCTGAGTGTCCTCTGGCCCCCTCCCAAATGCCAGCCCACAAGGACAGGCCATTTTTGGTGTTACTCACAGCTCAGCCCCTAGCAGGTCTCCTGCCCAGCGCAGATGCTCCATGGATATTGGTTGAGAGCGAGTGAATCCATGAGCGAATAAAACTATTTCAGGACTAGGTGATCTCCAAGGACATGCCAGAATTCTGCCATTCCAGCAAGAACTGGAGGCTGTTCTTTCCTGTCCCTAAGCCTACCCACCCCATGGTATCACTGCCTGCCAGAATAACAGATCCTGTCACTTATGCCAAGCGAGTAAATGTCCGTCCCTTCCTCATAGTTGGCTAGTTTTGCTCCTACTCAGTAGCCCGCAGGAGCAGGGTGTTTGGTAACCAGGAGCTCCCAGCTGTAATGAGGACACCTGCCGAAGCCAGGGCCTCTGCTGGTTGCTATGGAAACCCTGCAAAGGGAAAGTCAGCCTTTCCTCATCAGAGCTATGTGGAGACAGATGCACTTTGGTGATCTCATTAGCCCTTCCAACCAGTGGCCCCAGGAAGTTTCCTGCTTGCACGCTCTCTGGCCCATCCACCCTCTCCCTGAGCTCTGGAGATGAGAGCAAAGTTGTCTTGGGGTCTTTGGCCTTGTGGGATTTTACAGTCTATGCAATATAATCTACAAGCATTTATTGAGCATCTGTTATGTGCTTGGGCCCAAGTGTAGCCTTTTTCCCCCAAAAAGAAGACACTGAAAAACCCACAGCAGAGTGGCCAAGGCACACGTTCTGGAGCCTGACTCTGGTTCAAGTCCCAGCCCTGCCATTCTCTTGCTATGTGTGGTGCCTTTAAAATACATCTACATTTCTTTGACAGTCCTTCCGCTAGATTTGTGTTTCTCTGCTGTTGACTAGGAATGAGTCATCCTCATGGACAGCATGTGGGAGGAGTGGAAACTGCAAATTCCCAAGGCTTGGTCATAAAAGGCAGTTCAGATCTTGCCCTTTTCTCTCTCTCTCTCTCTCTCCCTCTCTCTCTCTCTCTCTCTCCCTCGACTTGTTTCTTAGCAGCTCTGGCCCAAGGTGTCAGAACTTTGACCACCCTGAAGCTAGGCTGGAATGTCACGATGAGAGATTGCACAGGGACAGACAGAGATGGTGGGGGAGCCTTGGCTCCTGGCCTCAGCATTGCTGTGGGTATGAGGCTTAGGGGGGCAGACATGCCCCAAGGCTACCAGGCAATGCCTTATCTGCAGGGCTCCCAGAATGTGAATTTAAGCCTCCTCCAGCTAACACAGGCTCCCTGCTCCCATGGGGTGGGAGGGAAGAGGCAGAGCCCAGAGGGGAGACAATCTGGTTGTGCAGAGAGGAACACTGAGGGCTGTGCTCTGAGTGGCAAGGCTAGGGGCAAGGCCAGCCATGGGCAGAAGTCGGGGCTGAGCACCATTTGCACAACTCTAGCAAGTTCTAACTTCTTCTTCTATAGTTTATTCTATAGCTCCCAAGACACTGCTCCTTGTGAGTGGTGGTGCCAAGAAAGAGACAGAAGCAAGACACAGGCAGAGAAAGGTAGAGACACAGAGAGGCAGGGAAGTGCCCAGAGGAAGACAGACTGAAACAAAAAGAAAAAGAGAGAACAAGAGAAATTGAGAGAGAGAGCAAGGGAAAGACAGAGAGAGAAACGGAGGCTGGATGGGTTCCAAGAGCTACAGAAAGCGGGGGGGCATTAAGCTCCAGGTATTGAGAACCCCGAGTCTGACCTCATGGAAGTCACTGCTTCTGCCTCCAGGGAACAGGCTGGCAGCTGTTCTTGCTGGACCCCTACTCCTCCATTCCTGGTCCTTCCACCCCTAGACACACAGGACAGGAGTTCCGTGTGCTGCCGCAGGCCTTTGTTTCCCCAAGGGTCCGCTCTGCGCCCAGCCCGGTCTCTGCCCTGACTCCCAAGCTGCCCACCTCCTGGCGTGAACAGATGCGCCCTTCTTCTTGTTTTCCCTGTGGACAGAGGGGACCCAGCCTGGGCTTCTCCAGGCCTGGGCATTGTGGATTCAGGGCAGATGCCCTCCCTGGGAAGTCAGAGGGAACAGATGTGCTTCTGCGGTCTCCATGGAGACCTGCCAGCCGGGCAACATCGATGGGCAGCCAGGCCTCCAAGCTTTTGTCTTTGCAAAGCCTTTTGCTGAATGCGAACATTAAAAGCAAATCTGCCAGGCATCCAGAGAAACTGGAGCTTCCCTCCTGGCCTCTCGGGGCCTGGCTGACTAGGACACCCCAAAGCAGGAACAGATGCATGCGAGCCCTTGGTGAACTCTCAGAGGACCCCAGGCACAGGCTCTGGTTACGTAATGCTCGGCTCCACCCGCTGTTGTTGAAACACGCCAATGCCCACTCCAGTTGTGGTAGGATGGCCCCACAGATCTGCCCTGGAAGAAAGAAAAGAACAACCCTGGCCTGTCTTGAATGGATATAAAAAAGCATGTTTAAGAGGTGGAGGCAGATGACTAGACTATTTCGTGGCCAATTGTTTATTCATCCGGCAATGGACTAGGGTACAGGCAGTGAGCACCCCAGACACAGATTGTCCTCTCATGGAGCTGACATGAAGCAGAGGAGATGGACACTCAACACAGTGACAAACAAAGAAGAAGATTCCAGCCAAGGAAACAAGAGCAGATCGAGGGCTGGAGAGTGAAGAGAGTGGGTGGGGCCTATGTCATGGGGCACACAGGGAATGTGGTTCCAAGCAGGTGACATGAGAGCACAGACCTGAATGAGATGAGAAAAAGTGGCCCAGAAGGAGGGCTCAGAGTGCAGTGCAAAGGCTCCGAGTCCACCTTATTCAGAGGCTAAGGCACTTGCTAATCAGAATTATTCCCACCCACTCGGGATGCTTCCTGGCTTCATGAAGATGGAGGTGCAGCCTCTGCCCCAGCAAGACCTTTTAAGATCTTCTTCCTCTCCCAGAGGGCAGGTCAGGTAGGGGGTGCAGGGAGCTCCACGGGGCTCCCCTTTTCAGGTTGACCTGTACGTGAGGCTGATGATTAGGTGCTGTGGGACCTTGAAACCACAGAGCTGGAAGGTTCCTTTGTGTCACATAACCGCCCAGTGGGTTCTCCTTGCTTGCTGCCCAGACGGAGCCAATTTATCAAGAGAGGAAAATTACAATAGAGAAAGAGTTTAATTCACACAGTACTGGCTAAACGGGAGAGCAGAGTTTTATTACTCAAATCAATCTCTCTGAAAATTCAGAGGCCAGGGTTTTTCAAGGATAGTTTGACATGCAGGAGGCTAGGGAATGGGTGCTGCTGATTGGTTGGGGATGCAAACATAAGGGTGTGGAAAACAGTCCTTGCACTCTGAATTCACTTCTGGGTGGGGCCACAAGGACCAGTTGAGTCAAAAGTCACAGGTCCAGGTAGAGTCATCCAGGGGGTTTTCAGGAATGCAAAAGTCTGAGGAGGTATCTCTAGAGGACACTACTAGGTTCTACAATAGTCATGTTATCTGCAGGAGTAATTGGGGAAGTTGCAAATCTTGTGACCTCCGGAATAATGACTGGCAATCCTTTTTGCCTACATCTTAGTAGAATTTGGCCTCTCATCCTTCTAACCCAGTGTCTTTCATTAGGAGGTTTAGTTCGTGGGAAGGGATATTATCATTTAAAGTCTACACTAAATTTCTCCCAAGGTTAGCTTGCCAAGCCCTGGAATGACCAAGGGCAGTTTGGGGGCTGAAGGCAAGACAGGGGCTGGTTAGGTCAGATGTCTTTCACTGCCATAATTTTATCACTGTTATAATTTTTGCAAAGGTGGTCTTGTCAGAGGGGAACCAGGTGATTCCATTTTGAATAGGGGCTGGATGAAATGAGGCTGAGACCTCCTGGGCTGCATTCCCAGGAGGTTAGGCATTCTTAGTCACAAGATGAGATAGGATGTCAGCACAAGATACAGGTCACAAAGACCCCGCTGATAAAACAGGATGTGGTAAAGAAGCCGGCCAAACCCCACCAAAACCAAGATGGTGACCAAAGTGATCTCTGGTCATCCTCAATGCTCACTATACACCAATTATAATGCATTAGCATGCTAAAAGACACTTCCACCAGTGCCATGGCAGTTTACAAATGCCATGACAACATCAAGAAGTTACTCTATATGGTCTAAAGTGGTGAGGCACCCTCAGTTCCAGGAATTGCCTGTCCCTTTCCTGGAAAACTCATGAATAATCTACCCAGTGTTTAGCATATGATCAAGAAATAACTCTAAGTATACTCAATCAAGCAGCCCATGCTGCTTCTCTGCCTGTGGAGTAACCGTTCTTTTATTCCTTTACTTTACTTGCTTTCACTTTACTCTACGGACTCGCCCCAATTTCTTTCTTGCATGAGGTCCAAGAACCTTCTCTTGGGGTCTGGATCAGGACCCCTTTCTGGTAATGTTTCCAGTCACTTAGGCCAGCATTTCCCAAACATCAGCTTCACATCCACCAGCACCATCTTGTACCTGCATCTCACCTGGGCAAAATTACGTATGTCCCTTCAAACCTGCTTTCCATCCACTCTCTTGTAAGAATCAACCTCATCCTTGGGAATAGCAATTATCACAATATTTCTTGTTCTTTCTATTTCTTGATAAACAGTTATTAACATAGAAACATGCATGTCTGGGCACCACCTGAAATCTGCCCACTGATGCCACTTTGGGCAGCACTGTTCTAGTCCAGTCTCTGAGTTTATGCACAGCTGAGGCCCAGAGACACGAGAGCATTTGTACAAAACCGCAGGATTAGCAAGAGCTCTTCATTTCCAGCTCCCTGTCTGTCCTCTGGGCTGGCTCATTCCCAGCTGACATTCAGAAAACAAGCCCAGTGACCCAGGTCACCCAGTTCTCAGAGGATGCCAGGTCTCAGCGCTCTTTGGTTTCTTTCTGAATAAGCTGTCTCTTTCCTGCTCAATCTCTCCCTTCCATCTTTCCTTCCCTCCCTCCTTTCCTCCTTCCTTCTCCCTCCCTCTCCACTCTTCATAGTTCTGAAGTCACCAAGAAGATTGTGGAAGCTTAACTCTTCCTAACTCACTGATTCCAAGCCACCCTTTCCAGAGAAAGCACCACTCGTTTCACCCTCTTCTCCATAAAGGGGCAAAAAGATCCTTATTCCTCATAAACATTTTGAAATAACCTATCACATCAAATATGGGTCCAATCACCCCCAACAGAATCCTTCAGGGAGGATTAATGGATACATTTACTGATTCAACAATTTTTATTCTTATTTATTTATTTTGCTACTTTTAAAATATGACATTTATTGGTTAGATGGTTTGATACAGAACAGCTTTCCTTTCATTCTGATTTTGAAAGTTCTATACAACTGAATACAAAGGGGAACAAGAAGCACCAAAATCAAACTTGTGATTCGCTGTCCATGTGACATTGACCCGTTCTGTGTGTAACAGATAGTGGCAGTTTTTAAGTTTCCTTTAGAAAAACACGAATTCTACACATTTGCTATTGTTTCCTGCCTAATGCATGGGCTGAAATCACTGGGATCAGCTTCCTTCTTGAAGAAAAAAAGGAGAGGAAAGAGACCAACATAGAGTCAGAACGCATGGCGAATCTTTCTGAAGCTGGCATCTGACTGTCGCGTAGCTTCCCCAGAGCTGCTGGAAAACAGCCCTTTGTGTTTTTTTTGTTTTTTTTTCACAGCCAGGTATTTCATGTAGCAATTGAATCTCAGCGTTTCAACAAATATTTTTTAAGAGTTTAAATGTGAGTCAGACCCTGTTCAAATCATTGGAAGCAAAGCAATGAGCAACAGAAAAATCTTGCCCTGGTGGAGCTTATATTCTGCTTGGGGAAAACAGGTAATTAACCCACAAATAAATAAAGGTATCACTGAAGCAAAAATGAATGAATGAATGAATCGTTAGTCTTCATGCGAATTCCTTTCCATCCGTTAAGATCTGGCTTAACTCTACTTTCTCCTGGCAGCCCTCCCAGCTCCAGAGCATCTGGAAGCTCTGTCCTCTGCCCCCCACGGCACACGACACGTGGCCCTGCGGCGAGCCACCTGCAGCTCAGGGGATGTTCAATGAATGAAAACAGATGAATGAGCATGTGCTTATGTGCAGAAAGCATAACTGCCGATGTGCTTGTGTTTACATGCATTGGATGACAGGTGGGTGTGTGTGTGCACGTGTGCTAATGGAGGAGGCTAGGTATGTGGGTGTGTGTTTGGGTGCAGTGAATTGTATTTTGTGGATTGGAATGAGGTTGTATTCAGCACGAACAAAGATACATTATATAGTATCTGAGCAGGAGGTTTTGTGGTTCACAAGAGTGTGTGTATTTATCATATATGTACAAGAATGTGTGAGTGTGTGTTTTATAAGTGCATGTGTATGTGTGTAACAGAGTGTGTGGGAATGTGTGTGTGTTTGCAAGTGCATGTATATGAGTGTGGGTAAGAGAGTGAGTATATTTGTGTGTGTGTTTGTGTGTGTATGTGTGTAAGACTGAGTATATTTGTGTGTGTTTGCAAGTTTGTGTGTGTTAGTGTGTGTGTTAGCATGCGTGTGGTAGGCACAGACACATGCCTAACAGTTCCTGCCTGACTGGCAAGTGTGGATCACAGACCACATGACTTCCTGGCAATCCAGAAATGCAGAGCAGGGATAGATTTCTGTCCAGGACTCAGAAAGAGAGAAGGGGAGAATGGTAGCGGGGTCAGGCACAGTGGCTCACGCCTGTAATCCCAGAACTTTGGGAGGCTGAGGTGGGTGGATCACCTGAGGTCAGGAGTTTGAGACCAGCCTGGCCAACATGGTGAAACCCCGTCTCTACTAAAAATACAAAAATTAGCCAGGTAAAGTGATGTGCTCCTGTAATCCCAGCTACTCAGGAAGCTAAGGCAGGAGAATCACTTGAATCTGGGAGGCAGACTGCAGTGAGCCGAGATTATACCATTGCACTCCAGCCTGGGCAATAAGAGTGAAACTCCGTCTCAAAAAAAAAAAAAAAAAAAAAAGAAGCTGGTAGAGATGCCCAAGAGCTTGCATCCTGTCTTCCAGGTCCCTTGTACCATCAAGAAGGGAAGCTAAGGGCCAGGCCTACATGCGATCACCTGTGTATGCCAAGGGTGCACCCAAGGCTGCCCAGGCTTGGTTGCTTCCATGTTCCCTCTAAATCCCCTTCTCTGTGAAGACAAAGACCATGGAGCCTCTGCCTTTGAAGAGGCCATGCCTGTCTGAGCTGAGCTCCTCCGTAAGAGGTGGCCTGAGTGTGGGAGGAGCCATCAGACCACTGGGCCCACACTGACTCCATTGGTATGAGCTCCAAGGTGCTGGATAAATGGCTCCATTCCTCTGCTGCCTCATCCACATCACAGGCATAAAAAACCCACCCGGCTCGGGGGACGGAGGAATAAAGAAGGATTAGTTCCCACACAGTACATAACCAATGCCATTCTTGGTGGCATTGCCTGCTCCTATCATGGGGCAAAGCTTCCACACAGGACCCAGGCCAGCAGACACCAGAACTGCCCCTCCACAGTCATTCACCCTCATGGTTCCTGTCTGGCTGCTTGGGAGCTGCCCCTGGGGTTCCCCAGGGCTGTCCCTTCTCCTCCCAGGCCTCCTGACCATTTCCTTGGTCAGGTCTCTGTTCCCCCATCCCTGCCCCCACTGAGGACTGACTTTGGCCTCTTCTTGGAGATCCCAGAGGACTCCCCAGGGACCACCTGTTTCCCCCAGCCCAACCTGGACAGCCTGCCTGGCTGTGATCCTGTGCCTTTCTCCTCTCCCTTTACCCTCCTACTCATCCAGCAGGAGCAAAGCTCTGCCTGCTGTCTTCTGACTCCCCGTCCCCCATCACTGCAAGCAGGAGACCTGGCCACATTAAAGTGGCCCCACGTTCCTGCCCCCCCCACTCACTCCCAAACAAACTCCCACTCCCTCCAGAGAGAAGGCAGGTGGAGGAAGCAAGAGTCGAGAGCTAGGTCTGCACATCTGAGTTCCCCTCAGGACCCTCCCAAGCGCCCCAGAGGGTCCTGGCTTGCTTGGCTCCACGTGCCACCCACGAGCCACACTGGGCAGCTTACCTTTCCAGCCACCCGAAGTCCAGGACTCCAAATCGCCCAGATGGATTCTCAGCCAGAAAAGCCCTCCTGTTGACTTCTTCGCTTCCCTCACTGTTCCAGGGAAGGGCAGGCCACGTGGATTTATTCTCCATTAAATGATACACGCTGATCTACACACCCTCGCTGTAGCCAGAGCCGCTGCCGCAGTGCAGAGCTGTCAGTGTGGCTGGGTGGTCGGAGCCATGGCCCCAGGCTGGGAGGACTCAACTGCTGTCTCAAGGTCCACCTGGGTCCCAGCCACAGCTGAATGGAGCTTCTGACTCCTGTGCCCTTAGAGGAATGGGATGGGGCTTAACCAGAGAGGCCTGATGCCACCGACCCCCCATAGCAAGGACACCAGATGCCTTCCGGGAAGCCAAAGCCTCTGCCACCTCCAACTTCATCCTCAGGTCTCCTGCAGATATCTGTCACAGAATTCAGCCCACGGAGACCAGGAGCTTCAAGGGAGGTCGATCAGGCGTGACTGTGCCAGGGAGCTCAACCCCATCCACCGTTTGCTGACAAAAATCTTCAACTGCTCAAGATGCCTGCACAGAGGATGCAACATGGGGTCAGCATCCACTGGGAAACCATCACTCATGCTGGGGGTGGCCTTAGAGCAGAGCCCGGCCCGTAGTAAATTCTCAGCAAATGCTGCTTATTTTTAATAATGCAGCCACCAATGCTCCCAAAAATGCAATCACCAACTGATGGTTTGCCAAACTTCAGTCATTTACACCTTAGCTTCCTGTTTTTTTTGTTTTTGTTTTTTTGTTTGTTTATTTTTGAGACAGGGTCTCTCTGTCACCCAGGCTGGAGTACAGTGGCTCGATCATGGCTCACCGCAGCCTCAATCTCCCCAGGCTCAGACTCCTGAGTAGCTGGGACTACAGGCGTGAGCTACCACAGCTGGCTAATTTTGTATTTTTTGTAGAGACAGGGTTTCATCATGTTGCCCAGGCAGGTCTCAAACTCTTGGGCTCAAGCGATCCACCTGCCTTGGACTCCCAAAGTCCTGGGATTACAGACATGAGCCACTGCACCCAGCCAGCTTCCTGGTTTTCATGATAGCAACACTTGTCTCTAGTTTTTCCTAGATTTTTCAAAGTGGATACATATTCTACTTAGGCACAGCTATTTTATTACAGACATCACACACACTGTCTCTTTGTATTTTGACATTTAAAACCAGTGCCATAAATAGAAGATGCTAATAAAAGGAAATACAGTGTGAGTAGTATCACAGTGGCTTCCAGGCTCTGAGCCTGAGGCCTGCTCCACCACAGAAGGATGAGCAAGTGATGGTGAAGCATTCAAGGCAGGTTTTCCATGGGTGGAGATCTGGCCAGGGGAAGATAGAGGGATGGAAAGAGATTTGCACCTGCGAGTCCATGTCATTGCGTGGGATATATCAACCTGCCACTGAAACACCTTGCATTTGTCTGAACCCCGCCGCCGCTTTCTGTGTGGCTCACACGTCCCGCACTGTGGGAAACATGGAGCCCCCCAAGCAGCTGGGCACCATGGCTGGAAGATCAGGCCTGAGCCTGGTCAGCCCATGCGCTCCTATCTGGCTCAAATCAGTTCGTTTACCTGCGAATGGGAGGAGATATTAGACTGATTTCCCTAAGGTCCCTGCAGCTCTGATCTGCTGAGAATTCTAGCACAACACATCGCTGTGGCTTTCCAGAATGTTTAAGAACATCAGGAGACCATCAGTTAAGACAACCTGGGGTCATCACCCGGTCAGCCCTGGTTGCTTTATTGAGCACTACCTGTGTCCAGGGCATGGCATAGCATAAATGAGGTGGGTTAGATGATGTGGTCACAGCCTCTCTTAATGGAGAGCAAACTTGCTAAATAGATGGAGAGAACGCACTGCCCAATTGTGAGCAAGCTACCTCCTGGGCCAATCATTCCAGCCCAGCCCGGCATTCCCCAGCCTGCTCCCAGCTCTTACGTGTCTCCCCGGTCCTCATCACTACCTGGTATTCCCTGTACATTTCTTTCTTGTCAGTCTCCCTGAGTGTAATTTAAATTCCATAAGGGAAGGGATAATGCTTCCTGTGTATCCTTAGAGCCTAGAACGGTGCCTGACATGCAGTAGGGTCTCCATGCATGTTTGTTGAATGAATGATAGCCCTTATCACACTGCCTTGTGATTATTTACATTGCAATATGATTAATACGTTCGTTTGTGACTCATCTCTTTTTTTTCTTTCGATAGCCCCTGTGGACTTCTCAACCAAAAAAGAATGGCAAGGTGACTTTCTGTCCTTTGGGAAGCAAACCAGGCCTGGGGGCTCTGAGTTCTGAGCCCCTTTCTGTCTGAGTTTCAAGGCTGACACCTTGTGACCACCAAGTAGTGATGGTAGCCAGGTGCCATGGGAGGGAATGAAGGTTGGCTGGGGGTTACAGAGAGGAAGGAGTTACAGAGAAGAAGGAGTGGGTCCTGCCCATTGGTTCCTAAAGATGGGCAGAAAAGGTGGGGTTTGGGGACTCGAGTCACAAGGAAGGAAGGACCTTTGGGGGGATGGCTCTGGGTGGGTTTGTGGGAAGCCAGGCTGAGTGCACAGAGGGAGGAATGTTTCTGCCGCCCAGCGCCGCAGCAGAACTTGGCCTTGACAATTGCCTGGAGGGCGGGAGGAAGGGCTGGAAGGGTTCTAATAGCAACAGCTACTATCGTTCCCATCGTTATTAGGCTAGCTGGTGCATATCGAGTGCTTACTATGCCAGCAATGTTCTCAGTGTGTCCCACATATTGAGAGATTTAATGATCACAACAGCCCTATGAACAGGGACTATTATTCCCCTTTTACAGATGAAGAAACTGAGGCAAAGAGTGAGGCAGTGACTTTCCGAAAGTCACACAGCTGCTAAGTGACAGAGCCAGGGTTCAACTCAGGTGGTCTGGCTCCAGAAACACAGTTCAACCACTCTCACCTGAGGACGAGGGGCCCTTTTTCTCGGACTGGGTCAGACCCCTCCCCATCCACCCTAAATCATGGATGGGCAAGAAACCCCCAAAATAATGAAGATTCAGTTTAAAAATGAGGAGTTGACACATCTTGGGGGAACAAGTCTCATTTGAGGGTTTCTACCTCCCTTCCCACAAAGGTGTAGACATTGTACCTGCTCCCCCCAGGACGATGACAATATGTAAGCAAACCTCTAACCATGAAACACAAGTCCTGGGCATCCCGGTGGGCAGGGTCTTTGGTTCTCCACAGGGACAGGTCCTGTGAGAGGGTGGCATTCTCCAGGGTAGGAACATCCTCTGTAAATGCAACTCCCAGAGTATCCCCCCAGCCACTGACTGTGCCTTGACTCTGGGTTGGGAAGACCCATCCATGGGAAGAAGCAATAGTTCAGGGTAAAGCCCTGGAGGCAGTCAGGGTTCCAGTCCCAGCTCTGCCAGTAAGTAGCTGTGTGACCTTGGGCAAGTTGCTTGGCCTCTCTGTGCCTCAGTGTCCTCCTCTGTAAAATGGGCATGAAGGTAATGGCCCCTCCCACAGAGAGGACTTGGGGATGAGCTTGGTCAGCACACATAATGGAGCAGTGCTGGACACAAGGTAGGCATCCTGCAAAGTCAGATGTTGTTTCTACTTGTTTGTTTCAGGCTTCTAATCCTATCCCAGCCAGAGCCTGGGAAGAAGGAGATGAAACCAAACCAAAAAGAATGTGGCTGCTAACCAGAAACAGAAATTCTCCTCCAAAGCAGCATTGACCATCTGTGGTTCTCTCTGCAAGGTGAGGGAGCTGAGTTCTTTTCCGACAGGACAACCACCCAGGTCATAAACAAGCCACAAAGACCAAAACCTGGTCTTAACCTCAGACCAGAACGAAGATGAGCAAATCTCACTAAGCAAATGAAATTAAACCCCCAACCACTGCAAGTACAAACAAATGGCACTTCCCTCTGTGGAGTGAGATCAGGGCTCATCATTGGACGCTGAAAAGAAAACGATTCTCTTTTCTCATTTTGAGGGTGATGGAGAGAGGCTGGGGGCTTGAGAGTCATCTTTGGGAGCAGATTTCAGTGGGCAGCTGCAGGAACACAGCTTTCCCTGGGATTCAGAGTAAGTTTTCCTTGCTTTGAACTTTCATTTACAAAGTGCAAAAATATCACGTTCAAGAACTGAGGCTAGACAGCTGGCTCTGGGGCGTGGACCCCTGGGAAAATGGGAGAACCGACCTTCCTTCCTTCGCCTTCCCTCAGCAGCCACTCTGCTGGGGTTGCTTGGCACAGGCCAGGGACAAGCTTGCAGTTATGGAGAAAGTTTTAGTCTCAAGCGTGAGCATGTGGTCACACAGTCACTGGAGGGAAATCGGGGATCAAGGTTGAAGAGGGAGGCCACCACTCTGTTGGTGGAACCGTTATTTTGTGAAATGGAACGCATATTCAGAAAAGTGGGTAATACGTATTTGTTATTATTAGCAGATTGTTGTAAACTGAACATTCAGGTACCCCTTCCACTGCATCATGATACAGACAGATACTCTGGAAGCTTTCTATGTCTCCCTGTCCAATCACAGCCTCCTTTGCTTCTTAAAAGTCATCATTCTTCTGACTTAGGGCACTAGCCTCCTTTTTCTCCTCTGTTTTTACACTGCCTAAGCCTGACCCCCTGAACACACAGAAGTTTAGTTCTGCCTGATTTTGGACTTTCGTGTCTGGTTTCTTTTGCTCAGTGGCATGTTGGATGCAGCCTCATTCTTCCTTGCGCTGCTGATGTTCTGCCTTGGGGTGAGCCCACCGTGAGGTGCTTATCCTTCTGCTGCTGATGGCTGCGGGGGTCATCACCAGGGCACAGGGGCTGTTCCCCATGCTGCTTCGGTGGACGACTTGGACATGTGTCCCACTGCACACGTAAAATGCATGTCTGCTGGGGATCTACCAAGTGTGCAATTGCTAGGGCCAGAGAGTCTTCACATCTTCATCTCCATTAGACAATGCCAAACTTTCCAAAGGGCTGGTGTCAGTGTCTGCGGCCCCCAGCAGCGTGCGTGAGTTCTGGTTGCTCCGTGTCCTTGCTGGCACTTGGCACTGTGGGAATATCACACTCTTGCTTGGGTGCCTGCCCCTGGCCAGAGGCTGGACCTTTATCGGAGGAGGTCAGTGCACAGTAAGAGCCTCCAAAGCAGAGTGGGGACCGTTCACACCTGGACATGACTCCTTTCTGTCCTGTGGGCAACGACTCAAGATGGCAAAGGGAAACAGACCCTGGAGCTCATGTCCCAGCTGCCCCTCTTGGCAGCTCTGTTATCTCAGGTAACTTCTGAGCCTCACGTTATTGGATATTGAATGTGGACAATAATGTGAACCTCAGTGGGCTGTTGTGAGCATCAATGAGTCAATGCCTGCAAAGCATTTAGATGTGGCAGGCCCACAGTGAGTGCTCAACAGCTGACAGCCAGAACTGAAGCCGTCCCACGGTTCCCTGCCTCAGACCCCCAGCACACGGTGAGGATTATGTTGGATTCTGAGGATGGAGTGTAAGACACAAACGGCACAAGAGCACCATTGCCGGTTGAGTTTGCTATATCTGGGCACATCATTTCTTGGTGAGTCTGACATAGCGTTTCCCTCCAGTGCTGAGACACGGCATCCATTTTTTCTAGCTGAGTCCCAGATGAACGAGTTGGCTGACTTTAGGGGCCAGTCATATGGTAGGAAAAATTGTTCACCTTTAAAGAGCACAGCTGCATTTGCCTGGGTGAGATGTTGAGGTGAGAGCAGAGCAGGGAAGAGCACAGAGACCGGGAGGCCGGGTGTGGGTTCCCATTCCATGCTTGTGTGGGGCCCAGCGCTTGGAGAGGGCTAAGATAGCCGGTGCTGTGTCCACACAGATGAGATTGCCTAGGGTTAAAGTGCAGCGGAGGACTTCACTGTCTTCAAGACAAGGTCAGGGGGTCCAGGAAACAGCACTGGATATATTGTAGCCCACCCAGAAATAGGCCTTTGAAAATTCATTTTCAACCTTCTGATTGCATCGAGGAGAAAGTTTCAAGTTCCTTATAGGGAGGTCCTTAAGCACTAATGAGTGCTAATCTCTCTCTATTTTACTTTATTTTATTTTTATTTTATTTTATTTTATTTTATTTTATTTTGAGACAAGGTCTGGCTCTGTTACACAGGTTGAAGTGTGATGGCACGATCTCAGCTGACTGCAGTCTGGAACTCCCAGGCTCAAGCAAACCTCTTACCTCAGCCTCCTAAGTAGCTGGGACTACAGGATAGTGCCAACACACTCCACTCATTTATTTTTTGTAGAGATGGGGTCTTGTTATGTTGCCCAGGCTGGTCTCAAACTCCTGGTGTCAAACAATCCTCCTGCTTTGTACTCCCAAGGTACTGGGATTATAGGCAGGAGGCTCTGTGCACAGTCAAAAATCTTCTTTTTTTTTTGAGATCAGTCTTGCTCTGTCACCCAGGCTGGAGTGCAGGGGCACAGTCTCAGCTCACTGCAACTTCCACCTCCTGGGTTTAAGCAATTCTCCTGCCTCAGCCTCCTGAGTAGCTTGGATTACAGGTGTCTGCCACCATGCCTGGCTAATTTTTATATTTTTAGTAGAGATGGAGTTTCACCATGTTGACCAGGCTGGTCTTGAGCTCCTGACCTCAAGTGACCCGCCAGCCTCAGCCTCCCAAAATGCTGGGATTACAGGCGTGAGCCACCGCACCGGGCCAAAAATCTCTCTTCTGAGAAAAAGGAAAGCCAGCCTCACGGACAGCTTCCAGGGCTCTGTATCTTCCCAGAAGGTACACATCGTGTTTGCTTTTTATGTTTAGGATTCTTGGCTCTTTCTTCTGGCCAGCACTGGTGAGCTGGTGGCCAAGTATCCTATCTGGGGCACGAGCCTCTGCTGCTACTCTAAAGGTGAAATCTTATGCAGTCAAAATCAGCCTTGAAAACGCTATAAACGTCCCGTAGGACAGTGCCCGTGACCTTGTGTATTTACCCTGTGCATCCATCACATGTGCACCTGCACAGCAGACGCACGAGTGCTCAGCATCTAACAGAGTATATGTGCCAAGCCACGTGATGGTGCTTCTTAATAACATCTTTATTGCCATATAACCCACACACCATAAAATCCATCCTTTTAGAAACAATTCCCTCTTCTGCCGCAGGATGCACGCCTTGTGCATGGGCCTTAGAGGTTTCAGAAGAAGCACAAAGTTATGAAACCATCACCGCGGTCTAATTCCACAGCATTTTCATCATTCCCCAAATAAGCCCCACACCTGTTAGCTGTCAGGGCTCTTCACTCTTCACAGTCACTAATCTACTTCTGTCTCTAGGGATGTGCTTATTCTGGACATTTCATATAAATGGAATCATACAAAATACAAAATGTGGCCTTTTTTTTTTTTTTTTTTTTTAAGAAATGGGTCTCTGTTCTTGAAGAAGAAATTCTGTTGTTCAGGCTGGAGTACAGTGGTGCAATCATAGTTCACTGCAACCTCAAACTCCTGGGCTCAAGCCATCCTCCTGCCTCAGCTTCCCCAGTAGCTAAGACTACCAGTGTGAACCACCACATCTGGCTAATTTGAAAAACTGTTGTAGAGACAGATTCTTACTATGTCAGCCAGGCTGGTCTCAAACTCCTAGGGTCAAGCAATCCTCCCACCTTGGCCTCCCAAAGCGCTGAGATTGCAGGTACAAGCTACTTTTCCCTGCCTGGCTTTTTTGACTTAGTATATTTTTAAGGTTTTTCCATGCTGTAGCATGTATCAATATTTCATTGATTTTTATGTCCAAATACTATTACATTGTACAAGTATTCCACATTTTGTTCATCTATTCATTATGTGATGATATACTTGAAGGAGAGAGAGAAGCAGAAAGAGATGGAGACAGAAAGAGTCAGAGGCAGAGAGACAGAGATAGGCAGAGAGAGAGAGAACCCAGGGGATCCTGATACTGGAATTGGTAGGGTCAAGAGCATGTCTGGGGTAACACAGTAGCCAAATAGGAACCTGGGTCAGAGCGCCAGGCTTCTTACCCTCACTTGCTGTGTGACTCCAGGCCAACCCCTTACCCTCTCTGAGTATCAATTTGCTGAGAGAGAAGAATGCTGTGGATCCCCCAAAACATCTCTAAGCTCCCTTTCTTGGACTTTCTACCTTGCTGGCAATGCTGCACTGAGGGGTAACACCGGAAGGCTTATCAGCTGTTGCCACCTGGCTGGAAGAAGTTTACAGTATCATTTCCTGAAATCCGATTTTGATGTGGTGGGGGTAGGGTGCTGCCTAAAGAGTCCATAGGAGCCTTTTAGTTTGACAATGCAGTAGCACAATTCAAAATGGCTTAAGGGAAAAAGAAATAAAGAATTGATGGCTCAGTCACTGAAAAGATACAGGGAACGTCTAGCTGTCAGCCTGGGGTGGGGACAGCCACTACCACTCTCATCTCTGAGATGCACGAAGGGAGTGCATGTGCCTCACTGCAGCTGCCCCTGCATCTGCCGCCAAGTTGCCATCTGATGGCAGTGATTGGAATCAGGGAGACGGAGATCACATGGGGCCCGGGGCCCTGGAGGACTTGTCCAGGGAGGGGAGGGGCAGGACCAAGCATGTGCCATTGTCTCACCAGAGTTCGCCAACAAATCACAAGCTCAAAGATAAAACTATTAAGAATTTCAAGACAGCGATGGCAGGGTATGAAATGCCTTCTGAACCTGTGCCCATCCTGACCGTTCTTTACAGGCAATGACAGGTTGTCAAGGGTAATTTTAAGCAGGCACCCTGTTTACCTTCATGTACCATCTTTAGAACATAATCCTCTTTGTGCCCTCAGAGATCCAGAAGAAGGTGTGGTCCGTGTCCGGGTGCCAGCAGAGCTGGCATTCACATTTTCAATTATGCTTTCCTTTTTCTCTGTACATCATTCTTTCTTTTCATCTTTGTGTGTCTTCAGTTTTGCTGAGCACAGGCACATGGGGTCTTGGAGGTTAACCCTGCCTATTGTGTGAGTCCACAGAATGGGCCCCAAAGCCCTCCTGCTGGACCCAATCCCAAATGTGGCTCAACAAATGCATGGCCTTGAACCATCCAGCCACCAGCTGTTTCTTCATCTGTGAAACAGGAGGGCAGGGCTGAAGTGGGGCTGGCTCCTCCACTTTTCAGAGTCTGAGAATTGCAGGATGCCCTCTGATTAATTCCCCCTACCTCCTACACCACCCCTGCACAGTCCTGACCCCCACACCCATCCCATTCTTTTCTCCTTCTCCCTCTACATCCTGCTGCCCAGAATCTTCTTTCTTGTCCTGGCCCTGAGTTCTAACAGAACCTTGTGGCGGGGTCTCTGGGAAGGGCCACCCAAAGGCCCCATTCCAAACCCTGCAGATCCTCTGGGCAGGGAGTGGGGAGCAGGCGCTGACCACCCCAGAGACAGCAGAGAGGGACACATGCTGGGAGACACATGCTCTATCCGTGTGACTTTCGCTTCTTGGACCACGTGATGCTGAAATGTGATTCATCAATATTTTGTGCCCAGAAGCCATCTGCAGAGTCTAACAGCGAGGAGCTTGGTGCAACGTGTGACTTCGGTGTCTGCTGAATGTGTGCTAATTCCCTTTGTACCCAACACCTCTCCAAAAAGAAGGTGTCAGGTGGGGGTGGCAGCTAAGGGCTGGGAGGCAGCTTCCTGGGAGACTGCAGCAGAGGCTGGCCACACCACGGGCATGGAATGAGTGAAATTGCAGTCTGGAATAAGTGAACTTGCCAGGACTCCCAGGGATCCCTGGAAATGGAAATTGGATAGGAGCTCCAGAGAGGGAGGGAGGAGCTGGGATCAAGGGGATCAGAGGAGACTGTAGACTGAAAAACACCAAACAGAATGAGCCAGGCAGAGAAGGAGAGGCTTTGGTGTGAAAGGCCCAGCCCCAGTCTTCAGATGCTTTCAATATATATGTACCAAGAACCTACTGTATGCCAGGCACAGTGCCCAGGCCTGGGCATACAAGATTCCCAAGGCCCCTGCTCTATTGGGGCTGATGCTCTAGCTGGGGAGGGGTGATGGATAGTAAGCAAGAAAACAATAGTAAACAAGAAATCCATATTATGATTGTGTGTTGTCAAGATGATTAAACAAGGGCATTAAGTAGAGAGTGTGCTGGGAGTGGAGGGGCTGCTTTTGCCTGGGTGGTCAGGGAAGGCCTCATCATAAGAATGCATAACATCAAAACAAAACATGCTGGTCACTGTCCTCAGCTCATTTGCTGTTGTAGCAGACACCAGTATGTCCTTATTAAAGCAGCTTCCTCTCCCTCCTGGTCAAACAAAACGACCACATTTCCCAGCCTCCTTTGCATTTAGGTGCTTCCATGTGACTTAGATTCAACCAAGCATGTGTGGCTGGAGGTAATGCAAGCTTCTTATAGGCCTGGCCCAAAGAACCGCCATATCAACATCCTCTTGTTCCACATGCCAGCCAGAATTACAGAAGCCAGTGGAGAAGGTGGTGGAGCCAAAAGAAGATAGGAGCCTGGATCCCTGAGTCACTGCATGGAAGGCAGCTGCTCAACAACCATGTGAGATGGAAATCAACTTCTATTATGTTAGCCATGGAGATTTAACAGGGTAACTGTCAGTTCCAGTTTGCCTGTAATTGCCCTGGTTTAACACTGAAAGTCCTGCATCCTGAGGAACCTCAGCTTAGGCAAACCTAAATCTAATCACCCTAGATTTGGAGGTCATTTGATATAGCAATGAGCTGCCCTGACTGGTAGATTTATCACATACCAATCTTATAAGATGGGTATTATTATTATCCTCATTGTGTAGATGAATAAACTGAGGCTAGGAAGAAGTTATTTTTCAAGGTCATCTTCCAGAAGGCTACTTAGCTTGTAGGGAAGCCAGGAATTAACAAGAAAGTCTGTCCCTGAGTTTGCACTTCAAACCATAAGGCTGCACTTTCTTTTCGGGGTCCTAGTGAAAAATGAGAATGGAAAAATCTGGTGGAAACGCATCTCAAAGGCAACCTGAAAACTCCTACTCATACTTCAGAATCCACCCATCACATCTGTGTCTATTCATGGTTCCCTGATTATCCAAGGTCGAGAGAAGCATATCCCTCTCTGGAGAATTCTTAAAACATCCTCTCCCTATAATATCTGCAAACTGTATCTTAAATTAACTTTTCCACAGTGGAGGGTGGATTCCACAAAGATGGAGATGCTGTTGTTTCAGATTTATATTCCCTGGAATCCAACATTACCTCCAGCCTATAGTAGATGTTTAAGAAATGTTTATTTTGAGACCCAAACTTTTAACAAGAGCTGAAGGACAGCACAAAGGAGAGTAACAGAGAGATGCACAAACCAGAACAAAGCAGAAGAGATGAGTGGAGAGGCAGAGACAGACGTGGCAGAGAGCCATGGTCATCCCAACCCCTCCGCGTCCTTATCTGTAAAGTGAGGATCATGATCTGGCTCTCTGTGGTCTAACAGACCAGCCTGTGAGTTCTTCCCTGTCGAGTCGACAGTGGTCAGAGACAGCTCCGAGCCAAGTGCTGCTGTTCTTGGTGGGAGAGTGATGAGAGACATCTCTAACGAGACTTGGTAAGCTCAGCGTTCTAATTTGGATTCTTCTGGAAACATCTGATTACTTGGCACAGGGAGAGGCACCGCCCAGCCCAAACCGATGTTTTTCCTTTTGAGCAAAGGCATAAGTCACTGTGATCCCCTGTTAACTGCCTGGCAGGATTCCTTGGGTGTCCCAGGGAGTCCTCCATGCAACTTGGGTATCACTGGGAGCTCCCCACCTTCCTGGTTGGAATGTGTTCCTTTATTTCCCCTGGGAAAGGATCCCAGAAAAGGAGAACCTGAGCTGACCGGACACAAGCAGGAGAAGGGACACATCAGACACAGAGGCCCCTTTCATTTCTGGAGGTGCAATTCAATGTGGCAGACTGTGGTGTGGGATCGAGGTCTGGCTTAGCCCTCTCTTCCATTCCTCCCAGCCCACTGACTGGTTCATGGGTGAGCACTGGACCCAGGCTGATCCAATCTGTGCGAATCCCAAGACTTTTGTAGATTCTTACTGGCAACACTGATCTGGTAGGATTTCACCCTTGAGGTGTTGGGTACATCTTTATCAGCACAAAGGCAGAGCCTGCTGGACAAGGAAGCCAATACAGAGGGAAGCCAAGAGCTGGAGGGCTTCCTGAGCACATTAAGCCCTTGGATCTAGCTGTACCTGAAGCTGGAATTCCTTGGGCTTTTTTGTTACTTGAGCCAATAAGTCCCCATTTGTAGTTCAAGTCAGTTTGAGTTGGAATTCTTTTATTTCTCACATAATGAACTGGACTGTATATTTTTTCTGTTAATCAACACTACCAAGAAGCTAGCATAACTCGGGAAAAAATAGCTTATTCTAAAGTGGGTTATTGGGAGAATTATATCAGACAGTAGAATTCAGAAATGCACCTGAGAAACCTTCTGCTTAGTCAAAGTCCAGCTTCTAGGAAGGCCCATTATTTAAACTGTCTTGAGCTCTCTCTGTGCTGGTCACTGGTTAATGGTGCATTTGTCCTCAGGCTCACTGCCTGCCCTTTTGCTGGGCTCTGTCGCAGGGAGCCTGGCCTCAGCTTCCCCAGACTCCCTTGTCTTTGGGCCAGGTTTGGCCAATCCAAGCCACTGCTGGGGCCATGGAGCATGGAAGAAGGGAGAAGCCAGGGTTTTTCTCACCCTTTTTGCTGCCAGGGGCCAAGGCTGTGCCTTTTCTGTGGCTCTGGCACCCTCTGTGGTCTCTTAGGCCAACCTCAGCCTTGCTGGCTCGCTCCACACCAGTCTTCAGCCTGGCTCGCCAGCCAGCCGCTACAGGGTGATGAATTACTTTCTTCCCTGGGAAAATGAATGTTAAGGTTACCTGTTCATCCTTTGCTGCCAGCTTCAGTGTGGTTAGGAGAAAACAGTTAACCCATTTAAGAGTAAATATTTTGAAGTTGAACTTACCAGAGACAGAGCCAAGCAGGTTTCCACCCCAAGGAAGCAAACATGGTTCAGTAGCGTCCCCACAGACCTGCCATTTCGCTGCTAAATGGGAAAGTATCTGCTAATGATATTGGCATTCTAGTTACTGGAAGAAGTCCTATTCAGGAGAACACCAGGACAAAGTTCCCAGTATTTGGGTTAATATGCTCGTAATAGATCAGCCCAGGACAAAGTTTCTAGTATTTCTGTTCATATGCATGTTATAGATCAGTTACAATGATCTAGTTACTGGCTGGGATACAAGAAAATGTGTAAAATATGTTGATTTCTTATGCCTGTGTAAGGTTAATGGCCTAAGCCAGAATAACTCAAGGGCTTTTCACGGAATCTGTGTCCTCATATGCTCTGCTCGCTATGCTTAGATTCCAAAAAGATTAAGTGCAAGGAAAGGTGAGGTGAGATGCACAGTTTTTATTCTGGAACAATCCTCTGGTCATGAATCCCAATACTTTTTACTGCACTACTAAACTAGATGGGCATTTACTGCCTCCTCTTTGCAGTGTGGGAACACAGGCTTAAGAAGAAAACAAGAAAGGAGAGAGGAGGGATGAAGAAGTAAAGTGGTAAATGTCGAAGTCGGCCTGGCCCCAACCCTGAGACATGAGACCAGCTTGTGAGCAGCTCCAGGTTTCAGAAGGAATCTGTCATTCATTTCCAGGCATCCCATGTACCTGCAATGTCATTGTCTCTCACCTGTCTGGGGGAGCTGAGCAAGACTGAGGCTCACGTAGGCTCCTTCCTCTCCCCATTCCCTGTCAGCCATTGTCTACCTCTGTCCCCAACGGAGGAAGGTGACTGAGGGGTGCAGCATCCACTTGTCCCTCTCACCCTGCATCAGCCAAGTGGGACGAGAAACAGCCGGATGCCAATGGCCAAAGGGAGCTCTTGCCTGGTCCACGTGCCATTGAGGTTTGGCTCTGCCGGGAGAGTGGACAAACCTGGGCTTGGTCCTCGCTGTGCCTGCTGCTAGCACGTTCTTTTCTGTGGCAATAAGATTAAGAATGGACTTGGGCAATCTACTAAAACTGGGACTCATTTCCAAGTCCTCACCTGAAGTGCACTCAGAAAGAAGTGAGGGGCCGGGCGCGGTGGCTCATGCCTGTAATCCCAGCACTTTGGGAGGCCGAGACGGGCGGATCACGAGGTCAGGAGATCGAGACCATCCTGGCTAACACGGTGAAACCCCGTCTCTACCAAAAATACAAAAAAACTAGTCGGGCGAGGTGGCGGGCACCTGTAGTCCCAGCTACTCGGGAGGCTGAGCCAGGAGAATGGCGTAAACCTGGGAGGCGGAACTTGCAGTGAGCTGAGATCCGGCCATTGCACTCCAGCCCGGGCGACAGAGCAAGACTCCGTCTCAAAAAAAAAAAAAAAAGAAAGAAGTGAGGAAGGCATGCTGCAATACTTCAAGGCGATTCCCAGGCACGCCACCTGGGTTGGTGCAGACTCCACAAGCTCAGGACACGGTCCCCAGCAAGACTGCCTTCCCTTCACACACCAGCTCCAAGTCCGGCCACCCACACTTTTGACCACCTGGTTACAAATCAGGGATTCCTACAAGTCACTCAGGTTTCATAATTCACCAGAACAACGCACAGAACTCAGGGAAGCGCCATATGGATGGTTACAATCTTATTATAAAGGTTACAAATCAGGACCAGGCAAATGAAGAGGCACAAAGGGTGAGGTCTGGGATGGTCTCAAACAGAGAGTTCCCATATTCTTCCCTCGTGGAATCAGGAGGCATCCCCCTCCATACACATGGATGTGTTCACCAGTCAGCAAGCTCCCCCCAGGAACCCAGAACAAAAGCCAGACATATTTCTTAACAGGAAAACAGGGTGGTGAACACAATCCTATTCCAGCCACACACCAACCCATCCTCCCCTCTCCTACCACCCAGGGGTCTCCTCCCAGGTTAGGGACCAAAATGCATCAGAAAAAAAGCCCAAGTTAATAATTTGAGTGCACAGAAGTCGTTTTGCCTATGCTTTATCCATTTCTCTTCTCTTTGAGGTTCCTCTCTCCTCCTCATTTTTTCCCTCCAAAAAAGTGTGTTTTTCTTGGGAAACCACCCGCCTCTCACTCTCACCCTACTGGGGTGTCCTGGGCTGACCCTAGGTGTGAGCAGGTGACCCGGGCCTGGCCAATCAGAGCATCAGATTCACCAGCTGCCTGGCTTAGCCCCCAGTCAGTCCACCGAAATGCAAGTCTTAAATTGTCATTGAGATTGTTAAATGGAGAGACATTCTTTGTATGCTGGATTTTATGTTGAGATGGTTAAACAAAGATATATTCTTTTTTATGCTAGATTTTACATTGTGATAACAGAAGCCAAGAAATGCTTGGAGACACCATATAGAGGTAATTTGCCTACATAGGAAGCCACACAATGCAAACAGAGAAAAGTGATTAAAAAGCCAGAAAGGTCGAGTCCTGATAAAAAGATTTAAGCCCATGGATCTAGCCAGGCCTGAAATCCATCTAATCCCCTCTGGACATTTCAATCATGGATCCAAAGAATTTGTGGGTTTTTTTTTTTCTTTTCATTTTCTTTAAAGTCCAGCAATTTTACTTGAACTTGGTGTTGGTCATGATGGGTTACTATTCACGGGATGCAGCCTGCTCTGTCAACAAATAATTTCCAAGCTTTTTGTTTTAAGAAGTTATTTTGAATTATTATTTTCAGTATTTGTATTGCTCCCTTGCTACCTTGTCTTTTTTTCTTTTAGGGATTCCTTTTATCTGTAAGTTGGTTCTTTTCTCTATCAACACCATTTTTTACCCTCTCTCCTAATATTTGCTTCATCTGACCCTTCCGTCCACTATTATCTTCTCTGCCTCCTAAAATCTTTTGAGGCAATTATGTTATCAACAGTCCCCCCTGCTCCCTAACATCTCCAGATGACTCTCCCAGTCCCTCTGCCGACCAGCCTTGCCTGTAATCTGACTCTCTCTGAGGACAAGCAGCCCCTCTCCAAGGAAGCTCTCTTTGTTTCCCTCACAATTCGGGTGCTCCAGGTCTAGAGGCAGGGTCAGTGCCCTCTCCGGTTTTCATGACAATCAATACATCACTTTCCTTCTTCCCTTTTCAAAAGCGCATCTTGCTTGAACCTCTTGCCATGTGTCTTTAACACCCATCCAACATTCTCTGCCCCTCATCTGGAAACATCCCACTCACTCGCCTTTATTCAGTAAAGACTAAAGCTCTTGGCTCACTCTTCTTTTTTTTTCAATCTCATCTAAGGCCCTAACATCCACCCGGGTTCCAATCCTGGCTCCATCCTTTATTAGATGCATTACTGTGGGCCAGGTGCTGAATTTGCTTGTGCCTCAGTTTCCTCACTGGCCAAACAGGACTAAGTGGTCCTTACATAGTTGTCGTAATGATTGAATTAAAGTACAGAAATGCTTAGAACAGTGCGTGGCATTAAATGTAGGCTGCTGTTATTATTATCATCATTTAAATTTTTATCTGGCTTGGCTGGAGGAGCATAAGTAGGCCCTTAGCTGAAATGTGAAGACTTTTTAAAAAACTCTGTGATTTGATTTTGGTATCCCAGAAGGTAGCATCCTAGAGGTATTAATTTATAAACCATTCAAAGGAAATAATGATAAAATGCAACTCCTTGCAAGAGGGCTTATTTATTTATTTTATAAGTAGACTTTACTGCTTCTAACTACTGACCAAACCACCTCACCATCAACTCATGATAAAAAGTCCTCACTGCTAACAATAGGGGAGGAAACAGGAGCATTTCCTGCGTCCACCTTGTTGATTAGCAATGTGTGAGACCTTTGCAGCCCCATGGATGTACCAATATCCTCCAAGGGGGTGTTGGCGTGGCCACCTCCTCCCAAGATCTCCCCACACCACACATCCCCCACCACTGGCATCTCATGACCACACCATCTGATGTGGTTTTGCTGTGTCCCCACCCAAATCTCATCTTGAATTGTAGTTCCCATAATTCCCATGTGTCATGGGAGGGACCCAGTGGGAGATAATTAAATCATGGGAGCGGGTCTTTCCCGTGTTGTTCTCATGATGGTGAATAAGTCTCACAAGACTTGATGGTTTTATAAAGGAGAGGTCCCCTGCACAAGCTCTCTTGCCTGCCACCATGTAATACATGACTTCGCTCCTCATTTGCCTTCCGCCATGATTGTGAGGCCTCCCCAGCCATGTGGAACTGTGGGTCCATTAAAACTCTTTCCTTTATAAATTATGCAGTATTGGGTATATCTTTATTAGCAGCATAAGAACAGACTACTACACACCCTCTCATCCTCTCCGAACTTTCCACCAGCATATTCTATCTCTGGATTTCACATAATTACACAAGCCATTTTCTGAAAACTCCTGTCACCTCCTCCTAAAGTGATTTGTCACCAGCAAATAGAGTGATGGGAGGAGCGTCTTTATTAACCAAGAGATGACTCATAGGGCTGCACACAAAGCCTGTGAAAAGCAATGTTTATTTTCTTGAAATGACATAAAACCATCATTAATCATCCTGCCCAACCTGTCCTGAGTGACCTCCTCGCTTGTTTTACCTTCTACAAATTAACGTAAATCACTAGATTCAGGGTGCATATCTGGAGTGGAGGGTCGGAAGAGCTGCCCAGAAGACCTTTGCTTCTGTTTCTATAAAACATCATACACTAAGAAAAACACACAATTCCATTTCTTTCTTTCCTACAACTGGGCAGGGGTCTTCCAAACTCGACTCTGTTCTTTGTGAACCAACATAGTGGAATTTAACTTTGTACCCCTTCTCCCCCCATAGCTAAACCTTGAACTTACTGACTGGAGTGAATAATAAGGCCACCATATGGAGGACAACATCCTGGTCTAGAAAAACAATCTCCATAATGCACCGGCCCATCCAAAAACAGACTGAAATTATATGTTGAAGCACAGTGGAAATTTCCTCCTGCATGTTTTATGTAAACAAGTTCATTTGTTCATTCAATGAATCCACAGTTCTTCAAAGGCTGTGTTTATATTAAAAGAAAGAAGCAGAAAAATTTGGATTGGCGGGCAGCCAGCTCTACACCTACAGAGTTGTCAAGCTGTTAGAGCAACATTCGGGAGCTCCGATGTTTATGTTGAGATGGGCTTTTAAGCCAAAAGTAAAATATTTTTTTTGGATGAAGCAGCCAGATATGTGAGCAATGGACTCACATCATCAGAGACAAAAAGACCAGTGTTTTGCGAAAGGGCAGAAGCTGAGCTAGTGACGGGCCTCAGACCTTGCGTGGGGCCTGAGCACTGTCTCTTCTTGTGTCTATGGAGCAGCATCTCAGGGGCTTTTACATTAGACAGCTTTAAAGTAACAAAGAAGAGCGAGCATCTGAGGTTAAGACCTTAATACATGATGGTCTCTAGACTACTTACTTAGACCCTCAGGAAAAAATCTACCCACCAAAGGCCTAAAAGTTGGGTTCTTTCCAAGTTTGATATTTTATATTTACTATTTAGAAGACCATGTAGTAATCAAATAGTAGCTTCAAGAGAGGGTCTATGAGAAAGAGTATCTTGTATCCATCAGGATTCTGTGGTTGCAAGTGACAGAAAACTCAACCCCAGTTGGGTTAATCCAACCAAGGGTTTTACTGAATCACAGACTTGAAGCAGGATAGGGATTTTTGCTTTGGCTGTGGCTGGATCCAAGAACTCAAAGGATGTCACCATGTGGCTTTTTTTCTCCATTTTTAAACTCTGCATTCCCCTGAGTTGGCTATATTTTAGGGTAGATGGTCACCCATATGAAGGTGGCCGCTGGCTGCTCCAGCTCAACATTATAACTTCTCAGCAACTGCAGGGCTAAGAGAGCACTGCTCCGGCAGTTACTGAGTCTGATACCTGAGAATTGGCCTTTAGTAACTTTAAATGGGTCACATGTGCATAATGTAACCAATCACTGTGGTCATGGGATAGAGACTTCTCATTGGCCAGACCCAGGTCACATCATAGCCCTGGACCCAACCAAATTACCTGCACAGGGAGTGGAGGAGGGGTGGCTCGCCTAGGAAAATAGGATTTGTTACAAGAGAAAAGGGAAGTGTATTTGGAGCAAGGAATAGTTGGTCTGAAAAACATTTAAGAACAACAACAACAACAAAAAAAAACAGAAGGAAATGGGGTATGTTTAGTTTGAGAATGAGAATAATCATGATTACGATGAATCCTGGAATCTTAAAGTTAGCAGCATCTTCCCAGATTTAGACCAATAGTTTCCAAACACTTTTTTTTTTTAGAGCAACAGACCTATTTTGTCAAATAAAATCTAAAGTCTTTGGGGCCATCCATGATGAAAACAGATCAACACTAAGCTATTTGGTTAAAAAAGGAAAAGGGATAAAGGAGGAAAAAGGACCAATGTCCCACCCTCTTAGTTCTCCCAATTCTTCCAACATCAGCTCTTCCTTGGAAATTGAGGGAAGACAATAAAAAAACTGCTGGGGGTTCAAAGATGACTTTAGGGAGTTAGACCCTGGCCTAGAATAACATTGACTCATACCAAGAAAAACTTCTTCCCTGATCAATTCGCTTTCAATCTTGTTGATTTTATCAAGGAGAAAGTCAAAGGTTCGTGCTAATATATTTTAATAAATTTCCTAGCCCTTGCTAACACTCATTTGAAAAATCAGAGGTCAATTTTTCAGGATCACAGGGCTCTGTGGGTATTCGGCTAGAATTTATTATCAATATTTTCTTCTTACTACTTTTGTTCTTACTATTTCCTCCTATTTAGGGAAATGATTCTGGTTTTCCATTTTATGATGATGACATTTATATGTGTGTATTTTCTTATTTTTTTCTTTTGAGTCAAATTTTTTTGTGTTGTGGCAAAGTATACATATCACAAAATTTATCATTTTCACCCTTTTTAGGTGGATAGATCAGTGGCATTAGATGCTTTCACACTGTTGTGCAAATATCACTACCATCCATTTCCAGAACTTTTTTATCTTCAAAACGGAAACTGTATACCATCTGCAACTCCTCACTCCCTCCCTGCCCTGAGCCCCTGGCAAGTATATATTTCTTTTAAATCCATGTATATAAGTAAAGCACACAGATGTAGGCAAATAAAAATAATTCATATATTACAGTACAGATGGTGCAAAGGGAAGTGGGTAAAATTGCGAGAGATGTTTGGAAAACACTAGAGGAGCTTAGCCCTCCAAAATGATAAAACCCTGTCTACAATATCCCTGCAAACTCACACCCGTGGCTGGAACCTTGGGAATAACAGAGCTCCCTCCTTTGCAAGATGGCCTGTTTCATTTTGCATAGGGTTCTAGAAAGTTCTTCCCCCCATTGAGCCTTGGCCTGAGGACTGGCACTGGATTAATGGGTGGTGATCTTTTTCCTTTCCCACTCTAGTGACTTGGATATTTGGGTTTTGTGGCCATGTTAAAGGTCTCCCTTCTTAGCTAAGTATCCCATGTTTGCTTGCAGATTAGCATCAATGGTGCCGTGACATCGAGGGACCTTTTCAGCCTGGCCAGCACTGACATTCCCACCTTCTGGCCACACCTGCCTGGTTTTCTCTTGGGAACTGCCCCAGCTCTGCTGTCATTCATGTGGATTAGCAAGGCTGACTCCACCCCATGACCCAGGGCTGACCAATCAGAGCAGTCCATTGCCCAAGCCACAGTGATTGGCTCAAAGGTGAGCATGTGATCATGCAGGGCCATTAAAGCCATGTGGGTGCTCTACCCCTAGCCTTACCAGCCTCCTAGCTGTAGGGGCTGCCATAGATGGCACCTTACCCTCCCTTTAATCAGTGCCTTTGGGCTTTTTAAATTCTGAAAACATGACTGTGCCCAAAGATAAGGGACACAAGATTTTTACACATAATTTCTTTACTCAATATTTCTAGCAGCACCTGCCACCAGGCCTGAGCCCCATCCTAAACAAGTTAATTCATTCTAATGAGCTAATACTTGTCACCTTAGAAAGAAGATGACAAATGTTAGCTCACTTAATCTTCAGAACCCTGTGAGGTACCTCCTAGGACTACTTTTATTTTCAGGTGAAGAAACTGAGTCACAAAGGGCTGTAATAACCTGCCCAGGGTTCCACCTGGGCAGGAATTTGAACCCGGGCAGCCCAGCCCTGAATCAATCCTCACACCACCCATAATGCAGCCCTGAGAGCTGCTGTCAATGCCACTAGCACAGCAATGTCACGAAGTGCCACTGTGGCTTTTACTGTCCAGGGTTTTCTCTCTTTCAAAGGTGACTCTGTGCCAGTACTGGTTGCTCTGCAAGGTCTCTCAAATAGAGTGCCTTTGATCCTGAACCTTTTCTCAGAAGCCTCTGAAGGGCTTCACTAGTCTAGGGGCCACTGCAGGTGACCATCTTTCTAGCATCTCAGCTGTCTGCTCTTATATTTCATTATCTGGTCCACAAGGCTGGTGACAAACACTCAAGATAAATTCTGCCCTCCCTCTCTGGAAAACAGAAAAGACATTAAAAATCTCAGCCTTGTGAAATTGAAAATTCCAGCCAAGGGGCCCATGAGGCCCCAGACTGGGAAGGCCCAGTTCCCAGGAGACAGCAGAGTCCTTCTCCGAGATAACATCACCCTTCTGCCCGCACATGCAGAGGCTGTAATTATACACCTTAACCTGGGGCCTTACTCTACTTAATGAGTAATTTGCCAAAACCACGCTACTGTTTGAAGCATGAACCTGGTGTGTGAAGGGTTCATGTGCTTCTATCCCACCTGGCAGCTTCCTCTCCAACATCTGGGATCCTGGGAGAAAATGTCTCTCAACCACACAGCCGCCTCCTCACCCTCCTGCCCCCAGGTGCTTTCCTGGTTTCCCCAGTATCAGAGCTAGCTAATGAAAGAGGCCTTCAAATCGTTTCTCAAAAAGCATGGGCATTGTGGAAAGGGGAGAGAGAAGCTGGGTTTAGCAGTGAGCATTAGTAGGGGCCACAGCTGGTCGCAGGAGGCCAGGGCGTTCCACCCCAAGGTGCCATGCAGGACAGTTTGAGGACAGCCAGAAAGTCCTGTCTCTTCATAAAGAGGAAACTACAGTCTTTGGGCCCACTTTCCTCAAGGAGGTTGCAGGAGTCAAGCGTTTTATTAGGGCCAAAAATGGACCTGGATGAATTGCTGAATAGAAGGCCTTTGAATTGGCCAAAGCAGTGTTGTTTGAGAAATAGATAAGCGTTTGTGTTCATGTTCTTAAAGATCTTGGATGAGACAAAACCCAGGGTCTAGCAGAAACTGCTTGCTGCCCACCTCTTATCTGGTCTTCTCTTCTTCTTTGGAAACAGAACCCCCAGTTTAAGTGGACGCAGGGCTCCCCAGAAGGAAGACGACTTTGCCCACCCTCTCTTGTACTAGGTGAGGTCATGTGATAAAGTAAAGATCAATGTCATATCATAAGAAGTCTTTGGTGAGACTTTGAAGTACAGAACAGGTTCAGGAGGAATATTCACCTTTTGTGCTCTGATTCCATTCCTCATTCTAGCCACCTGGAATGTGGATGTTACAGTGGTGGTCGGCAGCCATCCTGGATTATGAAGTGGCCATGAGGACTAGGAAGTGAACCCTCATGGATACCAAAATCCATGAACAATGAACACTCAAGTCCCTTATACAAAATGGAGTAGTATTTGCATATAAGGTATGCATATCCATGGAGTAGCAGAAATAGGAAAGCTCTGTGGACCCTTATTGACTTCATGGAACTCCCACATCAGCCACGGACTGTTTATCTCCCAAACTTCCTTTAAGTAAGAGAAGAGGAGTGCATCCCTGTGTTGAAGGCTCTCTTGTATTGAACTTTCTGTTCTATGCGATTGCATCTACCCTTACTGATATAGGGGTCTCATGAGGCTCCTCAGGAAGGGGCAGAGCTCTGAGGATCACGCCAAAACTCCACAGCTTGCACGTCAGGTCTCTTGTGGTTAGGAACCAACACTTCCACTGAATGCCATGTCCTCCTGCCCCAGGACCTACCAGGCTCTCCACCCACCCCTACCTTCGCACCTTTCCTGTGCTTGCCATGCTCTCCCCACTTTTTGACCTTTGCCTTTGCAGAAAGTCTTGCCGGGGCCAACCTCACTCCTTACTCTCCACAAATCTCACCATACTTAATGGTTCAACTTTTGACTTTTACCTCTGTCATCTTTCCCAAATATTCTGGGAGATGCCTTGCTAGAGTGACCTATGAGCATTGAATCCTGTCGTTCTTTCCTTGTTCCACACGGGCAAGAGTTCCTCACCCCAGGATTGTGTGATCTTTCAGGAAAGTGTTGGCCCACATTACTTGCCTCTTTGCAGCACAGGCCTTGGTTGGGGAAGTTTCCTACACGTATTTGCAGAACTGAACTGCTCAGGAGAGCTCTGTCTTAGGTGGTCCTGGCTGGATCTGTCCACCAGATTGAGTCAAGAGAATATCTTTTCCAGTCACGTGCAGAAGAGAGCTCAAGTTCACCTTGATGAATGCAGATCTGGGACTCTCCGGGAAAGTTGAATGTGATACAAAACACACATTTTGCACATTCTGATTGACAGCCCAGCATGCTTGTCCACTTCACCAGCCAGACCCTTATTGTCATCACTTTCGACAAAGTTGTGTGAGACCAACCCTGCTGGCCTCTCTTCTCACTGAATCTAGGCCCCCGGTTTACTCTCCCCCAGCCAAACTGGCCTCCTCGCTGCCCTCTGAACAGCTACCACACGCGTGCCTCTACACTGGCTGTTCCCTCTGCCTGGAATGTTCTTCCCAAATCTCAGGCATAGTCACCTCTTCAGTGAGGCTTTCATTAACCCGCCTAGCTAAGACAGCTGCACCTCCTCCACCTCCACACATCCCCCACTCCCACCACTCACTCACTCACTCTCTATCATACTTTTCTTTCTCGGCACATACCAAACTCTGTAGTCATTACCTGTCTTTTTCTCTACAATGTCAGTTCCATGGAATCAGGCCCACTTTTGTCTTTTCATCACTGTATCCCCAGGACCCAGGACACCTTTTACATGGAAAATAAATATTGACTTACTGAGTGAACAAGTGAATGAATTAATGGGTGAGTTAATAAACAAGGCGAACGTTTCCACCTCTTTCAAACTGTGACTCCAAGCAAGTCAGTGCACCTTGCCAGCCTCACTTTCATCTGCAAAGTGGTGCTAATTAAGGAGAGATTAGATTCTTTTTCTCCAAAGCTTGTACAAAGAGAAGCTGTTGCTAAACCACGCATTGTCATGCAGAGGTTATTTAAGCCAATTAAATGAAGCTGTCACACCAGCCCTGCCAGCACTCTCCAGCTCATTCACACGTGAGTGGGTGGTGTCTTGCCCAACGTCCGGAAGCACGTCTCTGCAGAGCTGGCTTCTGGGCTCCTTCCTGGGCTGCACTGCAGCCCGGGACATCATCTACTCAGAGGTGTTGACTGAGCCCCTATCGTGTGCCAGACATTGACATATGCACTGAGGCTACAGCCGTGGAGAAGCCAGACTCTCCTCTGCAAGAGCTTGATGTAGTGAAAAAACAGGTGCTGGACCAGCGGGAGAGACAGCAGTGCACAGGAAACATTCGTGAGCTGGGGAGAGTTGGCTGGGGCAGCAACCCAGGCAGAGGGCTTCTGGAAGGCCTCCCGGAGGAGGGGGCTGGATCCTGAAGGGTGGACAGGAATTAGCTGGAGAGACAGGAAGGGAAGGCTCATCCCGTGAGGAAACATCACAGGCCAAGGCCTGAATCATGAGAGAAGGATGAACACAAAGAAATGAAGGATGGCAGACCATAGACAGGAGAGAGACGCCATCATGCTTCTGACTTCAACAAATCAGAAGGGTCCAGGGATTCAAAGGAGCAGAGTAGACCGAGAGACCCATGAGGCGGCCCCAGAGTGGTCCGAGCATGAGATGGCAGTGCTTTGGACTGGGTGTTTGAATCTTTTTTAAATAACAGCTTTATTGAGAGATAATTTGCATATCATAATGTTCACTCGTTTAATGTATACAATTCTGTGCTTTTGATTAAACTCGGGAAGTTGTGTGGTCATCATCCCTATCTATTCCAGAGCATTGCATTATCCCCAGAGAAACCCTGTACCCATGAGCCGTCACTTCCCATACACTACCCTCCCACTGTAGGCAGACACTGCTACTGTCTGCCTCTGTGGATTTGTCTGTTTTGGTCATTTCATGGAAGTGGAATCAGACAATATGTGATCTTTTGTGATTGGCTTCCTCTGCTTAGCATAATGTTTTCAGGATTCATTCACATTGTAGCATGTGTCAGCATTTCATTCCTTTTTGTGGTAGTATAATATAAATAGAATAATACTCCCAATGTATATATAGTAGTCCCTTGGTATTCATGGAGGACTGGTTCCACAAATCCTGCTGGCCTCCCTTCTCACTGAATCTGCCCCCTGGCTTACTCCACCCCAACCAAACTGGCCTCCTTGCTGCCCTCTTAACAGTTATCACATGTGTGCCTCTGCACTGGTTGTCCCATTTTGATATCCTCATGGATATCCTCATGGATACCACAATCCCTGGATGTTCAAGTACCTGATATAAAATGGAGTAGTATTCACATTTAACCTACACAATACTCCTGTATACTTTAAATCATCTCTAGATTATTTATGATTCCTAATACAAGGTAAATGCTACATAAGTAGTTGTTATACTATATTATTTAGAAAATAATGACAAGGAAAATAGTCTATACATGTTCACTACAGACATGCTCATCATAGGACTGACTACATTTTTGATCTACAATTGGTTGAGTCTTAGGATGTGGAATGATGGATATGGAAGGCCGACTGCACAACTTTTCATTCTTTTTGGTTGGTTTTGTTTTGTGATGGAGTCTTGCTCTGTTGCCCAGGGTGGAGTGCAGTGGCGCGATCTTGGCTCACTGCAGCCTCCACCTCCCAGGTTCAAGCAGTTCTCCTGCTTCAGCCTCCCAAGTAGCTGGAATTACAGGTGTGTGCCACCATGCCCACTAATTTTTTTTTTTTTTTGTATTTTTAGTAGAGACAGGGTTTCACCATGTTGGCCAGGCTGGTCTCGAACTCGTGACCTCAAGTGATCCACCTGCCTCAGCCTCCCAAAGGGAGCTTTTCGTTATTGATCCATTCATCAGTTGATAGACATTTGGGTTGCTTCCACTCTGGGCTATTACAAATAATGCTGCCATCAACATTTGCATGCAAATGTTCGTGAGTACATGTGTTTTTGTTTCTGTTGGGTATATACCTAGGCATGGAATTGCTGCATGGTGTGTGAACTCTGTTTAACTTTTTGAAGAAGCGTCAGACTCTGCCTGAGTGGCTGCACGCTTTGCATTCCCACTGGCAATGAATAAGGCTTCTGGTTTCTCACAACCTCACCAACACTTGTTATTGTCTGTCTTTTTGATTCAAGCCGCCCTAGTGGGTGTGCAGCAGCATCTCATTGTGGTCATGATTTGCAGTTCCCTAAAGATTCCTGATGCTGTGCAACTGCATGTGTTTTCTGGGCATCCTCATATCTTCTTTGGGGAAATTCCTGTCCCTCTGCTCCCCCCAGTGGCTGCTAGGTGGTTGCTTTCTATAGCCGCTTAGTTGAGGTGGTTGGTTTTCAAGGCTACCACGGAGCTGGGGAAATGAGGATGGGTTAGGGCAAGTTGAAACAAAGCTTGCTCTTTCTGAGATTCAGCATTTTCCTGAATAAACATCCTTGTACAGTTTAAGCCTTGGGTTAATATCCAGAGTTCTGAAAAGTTGCTGTTGACAGTTGCTTTTTGGCCAGTGCTCTCATTGTTTTATGGAAGAGTAGATTTGGGAAGGTCTTTACTCTGCTATTCTGAAAGTGCCTTTAATTGAAGTATCCATAGGAGTTAATATCTATTAAGGGCCTACTCTGTGTCAGACACTTATTTAAGCATTTTGCCTATTTAATGCCCCCACAGCCCAAGGAGAAACGTATTATTATGTCCATTTTAGAGTTGAGGAAACTAAGACATTCAGTAACTAAAGGTTAAGTGACTTGCTAAATATTCCCCGGCTGGTAAGCAGGTAGGGCGGGAAGTGGGTGAGAAGAGGAAACACCAGGTCTCTCTTTGGCTCCAGGGGCTCTGCTTTGACCACCTCCTGTCCTGTCCTCTGGCTGCTCATAGGATCAGGAGGGGCCCAGGAAGCCAGGTCGGCTTTTCCCCAAGGTGGGGAAGGAAAGATTTTGCAGCTGGGGGGGAACAAGAGGCTTTCCTTGGTGCATGCCTCACTCTGCCCAGCTCAGCCATACATGCTGTAAAGCCAGCCATGACCTTTCCGGGCCAGGGGTTGGAGTGGGAAAGGAGGTATGCACTGGGTCAAATGGGCAGCGAGGAAGGCAGGTGCCCTGCAGCTAATAGATGGGCCTGTGAGTTGGCAGTCAAGGGAGACTTCATGCAGAGGCTCCATTCCCACCCCACCCGTGCCCTCAGTCAGCTGCCACAAGTCAGCCCACTTCTGTGCCTGCTGCAGCCTGCCCAAGAGCTCCAAAGGCTGGGGTTATGGAGAGGGTCTGAGAGTGTCTTGGTCCAAGCTGGACAGGGTTGGTATAGGAGTCTAATCAAACTTTGTTTTAGTTTTTAAGAGATAGGTTCTTGCTATGCTTCCTGGACTGGAGTTCAGTGGTACAATCATAGCTCACTGCAACCTCCAACTCCTGGGATCAAACAATCCTCCTGCTTCAGCCCCCTGAGTAGCTGGGACTACATGTGCACACCACTGCACCTGGCTAAATCTTATTTTTCAAAGAGTTTTTTACCGGGGCCACCAATCTACCTGGGGCCTCCATCTCCCTCTCCAGCTTCATCTCTCACCACTATTTCACTGGCTCATGCTGGCTGCCTTGCTGTTCCAAGAGCACTCCAAGCACCTGATGAATGAATGGATAGATGGAGGAGTGGATGAATGGAGAGGCAGATGGATGGGCAATGGCTGGATGGCTGGATGGATAGATAGATGGATGAACAGATGAATGGATAGGTGCATGGGTGGATGATGACTGGATGACTAGATGGGTAGATGGGTGAATGGATGGATGGATGAATGGATGGGCGATGACTGGCTGGCTGGATGGATAGATGGATAAACAGATGAATGGATAGATGCATGGATGGATGATGGCTGGATGACTAGATGGGTACATGGGTGAATGGATGGGTGGATGAATGGATGGATGCATGGGTGAATGATGACTGGATGACTAGATGGGTAGATGGATGAATGGATGGATGGATGAAAGGATGGGTGATGGCTGGCTGGCTGGATAGATGGATGAACAGATGAATGGATAGATGCATGGATGGATGATGGCTGGATGACTAGATGGGTAGATGGGTGAATGGATGGATGGATGATGGCTGAATGGCTGGATGGGTAGATAGATGAATGGGTGGATGAATGAAGGGATGGATGATGGCTGGATAGATGGATAAATGGATGGATGGATGGATGAGTAGATGGATGAGTGGATGGATGGATGAATGGATGGATAGATGAAGGGATGGATGATGGCTGGATAGATGGATAGATGGATGGATGGATGGATGGATGATGGATGAATGGATGGATGATGGCTGGATAGATGAATAGATGGATGGATGGATGGATGGATGATGGATGAATGGATGGATGATGGCTGGATAGATGGATAAATGGATGGATGGATAGATGGATGAATGGATGGATGATAGTTGGATAGATTGATAAATGGATGGATGGATGGATAGATGAATGGATGGATGGATGGATGAATGGATGGATGAGTGGAAGGATGTATGTATGTATGTATGGATGGATGGATGATGGATGAATGGATGGATGATGGCTGGATAGATGGATAAATGGATGGATGGATAGATGAATGAATGGATGACAGTTGGATAGATGGATAAATGGATGGATGGATAGATGAATGAATGGATGGATGGATGATGGCTGGATAGATGGATAAATGGATGGATGGATAGATGATGAATGGATGACAGTTGGATAGATGGATAAATGGATGGATGGATAGATGAATGAATGGATGACAGTTGGATAGATGGATAAATGGATGGATGGATGGATGGATGGATGGATGATGGCTGGATAGGTGGATAAATGGATGGATGGACGAATGGATGAATGGATGGATGGATGGATGGACGGATGGATGAATGGATGGATGATAGCTGGGTAGATGGATAAATGGATGGATGGATGGATGAATGGATGGATGATGGTTGAATGGCTGGATGGGTAGATAGATGAATGGATGGATGGATGAATGGATGGACGATGTGTGGATAGATGGATAAATGGATGGATGGATGGATGGATGGATGATGGGTGGGCAGATGGACTGTGGTACCATAGTATGCAGTTATTAGTCATGTGAATGAGTGTATCCGACTCTTTCCTGCGGGTAGCTTTTGTAAGCAGAAGTGGAAGACATTTTGCAGACATTTAGCACCAGAGCCAAGGAGGAGGATCAGGTGACCACTGCACTGTCACCAGCTGGGATTCCCTCAGGAGCAGTCGCAGGTGAGCCCACAGAAAATCCTGCCCCAGTAATATGTCCCTTGGAGTGACTTCAGATACCTCAAGGTTCCCATGGAGTGAAAAAGCCAAGGGATCATTCACTGTGCAGCATTGGGCAAGCTACTGACTTTCTGGGCCTCAGTTTCCCTGTCCGTGAAATTAGGCAAATAATAGCTCCTTACCTTGCATCTGGCTTAGACTCAAGGAGCAGCCAAGTGTGAGGATGGGTGGTGTGGACTTTGGGGCCAGGCTGCCAGGGTTCAAATCCCAGTTCTGCCCCTAATTAGCTACACGGCCTTGGACAGGTGACTTTACCACTCTGAGCCTCAGAAAGCATAGCACCCACTTCCTGGGCTGTGGGGAGGGTCTCAGGCCGAGTGATGAAAGTGCTAAGAAAGCTCTAATTTCAGGGTGTGGCAGGAGGTCAGCTGTCAGTGAATATTAGCTGTCATGATCAGTGCTCAGAAAAGGGACTGTCATGCAGTAGGCACTCAATAAATGCTTCCAGAATAAACGAATTGAAAGAATAGTCACAGGTCTATGAGTGAAGTACTATCATTATTATTCTCATTTTCCAGATGGGAAACTGAGGCCCAAGACACCAAGGAGTCTTTCCAGTGGGATACAGAGACTCAGCATCCCACAAACTGCCCACTCGGGGAGACAGTCTCATGTTCCGCATCAAATTCAGACTGGGTCAGAGATCAGAATTTCCAAATTCAGGGCCTGGGGCCATTGTACACCAGCATCCCTCAAAACCTCCTAAAAATATCCTTTATTTTAAAACCCCAAGGCCTCTCTGGAGGTGGGGAACTACTTTCTTGCAGATGGCCCCAGGCTGGAAGGGTTCTCAGAATAGCTGCCCGCCTGCCCTGCAGTTTCTCACTATCTGGTCCCAACCAGGCCGTCCCCAGCAATGCCTCTTCCCTCTGGCCTGGGAGGGGTTTCTGGCTCCCAAGCCTCCACTGCAGGGCCTCCTGGACATGGTTTTACTGCTGCCCCAGCCCCATCCTTCCCTTCTGCCTTGAGGCTCCCAGAAGGCATTTAGCCTATATTAATAGCTTCGCAGCTTCAGTGGCCAGTGCTTTGATTTACCATAAAATGGTCTTGAATTTAGCTCCAAGGGCAGTGTTGGGGAAGCGGTTGTCATGGGAAAGTATGTGAGGACCGGGGCCCACATTTGCTTCTCCATTTTCCCAAGACCAGAGTCTTCTAGCCCTCTTCATCCCTCCCCAATCCCAATCTGCTACAGGGCCACTGCACGCTGGTGTCATGACTAAGCTCGTTCTCACTTTGGGGCCTTGGACCAGTCGTCCCATGCCTGGTTCCTCCTGCTTGTTCAGGGCTCAGCTGCAATGCCACCTCCCCTAGGAGGCCTCCTGAGCACCCAATTGAGCGCAGCCCCTGTGGTCGCCCTCTTTCCGTCGTCTTCAGAGCACTCGCACTGTTTGGCATTTTCTGATTGGTTTGATTCGTTGTTGGGGTCTGAGTGTCAGATCAGGGAGGGCAGGTCTTGTATGTTTTGCTAAGTTTTTTTTTCCATTGCACCTTGAACCATGCCTGGTGCATAGCATGAGCTTGGTGACCATTTAGGGGTAAGTGGATTGATTCATTCACTAAGAATTAATTTGCCAAGAATGGGCTGTCAACCCAATACATAATCAACAGGGTCAGAATCTAGTTTAAAGAGAATTTATTTAAGTGCAAAGTGTGAGGACAGGCTGCCTAGGAAGCAGAGATTCCAAAGAATAGAAGTCAATGTTTCAAACTATACAAGTTTGGGATTTTTATATAGACAAAGCTTGGAGAGGCTTAGCAGAATTCCAACCTCTTTCTATGTAAGGCTTAATGCGTAGTTATAATGATCTGATTAGTTGAGGTGGCTTTTGTTTTCCAGAAAGGTAAATTTAACATTCTCCATGAAGATGTGACTGTCATGGGGTCTGGGCGCCATCTGGTCTGAGTTAGGTACAGGACAGTAAAGGAGACAGTTAGCCTATAACACAGATCTGTGATTGGAAGGGGGAGAAGGTCTGTTCTTTGGTCTCTCCTAGTCATTTATAGCAACGAGAACAATTAGGAAGACAGTTAAGCTCTAATCTAAGAAGCAGAACTGCAAATATGCGGCCGCAGCTCAGCCGCCAGGGCTTAACTTCTCCCATGGCATAATACATTTAGAGGGTTCTAAATTTTATTTTCTTTTACAGGGCTCACCTGAAACAATTATATTTTAACAAGGCAATAGTAATAACACCACCACCAATTCCCACTGAGGGCTAACTCTGCCAGGCACTGTTCCAAGTGCGTTTTGCATATTATCTCATTTAATCCTCTGCTGATGTGATTGTATTATGTCTTATTATGTCTGTTTCACACCTAAGCTCTGTGTTTGTGCTCCGAATTTCCACGGAAGGAGCCACTCAGTGCTTTAATACTTGGTGTGTGAGTCACCCTAGAAGTCCCCTCCCATGTCCCTGCTGGAGTAAGAGGTTACGAAGCAGTCTCTCCTGCAGGGTCTTAGGCTCAGCAAAGTCCACTAGGACATCGTTTCCCAGGCTGTCTTGTCCCTGCATAAAGACTGAGGCCGCTTTGGGGAACTTTCTGCTGCTAAAGGTTAATAATTCTTTAAAAACACATATCACATACTGTGGATCTGGCATCGTGATAAGTGCTTTAGATATGTTAATACTCCATCCCCAGAACCCTGGAGTGAAGTAGGTGCTATAATTATCCCTGTTTTTTTAAATGTAGAAACAGAGGTACTGAACAGCTAAACATCTTGTCCAAGGTCACACAGCAAAGTGGCAGAGCCAGCCTGGCCTCTAGGTCTGTCCTCTTTACCACCGCTCCAGACTGTCTCTTGATGAAACTGCCCCTCACTGGATATGAAGGGAGACAGAGACGGTGACGTGGCTGCAGAGGGTGACGGTTTCCCCATAACAGCATCAATGTGTCAGTTAGGACTTGTTTGGTTGCAAGCAGCAGGAAGCCATCCCCAGCAGGCTCAGCTGCAAGCTGTTTGACTTCAGGCATGGCTGGATCCAGAACCCCAGATAATGGAATTAGGACCGAGCCTCTTTCAGGGTTCAGCTCGGATTACCTCTGTGGTGGCTGCTTTCTCAGCCTCCATGGGTTGGCAAGATGAGTGTCAGCAATTCTGCACCCATGATTAATCTCACCTATAAACCTTGTGGGAAGACAGAGTGTTCTCTAATCCCTCCAGTGAAAAGCTCGGAATTACCTCTCTTTGAATCTGATTGGATAGCCTTGAGTCAGGAGCCCCCCTGTTAACTTATCATCATGGCTAAGGGAATGAGGCCATTCTCTGATTGGCCAGTCCTAGGCATTATGTCAAGGCCCAGAGGCAGGTGTGGGGGCCAGCTCCACCTGGGGCAACGTGTGGATGGTGGTTCCCGGGACAACACCCATGCTGTGATCAGGAGTGGGGGCAGCAGGAGTCAGGTGGGGAAGCGCCAGGTGTCCACTGTCACGACCAATATGTTACACTCATGGCATAAGAATGGCCTCTGTACCCTGTGTGTAGGTAGGTCAGAAGCTTTTTTGTTTGTATTTTGTGACTTTTATAGAGTTATGACGACAGATATTTTTTTCAAATTTTCATAGCTGTCTCTCTAATGAACTATAATAGGGCATTCATGATCCTTCTGGGAGGTGTGTGACTAACAGGGGAATTTTAGGCACCGTGACAGGGCAAAGGCAGCAGAAATTCTGCAGGAATGCGGGTTGTGGGAGGACAGTGATGTGACATCATTAGGCTGAGAAAGAGGGAGATTTGGGTCCTCGAAGCAAACAGGAATGACACTGGTTAACACTGATGGTACTCTCAACTGCGCCAGGCTCTGTCCTAAGCTTGACCTGCATCCTTCCATTGGAACTTTCAGACAACTCTCCAAGGTGGTGTCCCATTTCTCTGTACAGGCAGATACAGGCACAGTCACTTGTATGCCCGAGACCTCAAGCTGGAGAGTGCTGATGGCCAACATGCTGGTCACCTCTCCAAGCCCTTCCTCCTCCTGGACAACACCCCTGCTCTCTCTGCATGGTCCTGAGCTAAGCCCAGAAGGTGAATCACAAGGGTCTAAGTCAATCGCTGTGTCCCACCTCTCTGCCTGTGATTGGTGGACATTGACCCACTTCTGATCAATGAGATGCAAGGGATGTGCTTGGGGGATTCTGGGAAAATCTTTTCTCTGTAAAGAGAGGGGGCTCAAGGAGCATGTTTTCTCCCCGAGCCTCATCCCCTCCTGTCCTGGGTGTTGTCACCTGACCCTCCTCCCCACCTCCACTGCCAGCACCCCAATCAAAACACAGCATCCTGTGCTCGTTTGCTTGGAATATTCTGGTCTTCTCCTCCCTGGTCTCATGCAGCCCCAGGGTCCTGCTCTAATCCAAGTCAGGCCATGTCCCTCCTCTGCTCGGAGCCCTCCAGGGACTTCCCATCTCACACTGAGTCAAAGCCCAAGACCCCATCATGCCCCACAGGACCCCACTGACCCTTACCCCTTCCCACCCCCTCCCCTGAGTTTCTCCCCTCCACTCACTGTCCCAGCCACTCTGACCTCCTCGAGGGCCCTCGACCTCCCTGGCAGCTCTGTCTCAGGCCTCTGCATCAACTCCTCCCTGTGCAGGGAATGCTCTTCCCCAGAAACCCCCACGAATCCCTCCATCCCCCAGGTCTCTGTTCATAAGTCTCCATCTCCACAAGGCCTTCCTGACACCCGTGTCTAAAATGCAACTCTCCTCATGCCCTGGGCCCCCACCTCTTCCTGATTTAGTTTCTGATACACTGCCTGGTGCACTGAGCTATCTGGTTTGCTGTTGCTCTTGTCCAACCAGAACAGCAGCTCTACAGCAGCTTTGTCTCCTTCACGGGCCCCCACTTGGGGCCTGGGGCAGTGCTGGGCACATGGCTGTCCCCAAATAATAAATAATGACTGAATAAGTGAATGAATGGACATGGGGGCCATGACAATGTGTGACCATGAGGGATGCCTTGGGGCTCACATGAGGCCAGAGGAGCCTGGGCAGTGACTTGGTGACTCTGTGGAGCCCCTGCCTGGCCATGGCTCTCCTGCCTCCAGAGTTCTCCCAAGGGGTAAGGAACTGCCTCCATTGCTGGCACCTTCGCCCACCGCATCTCCCATTGTTGCAGCCACAATTTTCTCACAAGGACGGTGGCTGGATTTGAGCCCAGGCTGTGCAGCTCCAGACCCGGAGCCCAGGGCTCTGTCTGGGGTGTGGCCCAGGGGCAGGTCCTTGGGTGTGTGTGGGTGGCTTGGCTCGGCTCCTCTCCCCAGGTCACTGCAGCGGCCCTGTGCTGTTCTGTTTCCCCATCCAGAAGTCCTGAGGGTCTCAGCAGAGGGACCCAGGATCCAAGTCCATCCACTCCCAGGAGGGTCCCTAGCCAGCCTCTGCCCAGCATGTGGTGTGGGCTTTGCCATGTCCTTCTGCTTCCTAAAATGTTTCCCTTCCAGTACTTTCCAGGCCCAGGTTCCCCATGCAGGGCTGCCTGAGCACCCCCACCCTATGGCCGGCCCTGCTGCCCTGGCTTCCACCTCCAGATCCTTCCTGCCATGTCCCCTCCAATCAGAGCCAACCCATCCTGTGTCCCTCCCAGTGGCTCTGCTGCCTGCTGGACACGTGCATTATCACTGCCGAGGGGCCCACAGGTAATGGGAGGTGCCCCCAGGTCCTGATTTGTGCTTCTCCAGAGCCCTCCTAGAGCTGCAGGTGATGTAGGCGCTTTTCAAACACCAGCAGGGCCTAGATGAGCTGCTCCAGGGACAGGAGTGTTGCGGGCGAATGAGCTGGAGGAGGACCAGTCTTGCAGGGCACAGAGATTTGTGGCTCTCTTCGCTGGCTTTTGGCCCAAACAGTTCTTTGGAAAAGAGCATAGGAATAGCCCCGGTGGGTGGGACCTGTCTCCATGGTGTATGGCCGACACTGGAGGACGATGGAGCTGGGGCTGCTGGGGAGTAGTGAGTCAAGGGAGGGGAGGGGTCCTGGGTGTGAGACACAGGGCTGCCCTCCGTGCCTCACACCCACTGCTGTCAGGAAGCTGTCAGGGGGCCCTGTGGCGCTGAGGTTGGGGAGGGGGGCGTGAGGGGCTGCCACGTCTGTGTCCTCGCAGCGCTAAGCCAGCCCCCTGTCCTGTTTGCAGAGTTGAGGCTACAAAGAAGGACTGAGAACACTGTGCTGCCCTGGCCCACGCACCTCCTCTGCTCCATCTGGGTCTGTCCGGATGGCAGAGGCTCAGAGGCTCTGACCCTACCAGATGGTGGAGGCTCAGAATGTCTGAGCCAGAAGAAGCATGAAAGAAAACCTAGCCTTCCTCCTCCCAGTTAACAGGTGAGTCACATCCCAGTGCCCTGTAGGGACTGCGGAGACAGCTTCCTTCTTCTCTGGGCCCTTCCTGCCCAGCTGCACACACGGCACCATGCAATCCCCTCCTCCTCCTCCTCACTTCTGCTCACATGGGGAAGCCTGTGCTTTGCACATCCTGCACCCCAGGGCTCTTGGACCCTGGACCCCAGGCCGTGGACAGCAGGCCCTCCAAGTTCCACCCGCTGCTCAGCACCATGTCCATTACTCCCTGTCCAAGCCACTGTCCTCTCTCGTCCTGGTGATTAAGACAGGCTCCTGTGGAGTTTCCCGGCTCTGCGCCTGCCCCCATGATCCATTCTCCTCTCAGTCACCAATGTGAGCATGATAAAGTTCAATTAAGATGATGCCACTCTCTCATCTACATTCTTCAATGACTTCTCATTGCTCTTGGAATCAAATCCAAACCCCACTGTGGCTTGCATGATGCCCTGTGATCTGGTCCCTGCCCTCGCTACACACCTCTCCCTCTTCACTTTGCACTAAGCACATTCCCACCTCAGGGCCTTTGCACTTGCTGGCCATGAAGCCTGAATTGCTTTCTTCCCAGACCTTCTTATATCTGACCCCTTTTCATCCTTCTGGTATTAGCTCACCTGTCACCTCCACATGAAGGCCGTATCAGTCAGCATTTTCCAGAGAAACAGAATCCATATGGAGAGAGAGAGAGAGACTTAAGGAATTCACTCATAGGATTATGGGGGTTGGCAAGTGTGACATCTGCAAGCAGACAGGCAGGCTGGGAATTCCAGCAAGAGTTAATGTTGCAGCCTGGAGTCGGAAGGGTGGAAACTCAGGCAGAATTTCTATGTTACAGTCTGGAGTCAGAATTCTGTCCTCTTTGAGGGACTGCACTCTCTCTTAAGGCAGCGGTCCCCAGAACTTTTGGCACCAGGGACCAGTTTTGTGGATGACAATTTTTCCACAGACTGTGGGGAGGTCGGGTGGATAGTTTCAGGGTGAAACTGTTCCACCTCAGATCATCAGGCATTAGCGTCTCATAAGGAGCGTGCAACCTAGATCCCTCACATGCACAGTTCACGATAGGGTTCATGCTCCTATGAGAATCTAATGCTGCCGCTGATCTGACAGGAGGTGGAGACCAGGTGGTAATGTTTGCTCACCCACCACTCACCTCCTGCTGCGCAGCCTGGTTCTTACCAGGCCACAGACTAGTACCCTGGTCCACAGGCCTGGGGGTTGGGGACCTGTGTCTCAAGGCCTTCAACTGATTGCATGACACCCATTCCCGCTGTGGAGGGCACTCTGCGTGACTCAAAGGTTACTGATTTAAATGTCAATCACATCTAAAAATTAACGTCACAGCAACATCTAGTTGGAGTGTAACCAAACAACTGGGCAGCTTCACCCGGCTGATGGGACACCTACAGTGAAGCATCACAGACACCCCCACCCACGCACCGATCTAACGGGGGTCCCTGTGGCAGTTGCTATTAGTTCCTTCCCATAAAGCCCGGAACTTGCAGCGTGCTCTGCAGATTTCCACCTTCCTCTTTGTGCCTGAGGCTGTTTCTCCAGAGTCCCAGAAGGCTGTTCTGCCTTTCGAGCGGATTAGAAATGCCAAAGACGCATCACCCTGCGGGAGTGGCCCTTAGCCAGTGACTCTTGGTAGCTGGTGAGAAAATATCCCAGGCCCCTCGCTCCGCAGCGGGATGACTCTGAGCTGTGTGCTCTACACTGAAGCGCCCCAGGAGGATTGAGCCCGCTGCACGCTATGTTGCTTGCTCTTGCTTGCTTGGTAACACCCTGTGCTGACTGCTTTCCCTCTCCTGTCTCATTTCCCCACCCCTTACCAGTAGTGCCTGGATCCCCTTCCAGACAAACGACTTGCCTCTTGGTTCCATGCTTGAAGTCATCGTCTGGGGGAACTCAAGTTTGGATGCTGCCTCGTTTTTGCTAATCACTCTCTGTATGTCTCCTGGTCTTCTTACCATGGTAGCCTTTGTCAAAATTCGAATCATCTTGTTTTTGTGCCTGCTGTTTTCTTTCTGCTTGCTGGAAGGCTGGGTCCTGAGGGCACAGTGTCCAGCATGGAGGACACACAGTAAATATTCCTGGAAGGAGTGATGGGTGAACGAATAAATAGAATCTCACCCTGCCACCATGATTAAATTCAACCCCAAACTTGCCTGTCCCATTTTTTCCATATCCTGCCACCTCTGAGGCCTAATCTGAAGAACTGATTTGTGCCAGTGGATGAGCACTTTTCTCTAGGTGAGACATGCGGGTGTCAACAAGTACTGTCCTTAGATGTAATTCTTCAACCCAGGAAGCCACTCCAATCAAGAGAACATAAAGCAATGGTGATGGGATGAGGGGGTTCCATGGGGCTTAGGTGCCCTGAGAAGAGCCTCAAATCACAGAATGATGAAGGTCTCCTGGATGCAGTGGCAGGGCGTGAGAGGTATTGCCCTGGGACTCAACA
>NW_012121820.1:5118176-5238172 GCF_000951035.1 Colobus angolensis palliatus | reverse complement strand
GATGTCTTGAAGCACACAGAGAACAGTCCTGGCATTCCTTATGCTGGGCTCTGGCCACAACCCTGACAACCCGGCTACTCTGCTATCCTCCCTGGCCTCTTTCAGGCCAGTTTGTCCCCAGATCGGGTAGTGTGGGAGTTCACCCACCCAGTCAACCCAGACTCAGATGACGCAGAACTGTGCCCAACACAGAACTCCACCAACCTCCACATTGTGATCATTGCACTGAGGACATAAATTCAGCAACATGTGCTGGGTCAGCTGCCTCGTTTTTCTCCAAAGTAGCAAATTTATGGGGCACACGTGCACATGGGTGATTATTTCCCAATAGTTTATAGTATCAAGCCTCCTGTCTTTCCTCCCAATAAATCTAATTTATACGGATTGGCAGATCAAACAGTGCATTTCCTGGCATCGAGAGGCTGTGAATCACTCACGGTGTTTTAGGAAACTTGGGGAGATTAAGGTTTTGCATAATGCAGATGCGGCTGGAAACATATTTGGATGGCCTCGCTGTGGATGCAATTAGAGCAATGAACACCAGGAGAAATAGTTTTTCCCAGGACACAGAAAGGTCTGCTTGGTATGCAAAGAGCACTGTTATTTGCGACACCAGAGCCTGGAACGTGGTGAGCAAAGCACCCAGTGACGGTTTGATTTGCAGCTTTAAGGAATTCAAAGATGAATAAAACATTGAATTAATTGCCGAAGAACTGTTGCCAAGACTGTATGAGATCTAATCACCTTGGAAAGCACACAAGCAAAAAACCAACACACAGAGAACAACAGGCCAAAACTGGGCCTGCGGGACGCTACCTGCCCCAGGCCCCGGAAACCACATTTGGTTTTGAGTATTTTGTCCTACTTGGAATTTTCTCTCATCAATACTCATCTCAAGTCCTCTCAGCCACGAAAGCCTTCTCTGCTTCCCCCAGCCCACAGGATGCTCCTTCAACTGGTTCCTTGTTCACTGGGGAAGTGTTTACTAAGCACCTGCTATGTGTCAGGCACTGCTTTCCCAGGCGCTGGGGAAATAGCACAGAACAAACCAGGCCACCATCCCTGCCCTGGTGGCTGCCTTCCTAAGGGAAGTACGATAACAAGCAAAATAGTGAAATTAATATATTCGAAGGTGCTCAGTGCTATGGAGAAAACAAAGATGAAGTGGGGATAGGAAATGCCGGGAGGTAGGGTCAATCACAGATTGAGGCAAAGGGGTCAGGGAGGTCCCGAGACGGGGACATTTGCACAGATCCCTGAAGGAGGTGAGGGTGGTGACTATGAGGAATGTCAGGCACAGGGAACGGCAAGGGGAGAGGCCTGGAGTAGAGGTTCCCGAGCGTTTGAGAAACTGGAGGCTGGTGTGGCCAAGTAAGTTAGGGGGAGAGTGACAGTGATACATCCAGACAAGGAGCAGGGCCAAGGTCACATAAAGTCAATGCTTGAATTCACCTTTCAATTCATTCGTTCACTCACTCAACAAATATTTTGAGGCTCTATGTGAGCCAGGACATGCTATTTTAGACCCTGAAAATCCAACATTAGACATGACAGGCAAGGTCCCAGTTCTCACCACTGTTTCACCAGGTGCGGTAACGGTGGCTGATGTGGGAGCAGGAGGGAAATTAATTCGCTGAGGTGAGTGGGGAAGTCCAGTCACCACTTGGCTCCAGGCCACGATCCCAGCAGAATTCCCGCTTTTGTTTGCTCTGAGGTGATTCTTGTCTTCCCCATAAGCCCATTTAGCAGATGAGAAAACTAAGGCTCCTTTGGAGTGGAAGTCCTGGCTTCTCCCCGTAAAGTCTGGCAATTAGAGGGAGTAGAATTAACTCCCTTCTCCTTTGCACAGGGCCAGCATGAGGCTTTCGGGAGGTTCTGAGACAGGAAATGTCCTACATCATTTCCCACCGGTCGTGAACTCTACAGCATCTCCCACTGGGAGGGTCACCAACCCTATGGCATCTCCCACCAGGAGGACCATGACCAGTCCCTGGGGCTGTGCTGCTGCACGCCAAGGAGTAGCTGGATCCTAGGAGTGAAGAATCCCCAGCCTGGAAGGGGACCCCCCGCCCCACCAACTGGCCATCACTCTGGGGTCCTCCGGCTTGAAGGCTCTCTGGGGCCACGAGGCCAGGCCTCCTCTCCACATCCAGACAGGCTGACTGGGTACAAAACGTCACGGTGCTTGCTCTGGATGGGCTGGAGTTTTCCCAATTCAGGGGCCAGGGCAGTGGGCGGAGGGCCTGGGCAGAGAGGCAGAGCGGGGTTGTGTCCAGGCTTTGACACCCTGGCCCTGAACTCAAGCCCACCGGAGGCTCCAGGCAGCAGCTGCTCTCTCCTCTGCTGGGGCCTCCTGCCTGGAAGGCCTGCTCCCACCCATAATGCCTAGATTCCTCCCTCCAGGCAGCCCTAGGGACCCCTTTGGGATCCAGATCTGCTCTGCTCCTCACCACAGTGGTCTAGGTGTCAGTTTAAAATCAAGGGACTGTTCACGCTCACCAGGCCGCAGGACATTCAGAGGCCGGGCTGGCTGTTCCCATCCTGTGGTCGCAGAGTGCTGAGGAGGGGAGATAATGGGTGTGATTTCTGTGCAGAGGATGGACAGGGCTCCAGGGACAGAGGCTGCAGGAGTGACAGGCATCATCAGAGACCATTTGTCCAGCAGCTGCTCCAGCCACCTGGTGTGGACGTGGCCTTGTGTCCACACTGTCCAGCGCACCCAGCTTGATGGACATCTGCCTGGCTGTCTCTCCCATTTTCATGTGAAAGGCAGGCCGGACCGGACATGGGGTCTGAGGGCTGCCATCTGCTCCTGGGGGCCGCACTGTGCTGACAGCCATGTGTCCCCCTGACAGGGGCTGCAGGGAAGGGCCAGGCAGACGTCAAGGAGAAGAAGGAAGCAATAGAAGGTGGCTTTCAGGGCTGGTCACGCAGAGGGTGGATTCTGATGGGCAGGGCTGCTGTGGGCAGCGGGCACCATCTCTGTCCCTCCCTGCCCAGGCAGCTCTGGGCTCCCCCAGCTCAGGCGGGCCCCCTTGTCGCCCAGGACCCAGCTGTGGCCGGCAACAGGCACTCACCCCTTCTCAGCTGCTCAGCCATGGAGCCAAGAGCTAACTAGAGGTCCTCTGCACCCGAAGTCTGTGGCCACCAGGCCACCCCGCCTCAGACACTTGGTGGCCAGGGCCTGGGGATGGTCCCCAGGCTGCACCTGGTCAGTGGCCAAGAGGCTGCACCTCTAGGAGCCTCCTCCGTCACTCACCCGCCCCGGCCTGGACAGCCTGGACACTCCAGCCAGAGGCAGCCCAGAGGGTGTGGGAGGGGCTCTCCAGGGAGACAGCAGGAGGGGACACTGCTGTGACCTTGTAGCTGCAGACATGTGTCTCCACAAAGGGAAGAGGCAGCCGTCCACTGTCGCTTTCTGCAGTGACACTGTTCCCTGGTCCGGGCTCTCTGCTGGATTCTAGAAGTGCCTGGGTCAGGACAGCTCACATCTGCCTTCACTGCAGACCCTACTCTGCCGCCCATCTGGGGCGATGTGGCCTCTGCTGTCCAAGACTCACTTTGAGGGGATCCTTTTCCTTGTTTTAGTGGAAACTTGGGGTCCCCCCTTTGAGCGCTTTTAGGGGCTGGGGAGGAGGTGGCTTCGGGGGGCAGTGCGGGGGCTTCATGCACTGCCTGCATGCAGCAGAGACCACGGCTTCATCGGTGGGATTTGTCTGGTGACTGGGCAGGGGGGTCGCCTGGACATGTGCTCCCGGCCTTCAGATGTGACAAGGAGAGGACTATTTGCGGGGGTCCTGTGTGCTGGGGATGGAGCAGGAAATGCCAGGCAGCACCATTTTTCTCCCTCCCCACCCACCCGTGCTCACTCAGAGGGAGTGTACAGATACTCTGTTTGTAATTAAAAAGTAATTTAATTATCTGCTGAAATGAGGTTTCAGAATTAATATTGAAATGAATTCTAGCTGTGCTGTACGATGTCTTTTCTCCCTGCTCATTAGAACATCGGGAGGGGTGAGGAGAGAAGGCCCCGGGAGGAGGGGCATCCTTCCCAGGCGGCTGTCACGGGCCCCCCCGTGAGCTCTCAGGGCAGACACAGCCCAGGATACCCAGACCCAGAGTGACCAAGAGCCCCGGCAAGATGCGGAGGAGCAGAGTTATAACCCGGCAAGAGCCTGATTTCAGGTTGAAACCAGGCTCTGCCATGCAGCAGCTGTGTGACCTCAGGGAAGTTACTGAACTCCTCTGAGCCTCCCATGGAAAATAAGGATGATGGTGCCCCTCACAGCATTGTCAGGAGGATTCAGTGTCCTCCTTCAGGTCTTGACTCGGATGCTGCCTCTGAGTGAGGGCATCCTTGGCCACCCCATTTAAAGTCCCAACCCGGCCTCTGCCACTTCCTCCCTCCTTTCCCCTCTGTCGTCTTCCTGGCTCTTATCACCATCAGACAAACCAAGTTTTCACTTCTTGATCATTGACCAGCCTCGCTGTGAAATGTGAAGTCCTAGGACGCACGTTTTCTTGTCTGTTACGTTTATTGCTTTAGAAGGAATTAAGGACAAGCTACCCCAAATGACGTCACTTTGGTATATAGATTATTTTGAGCCGCAGGCACTGGAGAAACAGCAGGTGCAGGCAGGGCCCTCTGACCTCCCCTTTTCTAACCAAGAACAGGCCATGACATTTCCCACGAGATACATGCTCCCTTTGCACCAGGAAGAGAGCATCCTTATCACCAAACACTGGGAGTGGATGCCGAGGTGCATCCGCACAAACGCACTTACTAAAATAACCCTTTGCTTCCACCAGTTCTACTCATTTCTCCCCTACGTATCTTCCAGTTCCTTCCCCATGATTTACTGCCCCCAGTCCAAACCCTTTTGTCTCATCATTTCTTCACAAATACATCATTTCTTCAAGAGAGATAAATGCTTTCTGCACTGGGCACCTCTTCAGGGCTTCCTTCTCTTGTGAAAGCCCCGTGTACACGTCAAAATGTAGTCAAGCTTGTCCACTTTCTCCTATTTATCTGCCCTATGTCAGCTGAATTCAGAACTCAGCCAGACTCTAAGACGTGAAGGAGAATTTTTTTTCGTTCCCAACACTTTATTCCTAGACCCCATAGTAGCTGCTGCCACGTAGTAGGTGTTCAGCAAAGGCCTGTTTGGGTGAAATAATAAATCAATGAACGGGTGGTGAATGAATGAAGGCACAAGACACAGAGCCCTGGGAGCAGTGACTTTGCCATAGGTTCCCTGAGTGTCCCAAGGATAGCACTGCCCGTCAGCCCGTGCCTCCCTCTCCAGGCTGTTTCCTTCCATCCGTTTCCCCAACACTCATCCATGAGCGCCTGTAAGTACCAGGTGCCATGTCCAGGCACCCTGAGAACATAGCAGTGCAAAAATGGTACATATTCCTGTCCTCCTGGAGTTGATATTTTGAGACAGGAGACAGAATTGAAGAAGTGAATGATTAAGTATAAACTATAATGTCAGACTGGGATAAGACTTAGGAAGAAAAAAAGTGCTGGAGGAAGGAATCAGAGAGTCACGGGCGCTGGGTGAGCAAAGGAGGTCTAAGGGACTGCTGCGGAAGGAGGCCTGAGATCTGGAGGAGGCGAGGGAGCCTGGCAGAATTGGGAGTGGGATGGTGGGGGGAACAGGGGGCTTCAGCACAGGGAAGAGCAAGGCCAAGCCTGGGTGGGTGCAGCCTAGAGAGTCTGGGGGCTGCAAGGAACTCCTGTGGGGTGGGAGGTGGACTGAGGAGGAGCTGGTGCCCCAAGCCCAGGCGAGGGTTTGGTTTTTGTGCTGAGCAGGCTGGGGGCTGGGAAGTCCCAGCACAGGCGGGACAGGACCTGAGCAAGGTTTTAAGTCCCCCAGGGCCACGTGTGGCGACCCACTGTGGGGGTGAAGGGGAAGGAAGGGAACCCCGGGAGAAGGCCACTCAGTGGGCTGGGTATGGTGGGGCTGGGCCAGGGTGGAGGCCAGGGAGATGGGACACGGGGCCAGAGCAGGAAGAAAGGGTGGCAGAAGGAAAAAAGCGTGAGCATGCAGGGTCTGTGCTTTGGTTGATTTTTTTTCCTTAGAAGCCTCAACCCCAACATACCACTTATTTGTCAGATGTGGGTCACCGCCTGCCAATCACAGTCTAGGGGCAGGTCCCATGAGCCCCCTGGAGCTGCTGCCCTGGGCTGGGCACGTGGCCTCAGGAGGCCCTGGGCTGGGCACGCAGCAAGAGGGGGCACAGGCAGTGGAGACTCACCCCGCCCCATGTGGCCACAACCTCAGCAGGTTACTGCATCTTGGTCTGTGGTCCTTAAAGAGGGGACGGTGCCCTGGGGAATCACTGGGAAGATGAAGTGGGTGCCATGAGCAGACAACTGGCTGCAGGGTGGGCACAGAGTCACCATCAGCAGGAGGCTGCTGGGGAACCAAGGTAGTGTTCTGCCCCACCCTGGGAAATGGGCTCCTAGAGCCGAGGATCACTGAGTCTTACAGGAAGCCCAGACAGCTCAAGGCCCCTATCGACCAATGAGCTGATCAATACTTTGTCAGCTGAAGCTTCCTGGCAAGGGAGTGGTTCCCAGCACTGGGCTTTTAGGACTGGCAGGGACGCTGGGGACCTGGCTTCCTGGATGTCCTGGCTGGTGGGTGGACGCAGGCCTCCTCAAGTGGCTCTGACAAGAGCCTCATCGATTCAAACATAGCAGGTGGGTGCCAAAATCTGCAGGCAAATGAGGGCAGGACCACAAGGCACAGCCACAGAGCACATGCCCAGGGCAGGTATTTACACAGTGAGCACCCACGGGGCGTTGCTGGTGTCTGTCCTGAGTTACTGAGTGTTGGGTGTGTTGAACATGCCCGGCCCTTGCACACGCCCATGGGCTGCATTTGAGTCTGGGATTCCAGTTGTGACTCCTGCGGTGGGCCCTCCATAAATAGCTGTGGATTTGGTGGTGGAAGCCGAGCCTGGGGAGGCCAGTCTGGGTGCACCATGGGCCCTCACAGCTGCTGCAGGGGCGGATCTCCCAGGGCCGCCAAGTATTTCCCTTCCCTCGTCTCCTCCTCTGTCTCACTCCACCCCTCCTCCTCCCTCCTCCTCTGATCCAGCACAACTGACATCGAGCCCCTGGAGGCCTGGGGATTATGGATTCTGGGCAGACACATGCTGGGGGCTAAGGAATTACCCAGCAGCTATTGATCCCCAGGCTGCGGGGCGGGGGCGGTTTACTCCAGCTCCCAGCCCCAGGGAAGGATAAAGCCTCCTGACCCCCAACCTGGCAGAGGCTACGCAGAGACAGTATGTCCACCCCTGGGTGCAGGGGACGCAGGGAGGAAACGGACCCTGTCCCCACCCTCAGGGACATCCCAGGCCCACAACTATGAGCATTAGTCATACTGTGCTCTGAGTCTGGTCCTCATACTCAGGTGAACGGGAAACTTATCATCCCTGTCCTCGTCTCCCAATTTAATGTCTCATTCCCAGTCCCCATTCGGGGGAGTGAGGAGGCGGCAACTTCAACCCACACCAGGGTACCTCCTCGAGGCCATGTGATAGTTCTGGGATTTGGCAGGTGACTAAGTGTGAAGGGAGCCAGGACCTCCGTGACCTCTCTCAGCAGGCCCTGTGCCTCACAGCACACCAGCGACTCCCCTCTTCCTCACACATGCCCGTTCCCTCTAGCAGTAAACCATGCCAGCCTGCTGCCATGGTCTGTTTAGGCTGCTATCACAAAATACCATAAATGGGTGCCTTTTAAACAACAGGAATTTCTTTCTCACGGTTCTGGAGAACATGGAGTCCGTAATCAAGGTGCCTGCAGATTCAGTGCTGGAGAGGGCTTACTCTCCGGTTCATAAAATGCTGCCTGCTTGCCATGTCTTTGGATGGTGGAAGGGCTGAGCCAGCTCTCTGGGGGCTATCTGATACGGGAACTCATTCCATTCATGAATCCTAGTCACCTCCAAAGCTCCCACTTCCTAATATCTTTGGGGTTAGGATTTCAACATTTGAATTTGGAAGAGACACAAAAGTTCAGACCATAGCATCTGTATTCTAGTAGAACCAGAATTCACATACTTCTCGCCTCCTTCATTGCTACCACACATCCAAGCCTCCTTACCTCCCTCCTGGATACTGCACTGGACCCATTTCTGGTCTTCTGCAGTTCCTCCTCCATATTCAGCCAGAAGGGCCCTGCGAAGACCTGAGACAGCTCCTGTTCCTCCTCCGCACAGCACTCCTTCCCTCCAAAGCCAGTCCTTGCAGTTGTCTACAAGGCCCTGCCTGATGTGACCCCGGTTATGTTTTGCCCTCATCTTCCCCGCTTCCCTCTTTCTCACCTTGTTTCAGCCACAGCAGCCTCATTGCTGTTCCTCAAACACACCTGGCACCATCTGACCTCAGGGCCTTTGCACGTGCTACTTTCTCTACCTGAATGCCCTTTCTCCAGATGTCTAGCCACGTGGCTTTCTCCCTCAACAAATCCAGGTCTTTTCTCAAATGTCACCTTATCAGTGAGCCCTTCCCGATTATGCAATATATAATTTAGACCCACACAATCACACACATGCATGCGCAGTCACAGACACACACACACACACACACACACACACACACATCTTATCCCTCTCGCCTACATTCTTTTTCTCCTTTGTAGTTACCACCACTCAACATGTTATTTATTTACTCATTTACTCTGTTTACTGCTGACTTCACTGATAGAATATCAGCTGCATGAGGACAACAGCTGTTTGCTCACAGCTGTGTCTCTTGCACCTGGCATTCAATACTTTTCTGTTGACTGGATGGTGAGTGGATAGATGGATGGATGGATGGATGGGAAGATGGATGGATGGATAGATGGATGGATGGATGAGTGCACGGATGGATGGGTGGATGGATGGATGGATGATGAGTGGATGGACGGATGGATGGATGGATAGATAGATGGATGGATGAGTGCATGCATGGATGGATGGGTGGATGGATGGATGGATGAGTGGCTGGCTGGCTGGATGGGTGGATGGATGGATGGATGGATGAGTTGATGGATGGATGGGTGAATGGATGGGTGGATGGATGGGTGGACGGATGAGTGGATGGATGAGTGGATGGATGGATGGATGATGAGTGGATGGATGGGTGAATGGGTGGGAAGGTGGATGGATGGATGAATGGATGGATGGATAGGTGACTGGGTGGGAAGCTGGGTGGATGGGTAGGTGTTGGATGGATAGATCAATGGTTGTGCATTGCTCCTGTCAAGCTGATCTGGAGGCCCCTGCTCCTTCTGGGGCAAGTATCAGACGCAGACACCTTAGGGAGACTGACCTGGATCCCCTGTGTCTAATGCCCCAGCAAGGTGGCCAGAGTCCCTGATGGGTGTGATGTGTGGGCTCTGAGTACAGCAAGGGCCTGGGAAGAGTTCAAGGGGCAGCAAGGCCCAGGCAGGGAATAACTGCACCTCGAGTCTAGGTCAAGCTCAGTCCTGCAAGCATTTTATGTTTGGCTCACATGGTGCTTTTAAAATGAACTTTTAGTAATACTTAAAAATCAGGAGACTTCATAGAATAACCCCTGGTTTCTTGTGAAAGCAAAGAATAAAGTTTCAAAGGGCCTTGCTTCCTTCACATAACAATTAGCCAGACCTGGGGAGTGGCCGTCCCTTTTCATGGCACCTCCCTCCAGTTCACTGCCACCCCCAACAGGCCCGTTCACCCATTACGTCCTTCCCTGGCCCCTTTAGGCGTGTGTGTTCGCAGCCCCTGCCTGGTTGGCTGCTGGATCCAAGAGGATGGCAGAGAGTACCCACCCCACATGGTACAGGAGCTGTGGGGTATTTTCATGTGCCCCCAAGTAGCCCAGAAGTAGCAGAGAGACCAGCTGGGCTAGGAGGGCTATGGGACCAGCACAAGGAGCGTGTCCAGGATGCCCACGATCCAGGCTGCAGGACGAGTGTCTCAGCACATGCTAACTCGGAGGGATGTTACCCAATGACCATGTTAGTTCTCACTGTCACCTGGTACCAGGTAAACCCTCCAAAAAGGTAAAGGGACACCCTAAGTTGTCTGAGGTCAAACTTCCACTACACATGCAACATGGGGATTCAAATAGAAATAATAGTTAACATGGCAGGCATCGCAATGTCTAAGTCCTTTTAGGAGAAAATGTTTTTAAATGTCCCAGCCACATGAAGAAAACATTCTATTACTGTCCCATTTCATAGACGAGGAAACACATGTTCACGCCCAGCGTGTTCAAGTATACTTGGCTAAGGTCACAGGGCTGGGAGGAAGCGAGTGCAAACCAGGCATTCCGGTTCCAGAATCTGCGCTTCAACCAGTTTGCACTAATGCCACCAAGATATTGTGAAGTTTCGCAACAAAAGGTGCATTTCTGCCACTTGAGTGGTGGATTGAGGTGTGGCTTCACCTCCTCTCTAAACAGGACCCGTACAACACCAACTGCTTCCTGGACCTCTTCAGGCCGGGGCTGCCCTGTTGTACACGACAGTGAACTGGAGGGCATGTGCCCATGTAAACAGCTGGGCTGTTCGGTGTGGGGGTGGCAGGGGCACTGCAGCCTGACCTCTGCTTCAGCCTCTTCCTTCCTTGGGGAAGTGGTTAATTGGTTGGCCAGGCCAGAGGGTCACTCCTAGAAGCCCCTGGGACACAATCGATTTCTACTCAGAAAGCCTCAGTTTGGGCCAGCTGTCACTCGTCACTTGTCAGCATCACTGGGGAGTCACTTGGGCTGGAGAAGAAAGTGCCCTGAGCTCCATCCTCAGCCACATGGGCTCAAACTCCCAGTACAGAGACTCCCAGCCCAGCCTGCCCTCAAATAGAAATGCTTGTTAACAGGTCCTGCACTGTTCAGAAAAGAAAGTCATAAAATACCATAACCCAGCTAGACACGTTATTTTATAAAGGTCAGTGAATGCCCAAACATGCTAAACAGTGAAATAACAGCGATTCTAATAAGATGTTATTGAGTATATGATAAAATGTTTTCTATACGTACCTCTGCGAGCGTGACCACACTGAAATGAAGCCGTGAGGTGTTCACACCTAAGCACAAGAGGACAGTGAACATGGGAGTGCAGAGGCAGACTGTGGTGCAGTGACCTCATACCACAAGAACCCGACGGTGGGTGTGCCACAAGGTAGACAGTCTTTCCTCAATGTCAAAGGTTGATGCCGTCCATAAAAATTCAGCACATCTTGGCCGGGTGCGGTGGCTCACACCTGTAATCCCGGCACTTTGGGAGGCTGAGGCAGTTGGATCACCTGAGGTCAGGAGTTCGAGACCAGCTTGACCAACATGGCGAAACCCTGTCTCTACTAAAAGTACGAAAATTAGCCAGGCGTGGTGGCGCATGCTTGTAATCCCAGTACTTGGGAGGCAGAGGTAGGAGAATCAACCCCGGGAAAATCACAGGGGAGGATAAAAAGAAAAGCCTTTGTGGTGACACAACAATGTCCACCCTGTCCTTTGTCCTTTCCAGGACACAGGCTGATTCTGGGCGTGTCCTGTCTCCCCTGCAGCTGTGGCTGGAAGTCCAGGACACTGACGCCCCCCAGAGTACGGCCCTCACTGCATGTGGAGGGATGCGGGTGTGCAATGCGCCTGCAGCCTTGTGGCTCACGGGGACACTGCTGGGCGCAGGTCCTGGACTGTTTCCCCAGTCCCCAGCAGTCTAAGCTTCCGATGCCTGCAGAGGTGACGTGTTGACACATTCAATGTCTATGGGGATGCCTTCCCTTCCCACACCCACTCCAGGGTTCCTGGGTCATGTCCCAAATAGACGAGTTGCCCTTGAATGTGACTCAGGGTCTGCCTCTGGGGAGGCCAAACTGAGACCCCAGCTGAGTGAGAATCTGGAGTTAGAGCCTCAGGAACGGGTTTCACCTCCTCGAATGTCTGGCAGGACATGGAAGTCTGGCTGGACCGGACACTGGCCCGGGTTGTGAAGGACCTTCCCATGCACGAAGGGCACAATGTCAGCACCCCGGCCCCGCCCACTGCTCTCAGTGAGGACCAAGTATGTTCCCACAATTCTCAGAACTTGCCCGGGGTCAGGACCACCCACCCCGAGAAATCCCACAACTGATCCCTCCAGTCAGGGACTGTGAGACCCACAACCCGGACAGCCGCCTGGGAGCTCCGGTCTGTGAGGAACAGAGGCTGACTGCCCCGTCCCTTCCTTTCCCATCTGTGCAGCCACCTGTCCTCCCTGTTTCAGGCAGGAGGGGAAACTCCTTTGTCCCCCACCTTTGTCCTCACTGTGATGCCTCGGGTACCTTCCTTGAAGGGTGCAGTGCACAGTTCAGAGGTCACGAGCGCTGGCATGGGCGGAACCACTCCCATATGTGTTTTATTTCATTCACAGAAGTGGCCCCCGAGTGTACTGAAAAGTGGAATCTGTAGTCAAAATTTTTAAATAAGGAGATTTTACATTTAAAGAGCTGCATTTCCAATTTCTCTTGTGTAATCACAAGCCGTGGGAACACGAGTGACATATGCCCTCGGTAGGGATCCCTGAAGCTGAGCTGCAGCTGCCCCTCCACACGGGGTCTGTGCTCCCCATTTTGCCACAGTCCCCACTCCTCCCTGTTGTCTCCACTTCTGGCCTGTTTCACTCACTCACACTCCCTGCCTCGCCCCTGTGAGTTTGTGTCCCTGCCAGACTGGGGACTCCACAGTGAGGCTGAGGTCACCCCACTCTCTCCCAATGTTGCGGAGCTGTTACAAGGACAAATGATTTAGTGAATGTGAAGTGCCTGGAACGTAGGTGAGCAATACAGGTCAAACAATCTTAGGATTATGGTTACTGTTTACAAAGTTATAGAGACGACATAGTGTAGAGTCAGGAGGGTGGGCTCTGCAGTGTGGCTGCCTGGACTCAAATCCCCACTTGGCCATTTCATCTCCGAGTGACCTTGGGCAAGTTACTAACCTCTCTGTCACTCGGTTACCTTGTCAGTAACCTGGATGGTCAAAATTGCACCAACTTCCTGGGGCTGTGGGGGTTGAATGAGCTCAGGCACCTCGAGCGCCCAGACCCCAGCCGCCCACAGTGAACGCGTCGATAAGCAGCAGCTGCACATGTGTTAGCGCTGTTGTTCCTCAGCACTCCCTACCTCACCCAAGCCCCCACGAAATTCGGATGCCACTTCAGGTCTTCCTCTTCCAGGAGGCCCTCCCTGACCATCACAGGCTATGAGCACCTCATGTAAACATGCTTCTGCTCAGCGCCCAGACCTCCCCAAGTCAGCATGTCAGGCGTGCGTCTCCACAACCATAACAATCACAATGGTGACGATAGTGATGATGACGATGATGACAATGAATGGTTATCGAGTCCTGAAAAGAGGCCAGGAGTTGCATTTCACTCTCTGAGCCACCTCATTTAATGGACCAAGGGTGATGAGGACTCGGGTGTCATTCCTGCACCCACCTGACCTCCTAATAGGAGGGAAGGAACAGCACACACATGCCAAGCACCTGCTTTGTACCAGGCACATTCATACAGATTGACTCCCTTAATTCTGTGGCATCTGCATTACCATTACCCCCATTCCACAGACCAGGAAACTGAGGCTGGGAGGGTGAGGTGACCGGCCTGGGGTCACACAGCCGGTGAGTGACAGAGGGTCAAATACCAGGCTCTGCCCATATCTCCATGATGTGTTTCCTCCAGCTGTGAGTGGGAAGAAGATTCTGCAAGGCTGCTGCCCTGGGTGGGCTGTTGGCACAGAGAACAGAGCAACAGTTGGAGGCAGACATCTGGGTCCTCTCCCTGCCCTCCGATAAGCTCCCCTGGACACACTCCACATCAGGACCCCGGGTCCCCTGGGAGGATGTCTGCTCACCTCTGGGAGGGGAGGGGAGCTGATGAGAATGAAGGGCCCCTCCCTGCAGTGCCCGGACCCCAGTCCCAGCTCTTCACATCACAGATGGTGGCACCTCAGCACCTCGAGGATGTGAGAAGAAAGGGCATGGGGCTCTCATTTCTCTCCTCTCCTCTCATCTCTCTCTCCTCTCCAGTCCTCTCCTCACCTCCACGGCTCACCTCTAGGCCCCTGAGTGTTGGAATTAACGCCGACCTATGCCATGCCAGGTGTTTCCTTGAATCATTCCTTGGCCTTTTGGTTGCAGGAACCCAAATCAAGGACTAGAATAAAACCAAGAACAGAGACACAGCAATGCCTGGTTTGCTGTTCCCTATTCACAAGGTGGCTTCAGGCACAGCTGCATCCAGAGACTCTTACAGTGTCACTAGGGTGCCTCCTCTCCGTCTCTCAGCCCTGCTTCCCTCTGTGTCAGCGGAGTTCTCAGACTGGCCCTTCAGGTAGTGGCAAGGTGGGTCCCCAGGGGCCAGGCTTCCATCCTCCAAGTCAGCACCCTAAGCAGAAACTGGACTCTCCCCCAGTGACTCTGGCACAGTCTTGGGGTGACGTTCATTGGCTCAGACAGAGTCTATGGATGTTACTGGCCAGACCCAGGTCGTGTGACACCCCTGTGCAAAGAAGGGGCTTGAACCATCTGGACTGAGAGTGGGGAGGAGTTTGCCCTGTGACCCCTGGGTGGGTGTCAGGGTGCAGGCTGCGGTATCTGTGGCCACAATATCAGTGTTGGGTCCGCAGGGATCAGTCCTGCCAGAGATGCTTTCTTGCTGCCTGCGTAGCCTCCACACCTGTCTCTTTGTCCTCCCAGAGATTCGAGAGCCCCTGGCGACCCTTTAATCCATTCCTTTCTCTGCTCAAACCAGCTGGAGTGGAGCCTCTGGTTGCAAGAGGAGCGCTGATGCTCTTACGGTAAAGCCTCATTTTACAAGATGGGGAGGCTGACCCCAGGGAGGGGAAGTGACTCCCAGCGTCACAGGTCCCATGAGTGGTGGAGACAGGATTTGAACTGGGGACTCAAGACAGCTGTGCCTGCTCCACTCCAGGCTGATGTGGTCTCCTTTCTGCAGGGCCAGGGCCAGACCCTCAGCAAGGCTGCTGGGGGGTCTTGGGGACAGAGCTGCTGCCCTGGCTGGGGTGGCCTTGCAGGAAGAACGGGCCAGCCTGCTGTCCTTCCTGGGTAGGCTGAGTCTTGCTCTGTCCTGTCCAGTTTTAATAGCCTGAGGGCAGAGGGGAGGCAAAGGTGAGCTCTAGTGAGCCATTGATTGCTCAGCGGGAAGCTGGCTCTGGCCCCAGCACGTTTCCTCCTAATGGATGGGAAGAAAACATGAGGACAGCGGTGCCCTGTCGCGGGACCCCCTCGGGCATCTGGCTCATTCCCACCGTCTGCGCCTTCTGAGGCCCGAGATGGACTTTTCAGGAGGTGGCCCAGGGTGAGAGAGGCTGTTTGTCTGGTTCCAGCTCTCACCCCCACCGTCCAGCAGGACCTGGATCCCCCCATTTGCTCAGACGTTCAGGCTGCTTCTGTTCAGGGATGGGGCCGTCACTCTGCTGTTCAAGGCAGACCTGAGAGCCACCTGGAGTCCCTCAGTGTGGCTTTTCCACTCTGACCCAAGGCAGGCCACCTCTGCACACATGCCCTGTCCACACTGAGGCAGAGCCCCCGTCACTTCTCCCTGGGTCACCGCAGATGCCTCCACACGGGGCCTCTGCAGTTTACTGTCCCCATGGCAATGACAGGGCTCTTTAAACCTGCAAGTCGGGCCTTGTCATCTCTCTGCCCGCTATCCCCCATGGCTCCCCACCTGACTCAGAATGAATGCGAGAGCCCCAGCCTTGGCCCCAGCCTGTGCCACATGACTGCCCTTTGTCCTCGGAGTCCTCTCCCCACCTCCCCCTGCTCTGTGACCTGCAGGCTGACCAGGTGGCCCACACCACAAGGCTCCCTTGCCTCTGGTTCTGGATGTGTCCCCCAGTGGGGATTCCCAGCGGGAGGTCAGCAGGGTAGTGTTGGGGTTCACCTGGCTCCTTCCTTTCAGGGTCACCTGGGGCTGGCTGCATCCTGGCCTCCATTCTATCCTCCACTACAGGATGATCTTTTCTGCCCCAGGGCCTTTGCACTGCTGCTTCCTCTGCCTGGCCTGCTCCTTATCCCGCCCCTCCAGCATTCAGTACACAGTGCAGCCAAGGGCTGCACGAGGAAACCTGGGGGAGGGAGGGGCAGGTGGTGCAAGAAAAACAGGAGATTCCTTTGGGCCACGTGGACCTGGGGCAGAATAAATCTCAATGGAGATGTCAAGCTAGTGGCTGTCACTCAGAACCCAGAGCTTCAAAGAGGGGACTGAGCTGGAGGCAGACGTTGGGGGTGTCTTGGTTGATGTGTGTCCTGCAGTGTCACCTTTCCAGGGACACCTCCTCACCCCTCCCATCTACAGTGTGTGCTCCTGCTTCCCCCATGGATCCCTAAAGCAGCACATTTTATGCTCATCACACAAACCTCATCATACAGTGATCATTCTTGGTGATTAGTGTACAGTACTGCCTTTCATCTTCCATTCTAACTACTGAATCTCAAGGGTCAAACACAATCCCAGTCGTGTAGTAAATGTTCAGTGGTGTTTGGCTAAATAAAATAATCAATGAATGCACAGTGTGCACTTAACACACACGCACATTCGGAGCCCTGTCCCACCTGTACACACTCATGCACCTGTGTGCATGAACACGCCCACCCTAGAATCCTTTCCTGATGGTGGGATTCTTGTGTCCAATGACACAACACAGCTCCCCAGGAGGAGCTTCAAATGGTGCCCACCACAGAGCCAGTGCCCACCTTCACTGCCCCGCAGACACCTGTGAATTCGAACCAGGCATTTACCTAGACTCTCTCTCCCAGCACGAGCATCATCAGACCTCTATGGGTTTGTGCTTTGTCCCCGTTTCTCTGCTCCGAGTGTCTGGGGAGGATTCATGGAGGACACAACATCATGAGACCTGAGTGACTTAGAGCTTGAGGACATCGACCACAGCATCTTCAGAGGGAAGGCAATTCAGATGGCAACCTTCCCAGTGGATGACGTCACGTGGTTTCCCTGGGGAAGCCCCGCCCCCAGCTGCTCCTTCCTGAGGCCCTACCTGCCCTTCCAGGCCCAGCCCAGTCCTGCCTCTTCCCAGGAGTTTCCTCTGAGGTCCTGGGTCACAGGGAAGGGTCTCCTCCCAGCTCTTGAGGCAGCTCTGCCCGCCCACCCACTGGGGTTCATTTCTGGTCAGAGCTCCTCCCTCCTCCCCAGGGCCTCAAGAGAGCTGCTTATCCCCCAAAGACTGTCCTTGGTGTCTTCTTAGCTGAGGACGGAGTGTTAAACACATTACAGACAGGACCATGGTATCCCACACTATGCCATAAAAGGAAAGTTACAACTTTCAACCTCTGTAAATATTTAAAAGTAACGAAATTATACTCCAAGTCTTATAAAATATTAATTGTGTCAAGGGTCCCTTGTATAAAAATATACATGTATACATTAACACTATAACTCTCTAGAACCACAAATATGACACAAAATTAATGTAGGTGCTAGAACAAATATTACAAGGTTTATTCACACTGGCTTAGCTTCTCTTTCTAGAGCTTAGGAGGCTGTTTGGGGATAATTGATCAATTTTGACTGTGCCAAAAGTTGGTACAAAGTCTGGGCTTTGGAGCTGTCGATGTGCATGCAGCTGAGGTCAAGGGTGGGTTTGATCTTAAGAGCTGTGCAACCTTGGGAGGAACGTCAGCCCATCTGCTATCCAGGTTTCCTGATCTGTAAAATGGAATCAGCACAGGATCCTCCCTCAAGGGTTGTCTGGGGCTGCAGTGAAATCACACGTGAATTGTGTGAACAGTGGACACAGGACCGGGTGACTTCTCATTAAATCAGAAGCTTTCATCGTCACTCAGCTACACAAATACCCCCTTCCCCCAAAAGCATCCCCAAAGCCCCAGGCTCTGCCAAACTCCCAGGCAAGGGTGCCTTGGTAGATCGTCATAAACAGCTAACATAATAAAAATATGCACCTAGACACGTTTTTTTAAAAGTGCGTATTGATTACACAACAGGCTCCAATATACTACAAAGTTACAAAGAGCAGATTAAAAATACAACTCTCTCTGGGCCGTAAATTCGACTTAAAACTTGCACATAAGCTGGAAAAGACACTAAACATTTCATTAATGCTTACCTGCTGGGCCTCAGAATTTAGTACGAGCTCTGTGGATGTGTTGCTTTCTGCTGTGTGATCCGGTTCCCTGTAGACACGTCTGTGGCACCCCCGCCCCACTTTGATCTATGTTTGCAAGTTTATAATTTACCTCCCGCCTCTTGACGTGGTGCTTTCCGTCTGCTCAGGACTCCAGTGAGGTCATCCATTCGGTACATATTCATTGAGCTCTCACTCTTTGCCAAGCAAGATTCCAGGCATGGGGGCATGAAACACTAGAAAAAAGACACAGATGAAATATAGTCTAATCAGGTGAGATAAAGACAGGAGGCAGTAGGAAAGGATGGGAGGAGGGAGGAAGGAAGGGAGGACAAGCAAACGCCAGTGAATTGCTGGTTTGCTCATGCACTGACTTTGAACTTCACAGCAACCCTACTGCAGGTGCAGGTGCCGTTACGTGCGCTATTTTGCAGATATGGAGACTGAGGCCCACAGAGGTTGAAGTAACTGCCCAGAGACACCCAAGTAGGAAGTGGTGGAGGCCTGAATTGAACCCAGGTCCACCTGAATTCAAAGCCTCTCACAGGTCTGGAATGAATGAATGGATGAATGAGTGAATGAATGAATGAATTCCAGAGTGAGCACATGAGCAAATACATACCACTGTCAGGTCCCTGCGCATCAAGATTCCATGATGACTTTTCAAAACCCAGGGAGAGTCCAGGCCTCTCTCTACCTCTCCCTCTCCCCTGTTTTCTCATTCCGAAGAATGATTTAGAATCCAGATCAAGAAACCTGGCCCTCCTCTGCTCCTCTCGCTGCTGCAGATGGCATTTTGCCTGGCCTGCTGGGGTGGCCCCCAAACCACTCTGCCTGATTTCGCCTTCACTTTTTCCAGGCCATTCTCCACTTACTAACAGAGTACGCCTTGAAGACCTGAGGCCCACCATGCCCTCCCCTGCTCAGAGCCCTCCAGGACTTCCAGCTCATTCAGAACAAAAGCCAAAGTCCTTACAGAGGGCCCCAAGGTCCAGTGAGATCTGCCCACCACTTTCTGCAGCCCCAGCTCCTTCCCCTCGCCCCCTCTCGCCCTCTGCTCAGTCACTGTGGCCTCCTCGCCCTTCCTCTGCCACACCAGATGCTGGCTTACCCACTGTGCAGTCCTGGCCTTGTTCTTTCCTCTGCCTGGAAGGTTCTTCCTCAGGCGTCCCACTGTCAGCTCCCCCAGGTCTTGGCTTACGTGTTTCCTCCTCTGTGAAGCCCATTCTGACTATCCCATTTCTAACAGCAGCCTCACCCCCACTTTTTGTACTTTGTTTTTCTCTTAGCACTTGCGACCGTCTGACATCTGCTTATGTATCTCAATGGCTATCTGTCTCTTCCTCAAATACAGTGTCAACTCAAGAGGGCAGAGATTTTTATTTTCCAGTCCTCCCTGTATTCTGCCTTCCTAGAATCCCTTTCATATCAGTTAAAACAGAAATCAAACACCTTCCAGGCACGATGGCTCACACCTGTAATCCCAGCACTTCGAGAGGCTGAGGTGGGCAGATCAGGAGGTCAGGAGTTCGAGACCAGCCTGGCTAACATGGTGAAACCCCGTCTCTACTAAAAATACAAAAATTAGTTAGAAGTGGTAGCACATGCCTGAATCCCAGCTACTTGGGAAGCTGAGGCAGGAGAATTGCTTGAACCCAGGAGGCAGAGTTGCAGTGAGCCGAGATCACGCCATTGCACTCTAGCCTGGGTGACAAGAGTGAAACTCCGTCTCAAAAAAAAAAAAAAATCGAACACCAACAGCAAAAACCTTTCCTCAGCATGTTCTTGGTGCCCAGCCAAGTGTCTGCTTCTGTCCGACGTAGACTCATGGACACAGTGTGTCAACAAGGCCCAGGCTTGCTAAGAACCCAATGCTAATGGCAATTGCTAATGGCTCCAGGCCTTACGTCTCTCTGTTTCACCTAATTTCTGTGAGCATCACTTCTCTGCATGATTTACACACACCTCATTCTATAAGCCCCTCATTGGGATAAACTGGGTCCTCAGAACCTGGAAGTTCACTCAGGCAATGGAGGTCTCCTGCATCTCATCTGTCCGCAGAGTTTCAAGGACCGGGCTGGGAAGGCAGCCTGTGTGTCCTTCTCACTCTGCAGGCCGAGCACACGGAGCTGGGGCTGGCCTACCATGGGCGCTGGCTACATATTTCAGTTTGAAAGGGTGTAAAAGAGATAAACAGCATCTGAGGACAGGTACCGGGGTTGGGGGCAGGGGTGCTGTTTGAGCTGAGAAACGAAGGATGAGACACAGCCACCAGGAAAAGATGTGGGAAACAGCAAGGGCCTAGGTCTCAGAGCAGGAGTGAGCAAGGGGAGCTGGAGGAACAGCAAGGAGGCCCCTGTGGTTGAGGGAGCCAGGGGAGAGTCGGAGAGGCCGCCAGGGGCCAGGTTACGCAAGATATTGGAAGCCATGAAAGGGAGCTTGGGTTTTCTTCCAAGAGCAATAGGGAGCCATTGAGAATTTCAGAGCAGGAGGATCGCATGATTTGATTTATATTTTTAAACGCTCATTTCAACTGCTGGAATGGGCATGGATGGGTGGAAGCCTGACTGAACAGCGGAGAAAAGAGATGAAGCTGCTGTGATTATCCAGGAGGCCAAGATGGATGAGAGGCTCAGCCCAGCGAGGCATATGGGGGGCTCAGGCACACTTTGGAGATAGGCTCAGCATTCCTGCTTGGCTGGATGGACTCTACGTTAAGGCTTAGGAACAGAGCCCCTACTGACAGTGAGGCATGGCCAGGTCTGGTAATTCTCGTGTTGCTGGGTCACACTGACTGAGCGACCTTGCAGGAAGGAGAGGTGGCTGGACCTGTGCCCTCTCCAAAATACCACCACGACACAGTCCTAATGGCCCCCAAACCCCATACTTCCTGAATGCGTCCAATGGGGTATTTGTCCCGGGGCCTTCCTGCGGGGTCTCCCTTCTTCTCTGAGGAAGCTTCTACCTGGAATTTGCACAGGGCCATAAAGCTCATGTTTATTCTGCTAATTGATATAAATGACTTTCCTTTCACAAGCACGCCCATCAGCACTGAGCATGTCCACATTAATTGGGTTGGAGGAGGAAAATTAAGTGCTTCAATTTGCCATTTTTCAAGATGAAAAATGGGAAAGGAGAAAATCACTGAAGTGAGAGGGAAGGAGCTGTGGGTGCTGAAACCCCCTTCGAGGAGGAGGCAGAGGCTGCGCCGAGGCGGGAAACAGAATCCTGTAGGGAGCAGCCCTGGGCGAAGGAAGGAGGTGATTAGGTCAGAGCCCACAGCACCCCCAGCAGCCCTTCATGGGCCTCAAGTGTTTAAACAGAGTAATTAATGCACATTTCAAAAGCAGGATTCATCCAGTGCCCCTGGCTGTCCTGTGGGATAGCATTTCCTGAACCCTGGGTCAGATGGGGTCCTAAAGTTGCAAGGCCAGGATATCCAACCCCAACAGACTTAAGAGGTGAATAGACGGCTTTGGGAGGCCAAGGCGGGTGGATCTCTTGAGGTCAGGAGTTCAAGACCAGCTTGGCCAATGTGGCAAACCCTGTCTCTACTAAAAATACAAAAGTTAGCTGGGAATGGTGGTGTGCAGCTGTAATCCCAGCTACTTGGGAGGCCAAGGCAGGAGAATCACTGGAACCCAGGGAGTGGGGGCTACAGTGAACCAAGGTCATGCCATTGCACTCCAGCCTGGGTTACAGAGTAAGACTTCATCTCAAAAACAAAAACAAACAAACAAACAAAGGAATGGATGGGCTCAGAGAACTGAAAAGTTTTGAGAGTGAGTCCAGTGTCAGGTAGAGCTTGATCTAGGGACCCAGTCACTTCCTCCCAGCCCTCCAGGACTGCTCTCTCCTCTTCCCTTGCTTGTGGAGAGATTCCACCCATAAGCACAGCAGCCCCAGAGGAAAGACCTTCTCTTCCTGGCGGCCCCTGAGGATTTCACAGGATTTACCTGATTGGACATAACTGGCCATGACTCCATCCCTGATCCAAACACTGGGGTCAAGGTGACAGGATTTGCTCACATCCAGGGCCACTCCTCCAGGTGACTTGGTATGAGCAAGAGAGAGATGCGTCTTCCTTTCAGGAGAAGCAGTCTGTGCCAGGACACGAGGCTGTACCCGGTGGTTCTGAATATGCCAATTCACAGGCCTGGATCTTGTGCCTTGCATGGAGCTGGGTGTGGGGTTCACCCACCCACAGCACGTGAACCAAGAGTGGAGGATGTAGGTTTCCCAAAGGACAATCAAGGTGCTGTGCCCAGGAGGCAGAGCTCATTCGTTCATTGCCTGTTTAGAAAATGCTCACTATGTGCAGTGAAGAAAGAACTTAGAGCCTTGTTTGGGGATTGTCTTGGTCTGTTTTCTGCTGCTGTAACAGAATGCTACAGATTGGGTGATTTACTAGAAAAGAGGCCAGGCACAGTGGCTCATACCCCTAGTTCCAGAACGTTGTGGAGCTGACGCAGGTGATCACTTGAGTTCAGAAGTTCGAGACCAACCTGGGCAACATGGAAAAACTCTTTATCTACAACAAACAAACAAACAAACAAAACGCTCGGTGTGGTGGCATGTGTCTTTAGTCCGAGCTACTCGGAAGGCTGGGATGGGAGGATTGCCTGAGCCTGGGAGATTGAGGCTGCAGTGAGCTGAGATCATGCCACTGCACTCTAGCCTGGGCAACAGAGCAAGACCCTGTCTCAAGAAGAAAAAAAGCAAAAGCAAAAGAAATGTAATTGGCTCACAGATCACTGCTCTGGAGGCTGGGAAGTCCAAGACTGAGGGGCTGCCTCTGGTGAGGGCCTTCTTTCTGCATGACATGGTGGAAGGCAAGATACGGTGAGGAAGCACAAGCATGAGACAGAGAGAAAAAGGGGCTGGACTCTGGCAATAACTAAGCCCTTCTGTGATACCGGCATCACTCCACTTGTGAGGGCAATCCCTCATGACCTAGTCACTTCTTAAAGGTCTTAATACCATCAGAATAGCAATTAAATTTCTTTTTTGTTTTTTTGTTTTTTTGCTTTTTTTTTTTTTATTTTTTTGAGACAAGTTCTCACTCTGTTGCCCAGGCTGGAGTGCAGTGGCACAATCTCTACTCACTGCAACTTTGACGTCCTAGGCTCAAGTAATCCTCCCACCTCAGGGTCCCAAGTATCAGGGACCCACAGGTGTGTGCCACCATGTGTGGCTTTTTAACTTTTTTTAAAGAGACAGAGTCCCATTATATTGCTCAGGTGGGTCTGGAACTCCTGGGCTCCGACCTGGAGCTCCTCCCACCTTCGCCTCCCAAAGGACTGGAATCACAGGCATGAGCCACCGCACCCAGCTGGCAATGAAATTTCAACATGAGTTTTGACAGGGATGTTCAAAACGCAGCAGGGTTTTGAGGACAGGGCATTTAGTGTCAGATGGGGTGGCCTGGGAGGCCTCACAGACGAGGTGACATTTGAGTAAAAATTGAAGATGAGTCCTGTGGATGTTTCAGAAAATGGAGATCCCAGAAGAAGAAAAGCAGGTGCAAAGGTCCTGGGGCCAAAGATGAGTTGGCCTGAGCCAGTGTGACGGGGCAGATCCTGCAGGCCCTTGTGGGCCGTTAGAAAGAATTTGACTCTGCTTTATCTGCCATGAAAAGCCCCTGGGGGTTCTGAGCAGGAAAGAGACATGATCTGGGTTCTAATCGAATTGCTCAGATTGCTGTATGAGATTAGTTTGTCACAGGGAGGGTGGAAGCAGGAGGTCAGTGAGGAGGGGACTGCAATTGTCCAGGAGACAGGGAACATGGCTCTGGACTTGGGTGGTGGCAGTGGTAATGGGAAGCAGTTGGATCCTGGATTTAATCAGAAAGCAGACCATAAAGGGTTTGTATCCTGGGTAGGCAAAGGTAGCAAATGGCCCCTACAAGTGGTGAACTAGCTAGATACTGATCAAAAGCAGGCAATCTGTCTGTTTAAAGGTGACCATTTCCTGTATATTTGTCTCCTCCCTCAGGTCCCTCAGATGTCATCAGGGAGTTCCGTGTTCCTTGTCTAGAGCCACCTGACTGTGGCTAGCTCAGCCAATTGGGCAGGACCAGTGTGATCCATGGAAAGAGAAGGATGCTGTGAGCTGGGTGCGGAGGCTCCCCATGGTACCCTGAACCCAGAGCCATCCTGGAGGCAGGGAAGGGGCACAGCTCCGCTCCTCCTGGACAAGATGCTTAGCAGTCCCTGGTCCCCAGATTCAGGGGACACAACCTTCATGAAGCAGCCTTCTCATCTGTGGATCTGCCTGTTCCCACCTTTTAGGTGACCCAAGGGAAAACTCTGAGCTCTGTTGGGATTCTTACAAAAACTCAATTCAAACAGACTTAAGTGCAACAAGAAAACCTCTAAGCCCATGTAATGAAGTCAGGCATACTGAGGCTTCTGACCCAGCTGGTGCCAGGGCTCCAACAACCTGGCCACAACACAGTCTGTGTCCATCTCTGGGCTCCGCTGTCCTCTGTGTTGTCTTCACTCCCAAGTAGTTAGTCTCCATGGGGGACCATGACAATCGCAGGCAGCTCCCGGCTTCCATCCGTCAGCTCAGCAGCCCTGGGGCGCAGAGAACATCTCTTTCCCAAAGTCAGCAAAAGCCCCAGGGCAGGCTCCCACTGGCTCATTGTGGTCACGTGTCTGTGACAGGCCACAGAATGGCCCCCATAAACGATGTCCACGTCAAATACTTGGAACCTGTGGTGCTCACTTACTTGGAAAAGAGGTCTTTGCAGACGTGGCTAAGCTAAGGATCTTGAGATGAGGAACTGATTCTGGATTATTTCGAGTGGACCCTAAATACTGTCACGGGTCCTTATTAGAGGGAAGAGAAGACAGAGGAGGAGGCAATGAGGCCACAGTGGCAGAGACTGGAGCGATGTGGCCACAAGCCAAGGAATGCCCACAGCCACCTGAAGCTGGAAAAGGCAAAGAATAGAGGCAAAGTGGGGCGAAGACCCCACCTCCTGAGCCTCCAAAGGGAGATGTGGCCACCCTGACTTCAGGTTTCCCACCTTAGGGCTGTGAGATGTGAATTTCTTTGTTGTGTGCTGCACTGTTAGTGGTGATTTGTCACAGTGGACACAGGAAACAATGTCCCTCCCAATTCCAATCAGAGTCCAGGAGGATGGAGCGTTCTGCATGGTCACCCTGGGGTCACACATCCCCCTAGCCCAGTGCTGGGTCAGCCCCACCCGGTCCACACCATGGCTCAGCCTGAGGGTGACCAAGTCCACGAGGGAAGGTCAAAGGTGGGCAGGACAGACACATCCAGACAGAAATCACGGACGCCGCTGTGGCTCCTTCTCCCAGAACAGGAAACGAGTCTGAGAGGTGGGAGGCGCCTCACCAGGGTCGTGCTCAAACTGGCCAGGAAAAGCTCTCAGCCTAGGCCTTCACGCCCAGCTCCAGGGCAGGGCGTCTCCAATCTTCCACCTGTAACACCCTGAGAAGTTCTGGGAGTCACTGGGTCATGAGTGAGGCCTCTCTCAGGGCCATACCCCTTGTCTCAATGAGACCAGCCTCATATGTGTCCCCCAAAAGCAATTTGTGCAATAAGGAGCAGCCCAGGAGGCCCTTCTCTCCACATCTCTCATTCTCCAAGGGCGGCTGACACCCGTTAGTGCTCCATCCACCAGTTTGGAAAACACAAATGTGCAGCGTGGAATGCAACTCACAGGGCAGGCTGCTCTCCTCCTCCCCGACGGGACTGAGAGGACTGCAGTGACATGGGGCGTGGTGTTGGGGGAAGAGGAGGTGAGCAAGAGTGGGAGGGACTCTGCCAGGAGGGCTCGGCTTCCCTCTGTTCTCTGCCAGGGCCCCGAAGTTCCCCTCTATCATGCTGGGGTGCAAATTCACACATCCCCACCAATGTGCCTGTGCGCATGTCCATGCACACAGCCGCTGGGACACTGGTAGATGCACACGTGTGAGCACAAACCCACATGTGTGTGCAAAGCCTGTCTACAACACATGCCTGTACCTGCACACACGTACACTCCACCGCGTATGCACACACGCAGAGCCTTTCCCACCATCTCGCACACAAGTGCACACCCCCTGAAACAGTTGAATGCAAATGCCCCACTGTCTACACATATCCCACAGACACGGGTTACACCACTGATTCTGAGAGTGATTTTGGTCACATGATTTAACCCTTGTGAGCCTCTGTTTCCTCAAACCTAAGAAACAATCTCAGATAAAGCTGTCATGGGGCTTGCATGAGTTAATGCATGGAAACTGCTTAGAAGAATGGCTGGCAAGCAACAGGCATGACATAAATGTGAGCCGCAACCACACAGCCCCAATGCACGTCCACATGCTCCCACACATGCATACGTGTGCACCCATATGTATGCACCTGTATGGATACCTGGCCCAGGTACCACACACATGGAGATGTACATTCATGTGTACAAACAGGTTAGGCCCCAAAGAGTGTGCTGCGCATAGTACTTGTGCATCAGCATCTCCACCCACCCACCCACGGATCGGTGCCCATATGTATATGTCCCCACCCGCACACACACCCCTCCTCTTCTCAGCATGGCCAACTCCTTCATCCCCTCCCTCTTGGCCCAATCATGGTGTCTTTCAGATCTGGGCCTTACCAGGAGCCCCAGGCAGAGGGAGGTGGCTACTCCTGGCTGAGCTCGTGAAGGACAGGGTTCCCTCACGCAGTCCCAACACCATCACTCTGTGGGTCTTTCTTGGATGCTCTTTGTGGACTCAGAGACTCACGGAACATTTGTGCTGGAAGGGCCCTTACCTGATCGGGTCTCAAGTTGTAAAGATGGGGAGACTGAGGCCCAGAAAGGGGCACTCCATTGTCCATGGTCACCCATGGAGCAAGTGCCCAGGACAGGAGCCAGTGCCCAGAATCCACCTGGCAGCCACTGGGCTGGGTCTCCAGCAGGTGTCAAGTGAAACTTAACAGGTTGATTGGAGTGATTGGGAGATGGTGCCGTCCCATCAATGCCCCCATAATGCAGGGAGGAAACTGAGGCTTCGAGAGGCTCTCACTCGCCCACCCAGGACTCAAACCCAGCTGCACTACCTTCTATTTAGAGAAAGCATGGCAGGGCCTCCCCTGTCCCTGCAGGCTGGCTGGATATTGGCAAGAGATAGGTGGCTGAGGCAGAGTGGGTGGTGGGGTAAGAAGCCCGGGCCATCCCCAGGCCTAGGCATTATTCTGGGGACATCACCACACCTGCAGGGCCAGGAGTGAGAGCAGCAGTCAGCCTCAAATCCAGGTCCGAGAGCTGGAATGAGAACAAACTACCCCTGAGCAGGGCTTCCCCAGGGCAGGAAGGTGGCGGTGCTGGGGTCAACGGCAGGCCCTGGGGGCTCAGATATTTTAGCTGAGAGTATATGTGTACTCATGTGCAAATGCATGTGTGTGGAGGGCATAAGGGGCTGGTGGGGTCCTGGGCTGTGTTTGTCATGTCTGTATGTGAGTGGAGTACAGATATTGTATGACCGACCACAGTGTGTGCACAGGGATTGAATGAGGCTTCTAATGTTGACATGCTTTATTTTCCTGTTGCATACCATTCCCTGTGGCATTTACTTTTCCAGACCTGCACAATCTCCAAGGCTGCTGAAATGCCACCAACTAGATATTCACCAAGGCCTGCCTGATGCCAGGCTCTTGGGGAAAGAGAATTAATTCTCCTTCACTGTTCACTGTCTAGGTCAACTCCTCATGGCCAACCGCACAAGGAAGAGCAAGGGTCTCCAGCCCTGTTTCCTGCCTCCACCTTCTCCTTAACCACCTTCTCACCCCAAGAATAGATCGCCACAAGGCATGAAACTCAACAGCTCCAAAGAAATTTGAGCAAACAGGACTGGAGACTTCCTATTTCACATAAATTTCAACAATAATGATAATTAAATAGCTACCATTTATTGAGGCCGGGCACGGTGGCTCATTTCTGTAATCCCAGCACTTTGGGAGGCTGAGGTGGGTGGATCACTTGAGGTCAGGAGTTCGAGACCAGCCTGGCTAACATGGTGAAACCCTGTCTCTATTAAAAATACAAAAATTAGCCTGGCATGGTGGCATGTGCCTGTAGTCCCAGCTACTTGGGAGACTGAGTTAGGAGAATTGCTTGAACCCTGGAGGTGGAGGCTGCAGTGAGCTGAAATCGTGCCACTGCACTCCAGCCTGGGCAACAGAGTGAGATTCCATCTCAAAAAATAAAATAATAAAATAAAATAAAATAAAATAAATAAAAGCTACCATTGATTGAGTGATTGCCACACCCTGGGCACTGTTGTAACTGCCTTAGCACACATGACCTCACTCAACTTCTTTGAAGCTCCATTCACCTGTCATTGTTCCCACCCACCACTTACAGATGAGGAAACTGAGGCACAAGGGGGTGAGTGACTGGCCCACGGGCCCACGTTGTGAGAGGTAGAGGCAGGGTTTAAATTTACACAGACCGACTCCAGTTTAAAATTATCTTCAAATTCTTATGCAGGAGTACATGTTTAAGAACAGCCAAGTAGGCAGTAATAATAATAACAAGTAGGCTCACGCCTGTAATCCCAGCATTTTGGGAGGCAGAAGCAGGCAGATCACCTGACGTCAGGAGTTCGAGACCAGCTTGGCCAACATGTCGAAACCTGTCTCTACTAAAAATACAAAAATTGGTGGGGCATGGTGGCACGCGCCTGTAATCCCAGCTACTCGGGAGGCTGAGGCAGGAGAATCGCTTGCACCCAGGAGGCAGAGGTCACAGTGAGGCAAGATGGCACCACTGCACTCCAGCATGGGCAACAAGAGCAGAAACTCCATCTCAAAGAAAAGGAACAGCCAAAAAAACCCAACATGGAATCAACTAGGGGCAGGACCACTGGTCTTGACAGATTTCCGAGCCACTGTAAGCAAATCGACATGGTTCTGATTTTGGAACAATCAAACAGAACCAAGCACAGCAAATCAGTAACTCCAGAATAAAATCGCAGGAAAGGTGAAACACTAATATTCTTGCCAGGCAGTGGGCTATACAGGGGTGATGAAACAGGGTTATCTCCCTTGAGGAGTGCCCGGTCCAGGGAGACAAGCATGTCAACGGATCATCTCAGTATGGGCGGTATGTGCTAATCGAGTGGTCTGTGGAGTGTTAAAGCCTGGATGTTAAAAACTGTGGCCTCCCTGAGGTCAGGGACCATGGCTGTATCCTTCAAGTCTAGCCATGGGCCACACCCACCTGGCACTGAGGACACACCGGTGGAAGCACAGCCTGCCGCAGAAGCGGTCAGTGTAGAAGACAGACTCCTGGATTAGTCTCTAACTGGAGGACGTGGGGAAAGTTATTCCACTTCTCTGTGTCTGTTACTTCATTTTTAAGATAAAAAGTGCTGGTAAAAAGAATCTGCCTCAAGTAGCTATTAGGAAGTTTAATGACATAATAAATTGATTATTCCTGCTAGAGTAGTAAGAAAGACTCCATAAAAACTAGTGATTATTATAATTGTTGTTGTTTCTAACATGATCATAAATTAATGATCAGGATATGACTGCCCCAGAATAATAACATTGACTTCTTCTGGAGCACTGGGGATAGGGGCCCCATCCTGAGACACTATGATGCTTTTCCCAGCCTGCTTGTCAGACTTCAACCTATTCTGCAGATAGGAGAATGGAAGTGAAGAGGCTCGCAACCCACTGAGGGAGAGGTGGAAATGCAGGAGGTGAGGAATGACTTCAACACAACATCCTGGGAGAGACAGGAAGAAAAACACAGAAAAAGCTCACAGCATGGCCTCCTGCAGGGGTCTCCAGCCCAGCCATGTTGGTGGCACATAAGACTTCTGGGGGGGGGGCCTGAATTTGCACTCTTCACCCTCGTTTTTCTAGAGAAGCAGGGAATGTTGTCTTGGGGATGGGGACCAGTCCTTTGAGCAGCTTAAATCCCCGTCCCTGACCTGATGGACCCACAGGGACACCACAGTGTCTACTATGATCTGTTACCTGCACAAGGTTGTAGTCTTCTCAGGAAGATGAATCGAGTGACACGATTTGCAGTGAGCAGCCCTGTGTCCACCAGTGGCCACCGCTTCTGCACCCCAGGGCCAGCTCAGGTCTCTTCTTCCCAGACCTCTCTGGAAAAGGGGCTGCCTGGTCTAGAGTGATGTTCCCCATCCCCAAGCCACCGTGTCTCAGATGCCCAGCTGTATCGGTCCTGACACCGCTAATAAAGACACACCTGAGACTGGGTAATTTATAAAGGAAAGAGGTTTAATGGACTCACAGTTCCACATGGCTGGGGAGGCCTCACAATCGTGGCGGAAGGTGAATGAGGAGCAAAGTCACGTCTTACGTGGCGGCAGGCAAGAGGGCTTGTGCAGGGGAACTCGCCTTTATAAAACCATCAGATCTCATGAGACGTATTCACTGTCACTAGAACAGCATGGAAAAGACCCATCCCCATGATTCAATGACCTCCCACTGGGCCCCTCCCATGACATGTGAGATTTGGGTGGGGACACAGAGCCTAACGTATCACCAGCCCCTCCCCCACACTGGACTTCAAGCCTCCCCACCCATCTTGTTCTGGTTCTCTGAGTGTCTGCTTTGCTAGATTGTTTTAATCAGATATTGTAGATAATGTTTTCCACTTAGCACCATCTTAGCTCTCAACTTATCCTTAGAGTCTTGGTTAAGACCTTTTTTGTCCAACACCCTGGACTCTTGCCATCAACTCAAATGGAGATGCTTGCAGGGAAGCAGGTTCAGAGTGGGGAATACTGGGGCTCAGTTGGGGACATGCTGTTTGCTGTGCCCATAAATCTACCCAGTTGGAGGCTTAATTCTGGAGAAACAGAGAGAGAATGCCTGGCCTTCTGGGGAGGCAGGCGAGCACCAGCACCTCCCAAATTCCCTGTGTCCCAGGCCACAGTGGGGTAGGAGAGGAGAGGCTTACTGTATAACCCTCACTCTTTACTGAAGCTTCCCTAGAGCTGAGCGGCACTGCTTCCCTCCCCTGGCCCACCTCCTTCTCGTCTTTACTCTTCCACTGTGTGTCTGCAAACTGCACAGCTTGTTAGTGAGATACGCTAATAAACCACCATGTCATCACATTAGCAGTTTCCAGCTGAGAATCTCCCTTCCTGCTCGGGGTGGCAGACACCCAAACAGAGCCCCATCATCAGGCTGTTTGCACAGCTAATTACTTTTTTCCAACATGGAGGCGAGAGACTTCCTGAGGCTTCCACTCACTCAGAATTCTGATGTGGATTTCAGAATGGTCCCCCTGCCAGGCTGGTGTGGATGTCCCAAAGACTTTAGGGAATAGCCAGATTCTGCCCTCTCATTGGATAGAAGCGGTGGCCGAGGTCCAGAGAGGGGCTGACTGCTTCCATTTTGCAGATGAGAAAACTCAGGCACAGAGAGGTAGAGCGATGATGCATCCAAAGCAGTTCATGGCTCGGGACAAGAGGCCAGGCCTCCCATTTCCCACAACAGGGCTCTTCCTGGGGTTCATCTTACCTCTTCCCAGCTAGGTGGAGAGGCCTTTCTCCCCATTATGGGGGATCAGAGAGGAACAGGACTTTGGGAGTGGCCACTGGCACTTAGAGAGGAAGGGTTCACTTCTTGCCTCATCTACCAAGTCCTGCCCTCCCTTGCACCCTCCCCAGGTCTTCCTTTAGGAGGTCCTCTGCTTCCAGGGCTCTCCCAGGATGCCCGTGGGCTGCACCTCCCAGGTCACCTCTTGCTTCCCCATAGCCAAGTCTTCTTGGCTAACACTCTCCCCATGTGCTTCTGTAGGGCTGCCCACACACACCTGGGGTTGACAGGTGTCCAGGCCTGGCCACCTCCAGGCATGGTGACTGTTCAGACACGGTGACTGTTCAGACACAGGCACGTGCCCAGGTTGGTCCACTGCAAACATGTTGGGTGCCTCCACTGGAACGAGGGGGAAAGAGAGGCACCCTTTCCCTAGATCCGCTGGCTCTGTGAGAGTGAAGCAAGCCTGCAGCTTGGATGGGCAGAGTGGCATCACTTGGGGAGCCTGCTTGGGAAGCCACCCCAGATAAGAGCACTACCTGCCATGATACTTGGGTAGAAATGATAGAAAACTCACTGAAATGGCTTAACAGAAAAAGAGAACTCATATTAGCTCACATAAAGCTCCGCTCCATCCTGGTACTCTGAGAGTTTTGGCAGGACTCTCCCTCTCCAACTCTGAGCTCCCTTTGCCTCTCTGTGAGCTTCGCTCCGACCTGATGTTTTCCTGGAGGTGGCAGGGAAGGCCTCCCATCGCGGTCACCCAAGCAGAAGGAGGACACCTTTCCCAACACTCATGCCAATGTCCTGGGGCTGACTCCATCTGCACCAACTCGGGTCTCCCGTGCAACCCTGAGCCAATCACTGTAGTCAAGGGAAGAGGATGCCCTGATTGGTCAGATCTTGATCATGTGATGACTGGGGCCGCCAGTGACTTTGCACTGCCTTCTGCCCCCATGATTCGCAGAGAGCAAGTAAGTTGCTAAGCAACTCTTTTGTAACATTTGGGACTGGGACAGCCAGCCCAGGGTCCTGCATGTTGAATTACAGGGAGAGTCAGGCCAGGGTCCTGCATGTTGAATTACAGGGAGAGTCAGCCAGGGTTCTGCATGTTGAATTACAGGGAAAGTCACGCCAAGGTCCTGCATGTTGAATTACAGGGAAAGTCACGCCAAGGTCCTGCATGTTGAATTACTCAGTACTTGGATGTCAGCCGGCTGTGGTTCCTTGGAGAAGATAGCAGGGTGATCTTGGTTAATCTTCCCAGTGACACTTACTCACTAAGAGACCTTGGGCAAATTACTCCGTTCTCTCTTATGTAAAATGAAGATAATAATAAGACCTGCTTCAGGGGGTTGATTGAGGATGAAACGATGTAATTTCTGATGGTGACTTGGAAGAATGCCTCACCCACAGCGAGGCGGTGTTAAGAGAGCTAACTGTAGCTGGTATTGGGAGCTCCGTGCCCACATTTGGTCAAAACCACCCCCATCCACCTCTCCCTCTCCCAGTTAAAGAGAGGGGGCAGATTTCTAATTTGAACATCAGCCTATGTCACCTCCTCAGTAAAAGCTCTTTAATGACACCTCATGGACTTCAAGGTCAAGTTCAGAGTCCTCACCCTGGTCTACAAGGTCCTGCAGGATCCAGCCCTCCCAAGCTCAGTCCGGCCACATGGCCCCTTTCTCATTTTCAAACACACCAAGCTCAATCCAGCAAATGGACTTTGACTCTTGCCATTGCCCCCGCCTGGAGCAGTCTTCTCCCAACTACAACTGTGATATGGTTTGGTTGTGTCCCCACCCAAATCTCATCTTGAACTGTGGCTCCCATAATTCCCATGTGTCGTGGGAGGGGCCTGGCAGGAGGTAACTGAATCATGGGGGTGGGTCTTTCCCGTGCTGTTCTTATGATGGTGAATAAGTCTCACGAGATCTGATGGTTTTATAAAGGGGAGTTCCCCTGTGCACGCTTTCTTGCCTGCTGCTATGTAAGATGCGACTTTGCTCCTCTTTTGCCTTCTGCAGTGATTGTGGGGCCTCCCAGCCATGTGGAACTGTGAGTCCATTAAATCTCTTTCCTTTATAAATGACCCAGTCTCAGGTATGTCTTTATTAGCCACGAGAGAACAGACTAATACACACTGTCAGTAACACCCTCAATGCTTACGGGTCTCTTCTCAAATGTCATCTCCTCAGAGAAGCCTTCCCTGAGCATTTACTGTAAGATAAACCACCTCCTGCCACTTCCTTTCTGTCCCCATCAGCCAGATACACATTTCGTTGTATCACTTATGATTATCTGAAAAGATGTTAGCCTCCTGTTTGTGTAAGGGATATCACATGTAAGGGATATTTGGGGCTTGGAGGGTGTAGTTCAGACAAGGTAAGTCAGAAAGGAAGAAAGCCAAGTCCTAGGGCACAGGCTGATGTTCAAATTAGAAATCCACCCCTCTCTTTAACTGGGAGAGGGAGAGGGGTTGGGGGTGGTTTTGACCAGATATGGGCATGGAGCTCCCAAGACTGAGACTGCTCTTACTGGATGATCAAAGGCTTCTGTTGAAAGAGAATCTTTGCTGGATCCCAGTGAGTCAGTTAATGGTATCCCTGGACACCAGAACCAGTTACTGCTTGCTAGAGTTTGCCAGGTAGTCCCAGCTGCTGCATCCTGTCTCCTGCATCTTCTGGACAGTTCTAGGCATTGGGGAGTGATTGGTGCTAGGTGAGAAGCAGCCTCTGAATAAACATTCAGGAGTCAGTGGGGGTCAGTGGTAGTTGAGCATGTGGGCTTTGGGGTCAGAACTGGGTTTGAATCCTGTATTAGCCCAATCTTATACTGCTATAAAGACATACCTGAAACTGGATAATTTGTAAAGAAAAGAGGTTTAATCAACTCACATTTCCATAGGCTGTACATGAAGCATGGATGGGAGGCCTCAGGAAACTTACAGTCATGGTTGGAGATGAGGAGGAAGGGGGCACGTCCTGCATGGCTGTACGTGCCCCCTTCCTCCTCAAAAGAGAGAGATGGGAGAAGGAAGTGCTACATGCTTTCAAGCAACCAGATCTCATGAGAACTCTATCACCACTCAGCACTAGGGGGGTGGTGCTAAACCATTGGAAATCACCCCCATTATTCAATCACCTCCCACCAGGCCTCTCCTCCAACACTGGGATTTACAAATTGACATGAGATTTGGGTAGGACACAGAACAAAACTGTATCAAATCCCAAATTCCATTTCCATAGCCAAGAACTTGGTGGTTATTGATTGAGGGCCTCCTAGGGGCCAGCCCCTTGCTACATACTTTGCATGAACTCTCTTGTCTTGTGTGTAAGTAGCACAGGCTAATGTCTGTGCCTGTGCACCCTCTATAATGATATCTCTCATTTTCATGATCGAGCAGACTGTAATGGTTGTTGTGAGCAGAGTGGCAGACTCTGAGTGAAGAACCTTGGCATTCATGCCTCTAACTGCAGGGAAATCCTTCCACTGCCTAAAGCCAGCCCTCAGGTCTCCTGTGAATTCGCTCAAGCTACCCTTGAGTCCCTCCAGGTCCTATCCATCCACTTAACAACATTTACATAGGCCAGGCAAGGCACCCTGGGGGACAGAGACAAGCCAGTCATAGCTCTGTCCTTGGGAAGCTCAGGTCAAGGGTGCTGTCGCCCCACTGTTAACAAGGTTCTTCCCTCTCCAGGCCTCCAAGCCCCCAACTCTCAAAAGATGCAGCTGTTTATTGCCACTGCTCACATTTACACCCTGAGACGAATATTCCATTTTACCCAAAGGACCTCAGAACTGGATGATTTTCTTTATTTGCCTAAGAAAAGCTTTACTTGACTTGTAATCTAGAGATGGTGAAATGTACAGCTTTTGAAAGTGCATTTAGATCTGTTTTGACAAATGCACAAACCCCTATCATGCAAACTCTTATCAAAATATAGGACATTGCCCTCATTTCAAAACCTCCCTTGCATACCATCTTGTCAACCCCACATACCAGTCCCCAGCAACTGCCTGTTTTCTGACTGCCTTTACCGTAAGTTAACATTGCTAGTTCTGGATGTCGTATCAAAAGAATGTATAGCAGGCACTATTGTGTCTAGCTTCTTTTGCCCTGCATACTGTTTTAAAATTAATCCATACAATTGTATGTCAATAGTGCATTCCTTTTCATAACTGCATACTAAGAGTCATATATAAAAATGAACCTCGGCTGGACATGGTGGCTCATGCCTGTAGTCCCAACACTTTTGGGGCTGAGGTGGGAGGATTGCTTGAGGCCAGGAAATCAAGACCAGCCTGGGCAACACAGTAAGGTCTTATCTCTACAAAAATCTTGTTAAAAGATTACCTACGCATGGTGGCATGTGCCTGTCATCTCAGCCACTTGGGAGGCTGAGGTGGGAGGATCGCTTGAACCCAAGAGTTTGTTGTAAGCTGGGCAATAGAGTGAGGCCTTGCCTCAAAACCTAAAAGAAAAAAGTGCCTCAATTTGTTCATCCATGATTTCCCCAATACCTAGAGCTGTGTCTAGCTGCTTTTTTTTGAGACAGGATCTCAATCTGTCACCCAGGCTGGAGTGCAGTAGTGCAATCATGGCTCACTGCAACCTCAACCTCTAGAGCTCAAATAATCCTCCTCTAGAGCTCGAGTAATCCTCCCTACTCAGCCTCCCGAGTAGCTTGGACTGCAAGTGTGAGCCACCACATCTGACTAGTTTTTAAATGCTTTGTAGAGACAGGGTCTCACCATCCTGCCCAAGTGCTATGCTTTGAACGGTAGCGTCCCCTCCAAAATTCACATTGAGACTTAGTCCCCAGTGCAACAGTATAAGCAGTGTGGCTTTTGGGAGGTGATTCAGTCATGAGGGCTCCCCCCTCGTGAATGGAATAAGCGCCCTTATAAAAGGGCTCACGGTTGATGGGGGCGTTCCCGTGTCTTTCATTGAGGACACAGTGTTCCTATCCTCTGTGCCAACCAGATGGCAACAAGACACCATCTTGGAAGCAGAGAGATGCCTTGAGCAGACATCAGTGCTGCCAGTGCCTTGACCTTGGACTTCTAGCCTCCAGAGCTGTGAGAAATACATTTCTACGGTTCATAAATTACGCAGTCTGTGGTATGCTGTCCTAGCAGCACAGGTGGACTAAGATACCAGCCTTTGGTGAATGCTCAGAAGTACTTGTTGCAGGCGTGAATCCGGGACATAGCAAGGCCACGGTTTACAATGAGGAAGGAAGACAAAGGAGAGGAAATGAGAACCCAGCCTCACTCCTTCTTCAAAAATTGTCTCAGTAGTAAAAAGGACGAATGCTGGCTTTCCACTCAACCTTTCTTCAGAAATGCAGGGGAAGCCGCCACCTGGTGAATAATTCACCTGCAGTCAGCATCCCTGAATGCTGCATTGGCAAAAAGCAAACAGCCTGCAGCACTGTTTCTTATTTTCAGTCTGCTCAGAACCAGGGTCTTAAAGCATTTGCTTTTTCATCCTACTAATTTTGGAGGCAATTAGCTGTTGGGTGTTCTTGCCGTCGGCTCCCCTCTGTGTGTGTGTCCTTGTTAGGTGTGCTCACCCTGCCCAAACACACCAGCTGTGAAGCGCTTTGTTAATCTGCTCTTAAACTACCATTTTAACAAGTTTCTTAAGTGATAGAGGCATTTGTGCATAAATAGCAAGTGGTAAGCCTCCCCCTGGAACATTAACCTGATTTATTAAAAACGCTGTGACTACCAAGCTTTATACATCAACATCTTTAACACAAAAAAATATATGATCTCATCTCCTCCCATAGCCCCAGCCCTAATGTAGACAGAGAGCTCTGATGGGAGGTAAGAACCTGGAAGATGTCACTGCGAAAGGCAAAAGAAGCTGTTTTTTAATATTTCAAATGCAGCCGGGCCAGCCAACCAAAACTTGTTTTCTCCAACATTAGCCTGGGGACAAGTGGAGAAAAACAGACACAATTTCTTTCCATGACCAAACCTTCCCACCTAGCTGGGCCAAGGATGAGGTCACCCTAACACCTCTCTCGGTGACTCTGATGGGCCGGGGGGATGGGCTGAGAGTGGGGGAACACCCCAATGAACTTAAATTTCCATACCCAAACCGCCCCTCACCGCCTGCCAGAAACTTAGCACTTTCCAAGCACCTTCCATGCACACACATGGTTTTGGGTTATCTCAGTGCACCGCCCGTACAATTATTTAACTAATATTATTTTTAAATGGATCACTTTTAAAATTTTAGCCTCAAACCAAACAATATTGTCTGTGAAACTATAGATTTCATGCATTAGTTGTATATGGTGTTTCTTTAAAACTTTAAAGATTAAATAGTGAAATAGATAACGCACTCTGGCATACCATGTGCTATTGATGTGACATATAACACACCAGGGAAATGCTGAATTGATTCCATATTCCAAAGTTCAGAACAAACAATGTTTCCTGGGACTCAGACAGTGTCTAATACTGTGAAGATTCAAAGATAAAGATTCAAAGGTAAAGTTTTCCAGTCCAGAGACTCCTGTGCAAGAGACTACATCCGTCAGCATGGAGCAGATGCACACCGCATCTGACCGAATGCCTGCATCCCTTCTCCTGAGAAGAACAGGAGCACCGCTTGGGGTGGATAATGAAAGAGATGATGTCCTGGGGTGTGTGTATGTGTGTGGTTTAGTTATGGGTGAATAACTAGATCATGTGATTTCAGGAACTCTTTGGGAAATAGAGACAGGAAGGGTGGGACAGTGAGAAGAATGAAGCTGGGGTCAGTAAACGCAGGCTCTTGACTTCAGTCTGTGTCTAACCATTGCCATCTCTTGCCTGGACTATTGTAGTCTCCTAACTGGTCTCTCAGCTTCACTCTCGGCCACCATCCCGTGTTCTCCATTCAGAGCCAGAGTGGGCCTTTCAGCCCACATCAGCTCATCGGATTCCATCACTCGGAGTCCTCTAGGGACCCACCCTCTCACACAGAATAAAAGCCAAAGTCTTCCCCATGGCCTGCAAGGTCCTCCATGGCCTGACCCCTCATCCTCTCTTCAACCTCCGCCCCTGCCACTCCCCACTTCACTCTTCTGTTGCAGCCACATGGGCCCCTGTGCTGCTCCCCTAGCCCCTTGAGAGCCCTCCTGCCTCAGGGCCTTTGCACTTGCGGGTCCTTCTGCCAAGGCTGCTCTTCCCCAGATAGCTGCCTGGCTTGTTCTCTCACTCCAGGCTCTGCAGATGTCACCTCCTCCGAGAGGCCCTCTCTGGTGTCACCCTCTAGACAGTACCCTGTTGCGGTGTACTGACTCAGTTTACCTTATGCTTTTTCTCAATATGCATATATGTCCATTACCTGTGTGTCTATGAGTAAATGAGGGGAAAATGTTCTCAGAGGATGCACAAGAACCTGAACGTGATACTAGCCTCTGTTAGTGGTGGATGGGGAATAAAGCACTTTGTGTTATTTAAATCTTTAAAGAACAACCGTATTACTCGTGTAATGAAGAATATTGGGGGAGGAGTCAGAGAGGGGAAAGAAAACAGCCTAGAAACAAGTAAATCTGGGTAAGAACCAAGATGAGCAAGGACTTCCTCCCTCCTCCATGCCTCACCCCCGAGGAGCAGCACATTCCACATGGCAGAGCCTGAGATGCTCGCATGGAGGCTCTGGGCAAGGACTCGCCTCTCTCTGCAGCAACCACAAGTGACTCTGAATATAAAACAAGGTGACAGGTGACTCACAGATCCAAAGAAGTGTTTTGTTGGGTCTCTATGGCGCTTTAAACATTAGGAGATGTCACCTAAACATCTAGATTTCTGCCTTCTCTCAGACAAATGAGAAGCCACAGCCACTGAGAAGTAGTAATGCTCTTCAAATGGAGCCTGGGCTCTCCCCTTTGCCATAGCCCCCATCTCTTCCTACTGCCTTCTCAGCCCTGAGACTGAGTCAAAGTCACCTTTATTATTACACTCGACTTGCTGCATTCCTTCTTGTAGTGTTCAGAGGGAGTCGGAGTATGTATTGTACTCATGTCTTTATCAAAAATGGGAAACCAAAAGGACCACATGGTTCTAGATTTTTTAGAATGGGGAGACCAGGAGTTTTCTGCTTGGGCTGCCTAGTGGCTCTGAGCCAAGCCTCTCCAGGCCTGTGAGTCTGCCACTGTTAGGCCAACCAGCCAGGATGCTAATGGGGACGAAGGCAGCACAAGCTAGTTTTCTACTGTTGGCCCAGAAACCCAGGAGACACTCTCAGCTTTGGCCCAGAATTCATCTGCCACATTTTTCCTTGATGTGTTCAAACTTTGCAGTGGGTTCCTTGGGCCTAGGATTCCTGCACTGTGTTTTCTCCTCTCTCTTGGATTAGGGAGCAGGATCTCAGGGGCAGCCTGGCGTAGGGCAGGCCGAGAAAGAAGAAAGCACAGCTCTAGGCCTGCTCGTTTCCAAGCATTTCCTTTCTTACCCGTGTTCTTCAGTTTCCTCTAAGGGTTGAACTGTTTGCTTACTCTGTCTCTTTCTTGCTTGTTTGCTATTGCTCCATCTTTATCTCTATCTCGGTCTCTCATAGAGAGAGAGAGAGAAACAGGCTTACAACTGAACTGCCAGCCCCACCCTCATCTTTGCATTTGCAGCGTGCCAGAGCCCTGGATTCAGAGTCCAAAAAATAAGGCAGGACACACACACCCCAGCCCCCAACCACTAGCCACTTCCACAGTCTTCAATAAGCCACGCACTTCTTCTCATCTACAAATGCATGTGGCATAGGTTACTTTAGGTCTAAGACTTAACTATACATTTCTAGGATAATTCCTGAATATTCTAAGTCAACAAACGCAAGTCAGTGGAGAGGTCAGGGCATGGGCTCTCAAATTAGAAGTCTGGGCTTAAATCCTGACTTGCTACTCTCTGTGGGACCTGTGCAAAGGACTCAACCGCCCTGTGCCTCAGTTTCCTCATCTGTAATATGGGGAGAATAACAACATCACTCCTTCTGAGGTTGTTCTAAATATTGTGAAAGAGGCAAAATTTTACCTCCACCCAGTTTTTAGCTGGGCCTGAGAATGAAATTGACATAAGACTGATCAACGGAAGAAACATACACACATTTATTATATTTAATTCAAGTTTTACATGGTACAGAAGACCCAAAGATACAATTAGTTAAACACTTATATTTCAAATTGGACAAAGAGCAGTAATTCATAGAAGAACAACTAAATTATGTGGGAGACTTAAAAAAAATTATTATAACAAGGTCTGTACAGAATTCTCTCATCTCAACTTTCAGCCCTTGATGATAAGAATGTTACTTTCCTTCTAGGGATATAGGGAGGGCATCTCTTACGTAGGAATTTCACCTCCTGCTTTTACAAAACAGAATGAAGGTCAGGATGATCTTCTTGTACCCGCTGCGTTGCAAGCGCCTGTAATTCAAAATAGCCAACATGCCAGAGCAGCATATTTCAAGGCAGCATATTCTTAACTCCTTCGATACCAATTCAGAAAATACACATAAAGCTTGTAGTTCACACATGTAGTGCAACAATATAACACAGTCTGCCATGGGAATCCTTTCCACAGATGAGTTGGTTTTGAGTCCCTCCCCCAAGATGTTAATGATTTTTTTCTTTAATTAGCTACCAACTTCTTTTTTATTTTATTTATTTATTTATTTATTTATTTATTTGTTTGTTTGTTTGTTTATTTATTTATTTTTGAGACAGAGTCTCACTCAGATGCCCAGGCTGGAGTGCAATGGTATAATCTCAGCTCACTGAAACCTCCGCCTCTCATGTTCAGGCAATTCTCCTACCTCAGCCTCCTGAGTACCTGGAATTAAACACACATGCCACCACGCCAGGCTACTTTTTGTATTTTTAGTAGAGATGGGATTTCGCCATTTTGGCCGGGCTGGGCTCGAACTCCTGCCTTCAGGTGATCCACCAGCTTCAGCCTCCAAAAATGCTGCCGTGAGTCACCATACCTGACCCCAACTTCTTTTCCAATTGAGAGACTTTACTTTTGACTATGCTCAAAGAGTTGGAAGACCTGCTCATACTGTTTCCCTTTCCACATGGGGAGTGTGTAGCAAGGGCTGCTTTCTAGACTGGGCACCTTTCTAGACACCTGCCCACCATAATCCCCTCCATGCCCAATTCTCTAATTGACATTAACCGTACTCCCAGTCCCTGTAGATGCTGAGTTTGCAACCTCTGGCTCTAGCTCAAGAGATCAGATAAACCTGCAAATAGAACTTTCGAGTGTGGCACAGAGACAAGTTCCAAAACAAGCCTGTAGGTATTCATAGGAGAAGAGGGGCTGCAGGTCTAGCATGGTGAGAGGTGGTTTCAGGTAGAGGCTGGGGATAGACTATGAAGTGGAAAGGCAGGGGTGAGGGGCAGTGAGCACCCGTGGGAAAGCGGGAAAGCACTTGTGTCCTGCACCATCCTCCTGCCCTGGTATCTGCCTGCCAGGCTAGAATTCACTCAGCAGCCCTTGCCCAGCCTCAGGTGTCCCTGGAACATCCACAGTCCATGGGATCGGCTTCTGAGCTGTCCGCAGTGCCCATGGCCTCATCTGCTTACCAGCCACAGCAAACTGGGCCCCATCAGGCCTGACCACCCGCCCCAGAACAGCACTGTCCTCAGCAGGGGTTTTGAGAAAGGGCTAGGGGACAAAAAACAGCAATCAGAAATCACATCTGGGCAGAGCAAATCCACTGTTTTTCACACGGTAACGTGCTCACTGATGTGGTGGCAACTCTTGCTGTGCCTGTAACTCAATCCAGAATGAGGACACTGGATTCCCATGACCCACTTCTCAGATGAGGCTTCCTCCCGACGGTGCCAAGGTGAACAATTCCTGACTCTCAGTTATTACCAAATCAAGTCAAATGTCATTGCTGGTTTTAGCTACAAAAAGTCAAGGCTCAAAATTGGTTCCTAAACTCAAAATCAATTAAGCAGATGTCGAAGAGGCAGAATTGAATTTCATTAATGAACACTGGACTGAAAGATCATACTGTGAATTTTTTCTCCTCCACCTTCTGCTGGCTCTAGTTGTAGAAGCTTCTGGGAGAAAATTCTGATATGGTCATCGTCACTGGAAGGGAGATGGCAGCGGGCCCCAGGGAAAGGGCAGGACACGAAGGACACAGGTATAATCAATGGGACTCTGCAGTCATTGCTCATCTCCTCTCTGAGAAGCTCCACCCAGAAATTGTCCTTTCCCGACAATTTTATCTATGATTCAATAATGCTTTGTCCTTGGCAGCAGGTTTTCTGTTCAACAAGGCAAGGCCTATAAGCTGTGTTTCCAAATTTGGGGAGTTGGCCACATAGAGCCAGTAAACCAGCCACTGGCCTAGGGGGGCAACGTCTGCAAAGCAGCTTAATGTTCACCCTTCCCCACCTCTCCCAATCTGTTCCTCCTGCCCCTGCCTTCTCATCTCTGTAAATGGCACCACCATCTGCCCAACGGCTCAGCCAAAATCTAGGAGTCATCCCCGATTCCTCTTCCCTCACCCACCCAGCTGAGATCTATCAGCAAACCCTGCCGACCTTCCAAGCAGCACTGGAATCCACTCACCTCTCTCCCTCTGCAGCGCCCCGTCCTGCTCCATACCACCAGCATCTACCACCTGGACCACCGTAAACACCACCTGATCTCCCTGCTTCTGCTCTTGTCCCTGGGCCATCCTCTTCACCCACAGCCAGGGTAGGCCTTTAAGAACATGAAGGAGATATCCTTCACTTGCTTAGAATGCATCAATGGCCTTCCATTGTTCTTAGAATTAAATCCAAGCCCTCTTGCAAGGCCTCCTGGGCCTTCGTGATCAGCCTTTGTTGCTCCTCTGTTCTCATCTCCCACCCCTTGCTACACACGCTCAGAAGCTAAGAGGCATGTGTGCATGGGGAGCAGTGATTGATCAGGCCCGGATCACGAAGTCAGTGTGTGGCCTTCAATATAATAGATGGAGATGTTCTCATTCAACAAAATTCTGAACGGCAAATATTCTTTTTTTGCTTTTAATCTAGTTTGGTGGCAGCACACTTGAAATGCAACATTCTGGGATATTCTCTAAAAAGCACCTGATTTCTACCTGGTGTGGACCCTCAGGACAGTGAGCAGTGGCAACTCCACCCCTGACGTTCTGGGGTTTGGGGATTGACTGTATCCTTAAGCCTCAGACACAAGAGCCACTGACTGCCACATAGCACTCCTTAAATGTCATAAGCATGGCTCCAGTATTAAATGCCTGGGACTCACACTTGGCAATGTTTTTTCCTTTTCCAGCCTCCATCCTTAACAGTCAGGGAGAAAGTCTCAGGGGCTCATTGCCTTGAACGCCTCTCTCCTAATCACACTCAGAAATAGACACTTACAAACCACCGTGAAGGCAGCAATGTGCTGAAGCTTAATAACTGCACTGTGCTTGGGTTTACAATGGCCTCTTACTTACATCAGTGGATATTGCTTTCCTATTCACAGTCCAAAATTACTCAACCATAAAAATATGAAGTCCAGTTCAGAGAAACCTCAGGCAATTCTACAGATGGCATTGCATTGTTGCAAAAATGGTGCAATTGTATATGCACAGCTGATACTGGGAACCCCTGAGCTACAGCGGTTGCTTCTCAAGGCAAGGACCATGAATTGCCATTTGGGTGCCCCAGAGCCTGGCCAAATCCTGGCCTCCAAAGAGACTCACCAAAGGTTTGTCTGGGTTGAATTAAGCCAGTCACACCTGTTCATAGTGTATTTCTAAAAAATCCATTCCTGCCATAGACTTTCTGGCCAAAGGACACAGTTCAAACAAGATCCGGACGTCACTGTGTTTCTCTCCCCATAGAGAAAGGGAGAATCTATACAAGGTACCACTTTCCACCTGTACCTCACGATTTGGAAACAGAATGAGCTTCTCACCTTGCTGTGTCCAGCCCTAGTCCTCCCAACCAGATGCAAGTTAGGATTGTGAAAGTTGTCAGAATCAAAATGGAGTCACTGGTGTTTAAAAAACAAACAAATTAAAAACCTGGACAGGTAGAGTTGGGGAAGGTAATGTAGAGCTGGAGAAGGCTGTAAAGAGCTGGGGAAGGCCATGTAGAGCTAGGGAAGGCCATGTAGAGCTGGGGAAGGCCATGTAGAGCTAGGGAAGGCCATGCAGAGCTGGGGAAGGCCATGCAGAGCTGGGGAAGGCCATGCAGAGCTGGGGAAGGCCGAGTAGAGCTGGGGAAGGCCATGAAGAGAGGGTTCTCAGGCTTGTATGCCTGATAACAAAACCATCATAAAAGACTGTGAAAGCCACAACCTTGCAAGAAGGTCACCGCAGCCTTACACAAAAAATACTTCTGCGAGGACATCTGCCCAGCAACTGCCTGTCCAGCCTTGGACTGACACCACCCTTGTTATTGGTCTTTGCAGTCAAGGATAATTATTTCAAAACAATTCTTTAATCTTTCTCATTTTTCCCTCTAAAACCTCTGTCTGCCTTTACCTCCCTGAGTTCGCACATTGTTTACAATAGCATCCATATTCCCATTGCAAGGTTTGATTCCTGAATACGTATCTTTTCCTTTTAGAGAACGTCTCTCTGTAATTTAGGTTGACAGGGTGGACACCTGTTCACTCTCTCTAGGACAGGGAGGAACCCTGGGATTGTCTTGGACGAGAAATCTCCAGTACGGAGAACTGTCAGAACTGTTGCATGGATGAGCAGAAAATAGCAGATGCTACGTTTTTCCCTGACCCCCACTGCTGCATGTCGGCCGTAATTGGCTTCAAGAAAATGAGTTAACTTTTTTGTGGACAAGCATCATTGACCTGGGTTGAACCACCGACATGCAGAAGGCCCATCCCCCTTCTCGTCCACCATCTCTTGGAAGGAGCTTGGTCACCTTCAAAGGCCAGTTTCTTAGTTGGAGAGGAAGGTCTAGTTCTTTGCAGAAAGAACACACACTGTGTGTGTGTGCGTGTGTGTGTACGTGTGCATGTGTGTGCGTGTGTGTGCATGCGTGTGTGCGTGCACGTGCATGCACGTGTGTGCGCATGTGTGTGTGCGCGTGCATGTGCACGCGTGTGCACGCGTGCGTGTGTGCGTGCATGCATATGCACGTGCATGTGTGTGTACATGTGTGCGTGCGTGTGCGTGCGCGTGCGTGTGTGCGCGTGTGCACGCGTGCGTGTGTGCACACATGTGTATGCACGTGCATGTGTGTGTGGGTGTGTGCGTGCATGTGTGTGCATGTGTGTGTGTGCACGTGTGCGTGTGTGCGTGTGTGTGTATTTCTTGCTTTCTGCAAATAACTAAGGCTCCCGAGTGCTGATCTAGTAGAGAGAGTCACCAGGGTTGGAAGCTGACAGAGGCCACAGATGCCAGGGGCTCTCAGACCACTACATGCACTCCCTGGCATCCATCGGCAGAAACACTCAGGGTGCACAGTTGCAGGTAGACAGACATCTAGCAACATTATTTATAACAGTGAAAAAACAACTGTCAAACTGGAACAATTCAGTGTCTTCTCTCAGAGACTGGCTAGGTAACACAGTGGTTAGACCTGGGCGCTGAGTTCAAATCTTGTTTCTTCCAACAATATGTGCATACAATATACACACATAAATTCACCTACACATCTACCTGTTGTACATCATAAACACAGCTTCGTAGAGTCTCCACTTTCCATGACCTTCCTAGCTCTGCTCTCCCCTGTGTCTGCAGGTCACCTGTAGCTTCCTTTCCGATGCCAGCGTATTCTACTGGTTTTCATCAAGATTCATCAATACAAAATTATAATCCAAGCCTAATATTTAGCTGACTTCAACCAAGGATTCTACAGTAAGCATTTATTGATCCCAAGTGAGAAGTTCTGGGGTTCAATCACCAACCTGGTGGTTCAGGTGAAAAGTCTAGAAGCCTTCCCCTTCCTTTTCCCGTTGACCTCAGTCCCCATTCGCCCTGGAAGGTGCAGTGGCCCCAGATCAACCCAAGCCCCTTCATCATCTCTCACCTGATTATCCCAGTGGCTTTCTCTGCGGTGTCTCAGCTTCTGCCCTTGCCGCTGACTGCCTGTCACATGAAACCAGAGGGTCTTACTGGGACCTAAGGCAGACCATGCTTCTCCTCTGCTTAAAGCCACCTGACCCACATCCCTAGAATAAAACCCAAATCCTCACCACAGCCTATGAGGCCCCACATAACCTAGCCCTTCCCGACTTCTCTAAGCTCAGGTCCACCTTGCAAAGTTCTGCCTGGAAACAAGACTCGCTGAACAGTATCCACAATCTGGAAATGCCCATCAGTGGCCCATGCGACCCATTCTAAATGCCACCATATTCCCATGTGTCAAATTGTCAGCATGAGCCCTGGGCTCTGATTGCTTCCTGGCTGCAAATTCTTTTTGAAAACTGCCTGAAAAACATCTACAGGCACAATCCCTAATGCACACTGTTACACGAGGAGCAACTTGCTTTCATTCTAATTATCTATTCTTGGCAACTAAAAGAATGTTTCGTGTTTCTAATAATGAATTCCAAAAGGCTACAGATTTGCAATTGGATCATTACCAATTTCAGAGTCAACTGCAAAGCCTTACCTAGAGTATCTTTATATTTGCTGCTAGCAGCCATGTTCCAAACTCTGTTGTCCTTTGACAGTGGGCAGAGGCTTAGGCCCAGCCCTCACCTGATCAATGGCTGGCACTTCTTACCAGAGCTCTCGAGAGCCTCCAGGATCCGTATCCCACCTTGCTCTCTAGTCTCAGGTCCTGCTGCTCTTCCCCAGGCTCACTATGCTCCAGCCACGCCTGCCGCAGGGCCTTTGCACATGCAAAGCTGGTCCCTCTAGAATCTGCCTTTTAGGCAGTGGTGTAACAGGAGCATCTAAATTCCATTTAGCAGACAGAAAACTGTTGTGGAGGAGACAAAGCAAAGAAGCAAAGCCAAGCAAAGAAGGCGGCTGGGAGACAGGGAGTATGTTTGGTGATCTGTTGCTTCTTTCAGGATGCAGGATTTCTGCTTCATGCTTTTATTTTTTTTCCCTCTTGCCTCTGAATTCACAGATCTGAAGGAAAAGAATCAAGTGGATATTTACACAAAGGCAGACCCGATGCCAGCTCGCAGATACTGATTTGTATAATGTCTCCTGGCAGGAACAATGAGAGAGTTTCTTTGAACAGCAGAAGCTATAGCAGAGTAAAAACTTACCTGTGCTAAAGTCAAAAGAAAAATATTTGCAATTTGCTCGGTCAATAGACCGGCAGGAAAGCCCTTTGAGACCACTTCTGCAGATAGAATTTCTCCCCTGGGCCCAGCTGGGTGTGTTGGTGGCAGCCCAGGACCCGAGTCAGATAACAGCCTGTCTGTGAACAATCCTCCCAATTTAACAAACTGTCCCCAGGGAAAGGGACAGCAGCAGCCCAATCTGAGGGAGTGAACATTGCTGGTCTTCTCCTGTCTGCCAGCACACCGGGCTGCAGAGGTGGGTGACATGAAGTTCGAGCTCTCAAGCAGTGGGAGACTCAATGAGGAGTTTATTTATTTATTTATTTAAAGACAGAGTCTGACTCTGTTGGCCAGGCTGAAGTACAGTGGCACAATCTCGGCTCACTGCAACCTCCACCTCCCAGGTTCAAGCCATCCTCCCACCTCAGCCTCCCAAGTAGCTAGGATTACAAGTGTGTACCACCATGCCAAGCTAATTTTTGTACTTTTTGGAGAAGCAGGATTTCACCATGTTTGCCAGGCTGGTCTCAAACTCTTGGCCGCAAGTGATCTGTCTTCCTCAGCTTCTCAAAGCACTGCAATTATAGGCATGAGCCACCACATCCAGCCTCAGTGAGGGGTTTAAACCAGCACTGGGGGCTGCTGCTTTGAGCTGTTTCAGTCCAAGATCCTCCACTCACTAGCTCAGTTTCCTCATGAACCAGCCAGTGAGGAACCTCTGTTTCTTCCACTGTAAAATGGGGAAATGGGGCTGGTATAAGAACTCAGTCCAATAGGGGAGTGTGAGAAAGCCTCTTGTCGATGGATCCCACAACAAAAATTATTCATGTTAGTTTTAAACGGCAAAATAAACAAAATGATAAAAAAGAGAGAACATTCCACTGTGATGCCTGATCCATAAGAAAGGGTGGGTGAGGGAGGCAGAAATAACGAACCTCCCTCTGCTCTTTGCTCGCTATGGTAATTTTTCTATTTTTAGGGGGAAGTGAGCCTTCAGGTCCTGCCCAGATATAGACTTTTGGTCCCATTTATTTTAAACAAGAGAGAGAGGCGTTGTGAGCAAGCAGTGCCTTGGCTGCATCACTGTCGCTGTGGCCTTGAAAGGATCTGTTTGTTGCTGCCATCTGTGGGGGAACCCGGACATCACCCCAAAGTCATGCTTCAGGGACTCGGAGAGGACTCCAGCTTCCTCAGGGGGTAGGGGCTGACTGTGGCATCTCTCCTGGGAACTGTAACAGCAGCCTGAGGGGTGTTCCCATCTCCCCTTGCCCCTACCCTCCATTCTCCCCCGACAGCTGGAGGCCTCTTCCTAAAGTGGCAAATCGCATCACAGCACTCAGCAGGGCTGGCACTGGGGGAGATCAGTGAAGAGCGGGGGGCCCAAAATGAAGGGGACCTCGCTCCCAGATTGTGTAAGTGCCAGGCACTCACTTTGCCTTAGATCCAGTCCGGTACTCACCTGCTCACACCTCCCCCGGCTTCTCATGGCTCTCAATAAAATGCAAACTCCCCACCAGAGCCACCTGGGGAAGTGATACCTGGTCCCTGCCCACCCCTCCCCACCTCTCAATTCTCCTCCAGTACCACCAGCTTCTTTCTGTTGCCAGGACGACTCAAACTTTATCCTGCCCAGAAGGATGGAAGTGTTTTCCTGTAGTTTTCCTGTATACTCACAATACTTCTGATACAGCATGTATGGGTTTTCCCCAGGCATTCAGCAATTCTTCAGCTCCCCGGTCACCAACTGGGCATCCTACAATTTAATTCTGACACTAACTACCTAGAGTGAGTGCAGATCCACAGGGTAAGGGCTCAGTCCCACAAGACTTTCCCCTACTTCAGACACCAGCCACAGGTCCTGGATTGTGATCCATGCTTCTGACCAACGGGCTCTAAGTCAGGGGTTTCCATGACTCCCTCCTTTCAATAATTTGCTAGGACAGCTCACAACACCGGTTTATTATGAAGGGAATCATGAAGGATACAGATGAAGAAACAGATGGAGAGACCCCAGGGCAAGTGTGGAGAGAGGCTCAGAGCTTCCTTGTCCTCTCCCAGGTGCCACCCTTCTAGCACTCGGATGTCGTCACCAACCGGGAACCTCTTGGAACCCCATTGATTAGGGTTTTTATGGAGGCTTCATTATGTAGCCATAATTGATTAAGTCAATGGCCTTCAGTGATTAGTCAATTTCCAGTCGCTTTCTTGGACCCTAGAGTTTGCGGGGGATGGAAATCACCTGGTTGGATCCTCTGGTAACCAATTCCTATTCTCCAAGGGTAACCTTATTAGCATAAAAGCCAGGTAAGGTTGAAAGGAGCTTATTATGAAAAACAAAAGATGCTCCTCTCACCTCTATCGCTTAGGAAATTCTAAGGGTTTAAGACCTCTGTGCCAGGAACCTGGAGGAAGACTAAATATACATTTCTTAATATAATATATGTCAATATCACTGCGCCAGGGTCTGTGCACTTTTTCTTCCTTATCCCGGGAAGAGATTTTCCCCAGATTTTGTATGATGAGCTCCTTCTCTGCCAAGTCTTAGCACAAATGTCACCTCCTCAGAGAAGCCTGCCCTGACTACTCTACCTAAGATGACGCCCCTAACCCAGGCACTCTCTGTATTTTATAGCCTGTTTCATTTCTATCGCAGTCCTTACTACAGCCTACAATTATTTAGTACCTGTCACCCCACTGGAGGGTCAACTCCACCAGGGCAGAGACTGGGTCTAGGTTGTGCACAGCTCTGTCCCCAGCACCTTGTATAGCACTTGGCACAGTGTAGGCACCAACTAAATATTTAGATAATTAAAGGAATGGAGATTCTGTTAAGGTCCTTTGAGCTCTGCAGTGAGGGAAGCTCGGCTCGGCAGGGCTGTGCCATAACCCAGGTTTACACGGCTCAGAGGCCTCTATCACTGACACCCTTCCCCAGCCACCTCCATGGGTCACCAAGGAGTAGTTGACCACTCTGGGTTTTCTGTGCCAGAAGCTCTAGCAGCAAGGGTGCTATTTGGAAGACCGTGACAATGGCCCTGCGGTATGATGTTCTGTTTCTCCCACCTCCATCTCTTTTCCTTCTTCTTGGCACTGCTCTAGTGTTAAGAGACACCTATGTCCACAGCCGGTCACCCAGTCTCCCCAGGCCTGTGCTTTCTGCTGTGTTTGGTCAATAAGAACAGAGAGGGGCAGTAGCCTCCCACCCTCCTTGCTGGGTCCTGATGCAGCTGTGGCTGTTGCTATGGTTTGAATATTTGCCCCACCAAAAACTCACATTGAAATTTTATCTCCAGTGTGGCAGTATTGACAGGTGGGGTCTCTAAGAGGTGATTGGGTCATGGAGGCTCTGCCCTTGTGAATGGATTAATCCATTCATTGATCATGTGGGTGTGACGGATGGTTTTATAAGAAGAGGTAAAGAGATCAGAGGTAGCACGTTAGTTTGGTCAGTTCCCCAACCCCCATGTGATGTCCTGCACACCTCGGGACTATGCAGAGTCCCCACCAGCAAGAAGGCCCTCACCAGACACAGCACCTTGACCTTGGACTCTCTGTTGCCATAGTTATAAGAAGGAAATTCTTTTTCTTTATAAATTACCCAGTTTCAGGTATTCTGTTGTAAGTGTAAAGCAAAAATAAAATCCGAAGCTTCTCCAGCCAACCGAACAGACCCACTCTGGGCCAAGGGGACCCTGGAGAAACCTGAAAACCTGAATTTCTGCCCATGATGGAAAAAGAAGTTGAACATATCCCATGATACCCTCTGCCTTTTGGAGTTTAGGCACAACTGACCAGCATTAACATTAAAATAGAAATCACAAAACAGACAAAACAGACTCTTAGTGAAAAAAGGACCAAATTCAAAGCCTGACTCTAGTATAGCATCACATGACAGATAGCAGACTCTGAAGGAAATAAAAATATTTTACCCCAAGATATATTTCATTGACATATTTTGAGATGGCCTTGCAAGGGTGTCTTTTGTGGGGGAGATTTGTATGTGCAGAGAACCTCCAGTAATACAGCCAGGTTTTCAAGGATCTAGGGGAGATTAACTAAGAGCCATCTCTTCTCTCTGAAGCCCGTTACCTGTAGGCCTCATCTACATAACAAGAACCTTGGCTTCCACAACCCCCTCTTATTTTCTTTTTCTTTTTTTTCTTTTTTTGAGATGTCTCGCTCTGTCGCCTAGGCTGGAGTGCAGTGGCCTGATCTTGGCTCAGTGCAACCTCCACTTTCCAGTTCAAGCACTTTTCCTGCCTCAGCCACTGAAGTATCTGGGATTATAGGTGCCCATCACCATGCCCAGCTAATTTTTGTAATTTTAGTAGATACAGGGTTTCAACATATTGGTCAGGCTGGTCTCGAACTCCTGACCTCAAGCAATCTTCCTGCCTCGGCCTCCCAAAGTGCTGGGATTACAGACATAAGCCACCGCACCCAGCCCCTCCTCTTATCTTAACTCAAGCATTACTTTCTACTGACTTTAAGTGTTTAGACGAAACCTAACTTTTTAACTAATTGCCAATCAGAAAATCTTTGAATCCACCTGTGACCTGTAAGTTCCCCCTCCCCTTCAAGATATCCCCACCTTTCCAAGCCAATGTATACCTTACATGTATTCATTTGTGTCTTTGTCTGTAACTTCTGTCTCCCTAAAGTGTATAAAATCAAACCGTCACCTGACTGCCTTGGACACACTTTCTCAGGACCTGTTGAGACTGTTCTCCAGGCTATGGTCACTTATATGGACTCAGAATAAACCTTTTTAAATATCGTACCGAGTTTGTTTTCTTCTTTTAACATAAGCAACAGAAAATGGATGAAGACAGCAGTGTTCCTCTTCCTGTATCCTCAGCTCCTCGTGGGCAATCCTCTCTTACAGCTGCAGTTCTCACAAGTTCTAGTAATTCCCTTGCTCCCAGCCCCTCCAATCCTAGGGCTGGTAAGTGTTCCCATCTGTTTCTAGTACCTGGGGTTCTGGGAAAACTACTTAACCCATCTATGCCTCACAATCTTCATCTACATAACAAGGACAATAATGGCACCTACCTCACTGAGCCATTGTAACAATTAAATGAGATAATATGAGGTAGTGCCTAGAATAGTACCTGGTATATAATAAGCATGATTATTATTGTTGTTATTATTTTATTACCATTACTGGCGATTGCTGTTATTATATTATTATGCCATTTCCTGTATTAAGCACTAATCTCATAGTATCTCATTGGATCCTCTTATTATTTCAATTTTACACTTGAGGCAACTGAAGCTTAGGCAAACCCAGCTAGTTTTCCAGCATGATCCAGTTAGAACATAACAGAATCAGTCCCCAAGTTTTTGTCTGACTGCTCAGCCCAGGATCTTGACCACCAAGCCAGGTTTCCCCCTGCCCCTTTATCTGTTCAAAGTCCATAGTTGTGTAGGGGGCTGGCCTGTGCATTGCAGGATGTTTACCTACATCCATGACCTCTATCCACTAGATGTGAGCCATCCACAACAAAGAAAGATCTGACCCAAAATGGCAGTAGGTACAAGTTTGAGAGACCCTGGTATGAGGATTATGCAGATACAAGAAAAACCATAATTATGGAGATAAGTGCTCTACATTTCACTCATACTGATGAAATGATGACATCAGCAGACTAATTTACATGTATACCTAGAATAACCACTAACAAAGCTACCCGGGAGATACACTTAAAAATATCATAGATATATCAAACCAGAACTCTAAAAAACATTCAGATAACTCACAGGAAGACCACAAAAAAAGGAAAAGAAAACAGAAAAAGTAAAACCAGAAGGAGCAAACAAAAAATTAAATGGCAGACTTAAGCCCTAGTATAGTCACGGCATTAAATGTTGACAGTTGTATTAGTCTGTTCTCACATTGATATAAAGAAATACCTGAGACAGGGTAATTTATTTTAAAAAGAGGTTTGATTGGCCTACAGTTCTGCAGGCTGTACAGGAAGCATGAGTGGGGAGGCCTCAGGGAGCTTTCACTCACGGCAGATAGCAAAGCCAGAGAAAGCATCTTCATATGGCTGGAGCAGGAGGAAGGGGGGCAGAGAGATGCTACATGCTTTTAAACAACCAGATCTCATGAGAACTCGCTCACTCTATAGTACCAAGGTGGACGGTGCTGAACCATTCATGAGAACTCCATCCCCATGATCCAATCACCTCCCACCAGGTCCCACCTCCAACACTGGGGATTATAATACAAGGTGAGATTTGGATGGGGACACAGATCCAAACCATATCAATGATCTAATTAAAACAAAAGATTGGCACAGTGAATTTAAAACATGACCCAATTATATGTTGTCTACAAGAAACTCACCTCAAATGTAACTAGATAGGCAGAAACAAACCCAGAGCAGAATACTTGAAATTCCATAAAGAAAACAAGAATATTGGGAATGGATAAAAATAGGGTAAATATAAATGATTTTACTAGTTTTCACCTCATGAGTTTCTTATATTATATGTGATGGTTGAAACAAAAATAATAATATCATGTGATGTGATTCTCGATGTGTGAAAGCAACACTTAAGACAATTATATTGTAAAAATGGGAAGGGGAAAGGGTCCTAAGTAGCAGTAAGGCCTCAATGCTTCAAGCTAAGTATTGAAACAGTGATAGCAGGTTTTACAATAAACTGTGTAGGTATGTAGGCAACCACTGAGCAAAATATACAAAGCAATATACTCTAATACATAAATAAATCAAAATGGAATTCTAAAAATCATTCAGAAACCAACAGGAAGGCAAGAAAAGAGAAACAGAGGAATAAGAAACAGAGGGTAAAAAGAGAAAATAAATAATAAAATCTCAGTTCTTAGCTCTAACATATCCATAATTACTTCAAATGTCAATGGTCTAATTGTACTGACTAAGGAGAGTGCATTGAGAAATACAAGCCAGGTACTGTGCATACAAGAAACTTACCTTAAATATAATGACACATAAGCTGAAAGCTAAAGAATGGATAAAGTTGTATCATAGGCCAGGTCCAGTGGGTCACACCTGTAGTCCCAGCACTTTTGGGAAGCCAAGGCGGGTGGATCACCTGAGGTCAGGAGTTCGAAACCAGCCTGGCCAACATGGCAAAACCCCATCTCTACTAAAAACAGAAGAAATTAGCTGAGCGTGGTGGCACATACCTATAATCCCAGCTACTTGGGAGGCTGAGGCAGGAGAATTGCTTGAACCTGGGAAGCGGAGGTTGCAGTGAGCTCAGTTCGCGCCATTGCACACTAGCCTGGGCAACAAGAGTGAAACTCCATCTCAAAAAAAAAAAAAGTTATATCTTGCAGATATTGATTTAATAAAAGCAAGAGTGTTTATATTAATATTAGATTAAATAGACTTTAGAGCAAAGACATTAGTAGGGTCAATAAAAGACATTACATAAGTATAAAAGGATCCATCTACAGAGAAGAATAGTGATCCTAAATGTGTATGCATCAACCAATACAGCTATGAAATACAGGAAACAAAAACTAATAGAGCTGAAAGGAGAAATAGATAAATCCACAATTATAATTGATGTCAGGACCTAAGATATCAGCATTTGACATTTTCTGTCAGTAACTGACACATCTGGTAGACAGATCTAACAGGCAGGAAATTGGTAAGGATACAGTTAAGCTGAACAATACCATAAATCAACTGGATCTAATTGATATGTGTAGTTTACTTCATCCAACAACAACAGAAATGTAGGTTCTTCCTAAGCTTACATGGAACGTTCACCTAGGTAGATTGTCTCCTGGTTTATAAAGAAGACTTTAACAAATTTAAAAAAATTGAAACCACAAAGAGAATGTTCTCTTACCATAAGGAAACAAACTAGAGATTAATAATAGAAGGACAACAGGAAAATCTTCAACTGTATGACTATTAAACAGCTCAATTCTACAAAACCCATGAGTAAAAGAAGAAGTCTCCAAGAAAATAAAAAAAATACATAGAACTGAATGACAATGAAAATATGACATATCAAAATGTGTGAGATGTAGCTAAAGTCATGCTGAGAAATAACTTTAGAGTACTAAGTGCCTACACTAGAAAAACAGGAAAAAGCTCAAATCAATAGTCCAAGTCCTACCTCAAGAAACTAGGTAAAAAGAGTAAAGTAAACCCAAAGTGAGCAGAAAGAAGGAAATAATAAAGATAAGAGCAGAAACAAATGAAGTTGAAAACAGAAAAGCAATAGATAAAATCAATGAAACAAAGAATAGGTTCTTTGAAAAACTCAATATAATTGACATATGTTTAGCAAGATTGACAAAGATAAAAAAAAGAAACAAATCATTAATCCCAGGAACAAAAGAGAGGATATCACTACAGATTCTATGGTCATTAAAGGGATAAAAAGAAAATTCTGTGAATAACTTTATACTCATAAATTCTATAATTTGTAAGAAATGGACTAGTTTTTAAAAACCATAAGCTACAAAATCCAATCAAGATGAAACTAATTACCATAGTAACACTATAAGATCCTGAAAAAGAATATCCAGGCCAAGATGGTTTCACTGGAGAATTTTAGCTAACATTTAAAAAGAACATTTATATCAATGTTACAGGGTCTTCCAGAAAACAGAAGAGAGAACACTTCCGAGCTCATTTTATGAGGCCAATACTATTTTGATATCCAATTCAGACAAAAATAGAAATAGAAAACTAGATAAAAAGTACAAAATTGAAAACTATAAAAATAGAAAACTATAGACAAATATCTCTCACAGACTTAGATACAAAAATCTTCAAATACATCATAAAATTGAATTCAACAATGTATAGAAAATACTACATGACATGACCAAGGCGGATTAATGCCGAGAATGCAAGGCTAGTTTAATAATCAAAACATCAATCAATGTAATCCACCATATCCACAGGCTGAAGAAGAAAAATCTCTTTAATTGATGCAGAAAAAACACTTATTCATGATAAAAAAAATGCTCAGCAAACTAGAATTGGAGGGTAATGCTCTCAATCTCAAAAATCATCAGTGAAAACCTACACTTAACATCATACTTAATAGTGAAATACTGAATGTTTTGCCTCTACAACCAGGAATGAGGCATCAAGATAGATAATATCCTGCTTGGATAAAAAGAAAAATGTCCTTTTTCACCCCTTTTATTCAACATAGTTCTAGAAGTTCTAGACAATACAATAAGGCAAGAAAAAGAAATAGAAAGTAAACAGAAGAAATGCAACAGTCTCTATTTGAAGATGATGTGATTGCCTACAAGGAAAATCCCAAAGACCCTACCAAAACAAGGAATCCTAGAATTAATTACTGAGTTCAGCAAGATTGTGTGATATGAGATGAAAATGCAAAATCAATTGCATTTATATATGCTAATAATAAACAAATAGAACCTGAAATTTAAAGTGCAATACTATATACAATTACTCCAAAGAAAATGAAATACAGCCTGGTGCGGTGGCTCACGCCTGTAATCCCAGTACTTTGGGAGGCCGAGGCAGACGTTATCATGAGATCAGGAGATCGAGAGCATCCTGGCTAACACAGTGAAGCCCTGTCTCTACCACAAAATACAAAAACAATTAGCTGTGCCTGGTGGTTGGCACCTGCAGTCCCAGCTACTTGGGAGGCTGAGTCAGGAGAATGGCATGAACCCTGGAGGTGGAGCTTGCAGTGAGCCGAGATCGTGCCATGGCACTCCAGCCTGGGTGACAGAGTGAGACTCCATCTCAAAAAAAAAAAAAAAAGACAAGAAAATGAAATACTTAGATGTAAAATCAGCAAAATATGGAAAAGATTTATATGCTGAAAATTATAAACTATTGATGAAAGAAATTAAAGAAGTAAACAACTGGAAAAACTTTGTTTATGGACTTGGAGACAACATAGTGAAAATGCCACTTCTTTCCCTAATTCATTGATGTTTAATTCAATTTCTGCTAAAATCCCAAGAGGCTTTTTGGAGACATAGACAAGCCAATGGGCTTCTCACTCTATCTCTGCTGGTGCCACAGGGGAAGGAAGCTCCTACCTGGCCTTCTTTTGCTGCTGGGTAGAGGAACAGATGTTGAGAGGTCCCGGTGGGTGACTGCCATGAGTGGAGGGTAGGGACACTCTGAACCTGGTTCACCTTCTTCTGCTGGGTGGAAGCCTCAGGGACACCAGGTCTATGTTACCCTCTGCCATTAGATGAAGGGGCTGGAGACTCCAGGTTTTCTGGTACCACAAAGAAGGGATGCATGCATACAGTGGGCATGGGATATGGGACAGGCCAACCAAGCCCTGGAAGCTCTGCTGGAGCCACTGCTGCTGCTGTGTGTGGGCTCCATGACTCTGCCCCCTTCCAGCTATTGCATTTGGTTTTGAGTTCATGTATCCCTATTGGTGGTTCTGGGTTGCTAGCCTCTCTAGTGCCTAGTGCAGTGTGTGTGGGAAGTTAAAACAACAACAACAACATCAACAACAATAAGACAAGTAACTCTACTTAGGTGTTGTTATCAAAGTCCTAAGGTTCTTAGCCAGTGCATCTTCTTCATTCCATCTTTCAGAGTGCTTTATGCTTGTCTGTTAGATTATTTCTAGGGCATTTAGTTGTATTATGAGGGGAAGAGTAGGGAAAAGTGAACCTGTACTATCTTGTTCCATAACTATAGGATGGTTTCTTTTAAAGTTAAAAATAGACTTACCATAGATCCAGAAATTGCACTTACAGGCCTTTATTCCACAGAAATAAAACATATGTTCATGTAGAAGATTCTACAGAAAATTTCACAGCAACTTTATTCATAATGGCCCCATACTGGAAACTATACCAATGTCCTTCAATGGGTGAATGATTAAACAAGCCCTGGAACATCCATAACATGGAATATGTCAGCAATAAAAAGGAGAAACTACTGATGCACACAGCAACCAAAATGAACGTCAAGGGGATGATGCTTACTAGAAGAATAAGCCAACGTCAAAATGTTACATGCTGTGTGATTCCCTTTATAGAACATTCTTGAAATGTAAAAACTTCTAGGGATGGAGATCAGTTAGAGGTTGCAGGGAATTAGGGACTGGCGAGTGTAGTCCTAGACGGTGGCACAGGGACCCTTGAAGTGACACGACAGTTCTGTAGCTTGATTGTTGTCATGGTTACTCAAAACTGCATATGTGATAAAATTGCATAACTGGCGAAATCTACATAAGCTCTGTGGATTGTACCTACGTCAATTTCTGGCTTGTCATATTGTACTTTAGTGCTGCAAGATGTGATCATTGGGGGAGGCTGGGTGAAGGGTACATGGGACCTCCTTAAACAGTTCCTTGCCACTATCTGTGAATCTAAGTTATTTCCTAGTAAAAAAAAATTTTAAAGCCAAAACAAAACAATATTGCTAATTTCTAACCGTAAAACATTCCTTTTAAACTACCCCTGCCCCCATCTTCTCTCTCTGTCTCTGTTTCTCCATCTCTCTTTTTCAGGCCACTGTACAGACCTATTTGCACCAACCTGGAACTTTCATTTTTTTCCTTTTTTTTTTTTTTGAGATGGAGTCTTGCTTTGTTGCCCAGGCTGGAGTGCAGTGGTACCATCTTGGCTCACTGCAAATTCTGCCTCCCAGTTCAAGCGATTCTTCTGCCTCAGCCTCCCGAGTAGCTGAGATTACAGGCACACACTGCTACTCCTGGCTAATTTTTGTATTTTAGTGGAGTTGGGGTTTTACCATGTTGGCCAGTCTGGTCTCAAACTCCTGACCTCAGGTGATCGGCCTCCCAAAGTGCTGGGATTACAGGTGTGAGCCACTGAGGCTGGCCCAATCTGGAACTTTCTATCTGAGGTTCTGGGAGGGCTGGCAGAAAGTGGAAAGGGGGATAACTTTTTAGTGCCTGATTCAGTGGTATTTCATGTGAACTACCTTAATCAGGGAGCCAAATCTCTAATCCTTCTGTTTATCAGTGGCCCCTGCCCCATCCTTTGGGAAACATTCTGGGATGTTTGGCACTTAATACTGGGTACAAACCCCAGCAGCAGCCATTCCTGGTGCCTTCAAACAAATGGACATTGAATGGGGTAATATTATTTGGATGATTTTCAAAAATGCCCTACAAATGACAAGTGAATCAGCAGATAGATTCCAGGCATCATGGGTGTCCCTTTGGGTTGGCAATTGCAGCTGCTCATTATCCAGGTCCTTGGGATGATGGTTGAATGTGAGTTGTTTCCTGGGCAGATAGACTCACGGACGTGCACACAAATGCACACACACAGGACACACATGTGGATGCTTTGTGCTCCTCCAAGCTGGGCATTTTACAGTCAATTCATGGACCAGCCAATACATTTGGAAGCTTAGTAGGCTATTAGAGTTTCAGAAAAAGTCTCAAGTTCAAATAAAATGTGTGTATGTGTTTGTGTGTGCATCTACTCACAGTCTTATCCACCCACCTCTCAGCTGCAGCAGTGGTGCCAACATCACGACTTTATGTACATAAACTTGGCCAGGGAAGGAAGGGACCTTCATGTGCAAATGTCCATCGTGCCATCGGACAAATCCACCACCTTCACCTTTCAAGCTGCTTATTAGAACTCTAGACTACATGCCTGACAGGCTGTCAGGTTGAGTTTTCTCTTCTCTACGACATGGGACAAGCAAAGTGGGGAAAACATCTCCTACAGGATGAAGTGTCTTCATCCTGTCTTCCTCACCCTCTTTGCCACTTAATGATTGGCTTTAATCTAACTAGAACCTTTCAGGGTTTCTGTAATGGGAGGCAGAAGCACAGTAAGAAATCCCCTTCACTACCCAGTGAAAGACAGGGGTGTCTCCAAGGAAAGCCTGTCTCACCTGCTCCCTGTCTCCCCCTAAGAACCTGCTCCAGCGCAGCCTCCTCGTGTCTCTGCTCCAAAGGTGGGGGTGGGCCCTGTGGGAAAGAGGCAGGGGACAGATGGAGGGGCAAGAGGGCAGGGGTCCCAACATGCACAGATGAGCAAATGCCCAGATTGAAACGTAAGCTGAATGTAATTACTTGGTTAATTAAATACTGACTTTTAACTCAAAAAGTGATTAAAACAAGCTGCAGGAAGACTGTGCAGAAGCAGGGCAGGGAATGAATCAAAGCTTTCAAGAAGGGGGAGGAGGAAGAGAGGGTTGTCACAGGCAGGTCTGGCTTGCTCTTCCTACTGTGTACTGGGCCTTCTGCATGCTGGGGGTGTGATCTTTGGTCTCTGAGAAGGTGAGGAATTTCAGACCGAGGCCAACATGCAAACTAGGATCGCAGACTTCTCCTTACATTTTTCCACTTGAGACCTCATCTCTTTTCCCAGTTGTCTGAGAGTATCAGGAGCTGCTGGCACCCAGGAACCAGGTCCTGTTCATCCACGTTTCCTTGGAACAGAATACAGTACCCGGCACGAAGAGGTGCTCCAGAAATGCTTGTAGAACAAATGAACATATTACTACACAGTGCTATTATGCACATGTGTGTTCCGGTGTGCGCATGTGTGTTCATCATAGGCAGGTGCTGTGGGTCATGTGTTGTAGGCTGGTCTTAACTCACCAGCTCAGACACCCATGATGTCAGAGGGTCTGCAAAACTCCCCGAGCCGTGTTTCCCAGCAGACTCACTGGTCCTCCGTATTCAAGGCCTCAGCCTGTTTTCCAGGTCCTCCTAGGCAGTTAGGGATGGCTGGTCCCATTCCAGAGCTCAGTGTCTGCCTGGGAGACTTAGGGGCTTTAGAGCCTCAGATGTCCCCAGTCTGGGAAGTCACTCAGCCGTGACTCAGCCGGGCCTGGATGGGGCTCAGCAGAATCCTCAGGACCCCCACGGCTTCCCGATGCTCCAGCCCCTGCCACCTCCACCCACGGCCTTTCTCCTCCTGTGTCCTTCGTCCCCCATGACATCATTCTGTGTGATCATCCTGACTGTACAATCAAGCCTTTCAAGCTCCTCACGCCACCTCAACTCTCTCCTTATTGTTGATTTAACCTCAAGAGGGCCATTCTCTTGATGCCTCCAGACCTTGCTTCTTCTGCCTGCAAATTCCTTGGCAGCCCTTTTGTGCAGAACACCCCCTGGTTCCATCTACCTTGCAAAGCTGGAGTTGCTGTTTTATTTCCCTGACTTATAGGCAACAAAAAAAAAAAAAAAGAAGGAAAAAAATCACTCAGTGTGTATTTTTTAATCTCCATCAAGAGACTAAAATACAACCTGTACCATTTTTGTCTGAGCACTTTCTGGCTGAGTTTGGGTTGCGGCAGATGGGATTTTATGAAGGTTGTAAAAGTCAAGCTCTCAGCATGTCAAACAAATCAGTGTGTGAAGGAGAAACATTAAAAGCAGGAAAAATGGCTGTGGCCTGGGATGCATTCAGAGGCTTTGGAAAACAAGGCCACAGACCCGGAGCACAGGTGGCCCCGAAATTTGGCTGAAACTTACTTTTCAAGAGCAAAAGTTGCTGCAGTTACCCTCAAAGGATCATGATCTAAATTCTCTACTCCTGAGTGGGGACCATGGTGTCCCAGGTTTAAAAATACGAATTCCAGCATCATCTATAACTATATAGTCTTGTGGTTAATTCTGCTTGAGCTTCCATCTAGGCATAAGCCGTCTTGTATGAAGAACTGCAATTGCATTAGGGTAAAAGGATCTGGGTATGTGTCTTGAGAAATTATGGTATTAAAAAATGGCAGCATAAACCACCATTAAGTCAGAATAAAGATAATTACTTATTATGCTGCTTCCTTGGGTGAACACACTGACGCAGGGATGAATTCGCTTCAGCAAAACAGGGCTAATCTCTGCAGCACGGTACCTATCCCATTATCCCCTGCTTAATTACATGTGATTGTAGAGTCTAATTTATACTGATACCCAAGCCCAATAGAGCACCTTCATGAAGAGCAGGTTAGTTGGCAGGTGGGAAATTTATAAACTGGTTTAATTGCAATCATCCTTGAGCTGTGTTATGTGTGACCTCAGGGAGTGATGAGGTTACTCTAAATTCTCACTAGTGAAAGACAAGAGGGTCATGGCCAGTTAATACATGGTTCTGAGAACACAGATAAAGGTGACAATTTGTTTGTTTTCTTTATAATTCACTAATAGTTCTTTTCTGGATAAGTGGGCAGGGAAGAAGATTGAACATGTGGATTTCACTGTGTGATGAAACAGAAGCATACAAGCAGCGTTAATACAACGTAAGTGAATATTAAAATGACTGAGGTGTCTCCAGGAAGCACAGCTGTAGATCTCTGTGGACAAGATAAAGTACATGGATTTTTGGTGGACAAGAATTTTCTTATTTATTATTATTATATATATGTATTTTGAGACAGAGTCTTGCTGTGTAGCCCAGGCTGGTATGCAGCAGCGTGATCATGGCTCACTGCAGGCTTAACCTCCTGGGTTCAAGTGATCCTCTCACTTTAGCCTCCCGAGTAGTTGGGACTACAGACAGGCACCACCACACCCAACTAAGTTTGTGTGTTTTGTAGAGAGACAGTGTCCCACTATGTTGTCCAGGTTGCTCTCAAACTCCTGGACTCAAGTGGTCTGCCCGCCTCAGTCCCCCAAAGTGCTAAGATTACAGGTGTGAGCCAAACGCCTGGCCAAGAGTTTCCTAAAGGGGAAAGGCAGGATCCATTCTCCCATATGTGCAATTCCATTTAGGGCTCTTTTTGGGACAGCACACCTAGTTTTACAACTCCTTTCTAGAAAGTTCACTTATGAGCTGCTTAATGGCAGTAATGATTTAGCATAAGCAGAGCACAGCAGCCCTAGGGCTGAGGTTCTAACCTGGGCTCTGTTCCCACTGGCTGGTAATTCCTTGGCTACCTCCCCAGGCTTCCGTTTCCACATCTTGAGAGTAGTGATGATATCAGCGGCACTGCAGGGACGTTGTGTTGGATTGAATGAGATGAAGAAAACTACAAATGCACAGCACAGGCCGGTTCTGAGCCTCCCATTCCATTTCAGAGCAGGAAGCTGGGCCTTCCCTTTGAGGATGCACTGACAGAGGCCACTGTGAGATCTGGCAGAGGGTGTTTTGATGTCAGCTGATCAGAACACATGGCAGTCTTGGACACCTCTGATATAACTCCTGCTCATGGAGCCATTCATTTGATAGATGTTATTAAGTTAAGTACCAGATCGTAGCAACTACTGGAGTTATAAAGAGGACATGTCACCTGCTTCAGGGGAGCTTAGAGCCTAGGAGGTGAAACAGATACAACAAGTGAGCATGACAAAGTTTGCAGCAGGAGCTGCTGGTTACTTACCTCCTCTTTGCTAATAAAAATGGGATCTGTTTGGGCAGCAACAGGTCCAGTTCAAGGGGACAGAACAACTCTGTCAATCATGACAATCCCAGAGGTGGGCACTTGACCACTGCTGGCCAAGGAACTGGAAGGGCCGGTCAGCAGGAGGCTTCTGGGAATATTTTTCTCCTTGCTAAGATGGGAGAAAAATATTCTAATTCCTGTTCAGAGTTACTGAAAGCTGGAAAGAGCATAGCTCCCAACCCTCCAAAGGAAAAAACTAGACAAGCAACAAGTGCATGCCTTTTCTTGAACCCAATAAAATCCTGAGGTTGCAGAGCAATCAACATTCCCCAAATTTACAGAGAGACAGAGGCGCTTGTGGGGAGAGAAGAGCCTGGCTTACGTGGGCAAGATGTAGCTGGAAACAGCAAGAAGAGTTCAGCAAAAGTGGTGGTTCCCAAAAGGGGCTGATTTTGTCCCCTAGGGGGCAGCTGGGAGTATCTGAAGAAAGTTTTGATTGTTACAGCTGGGTTAAGAGTGTTACTGGCATCTAGTGGGCCAGGGACACTGCTAAACACTCTGCAATACACAGGACAGCCCCTACGACAAAGAATTTTCTGGCCCAAAATGTCCATGATGTCAAGGCTGAGAAAACTTGAGCTAAGTCAATATTGTTTCTAGCCTGGACAACTACAATACACCAACAGGTCACCCAGGTCTGTGCTTGTTCCCTACCATCCATTCCCTGCATGGCAGCCAGTTGGCTTCCATGTAAAAGAAACCAGATTGTGCCACTCGTCTACATAATATCCTCCAATGGCTCACATCTTGAAGCTTCACCATGGCTGCACAGCGTTCAGCATCTGTTCTCTCCATGGCCTTCCGATTAGATGTCATGCTACCCCCTTTTGTCACTTCGACCCAGCCATATAGTCTCTCTGCATCCCTGGAAGACACCAAGAACAGTCCCATCTCAGAGCCTTTGTATTTGCTCTCCCTGCCTGGGATGCTCTTTGCCCATCCAACGCTCATGGCCACATCTCATTCCCATCTCTCCTCCAACATCTCATCTTCAAAGAGGGAAGAAAGAGCCCACCCACATTCCTACACTAGGACAGTGCTTGGCACAAAGTAGGTGCTCTCAAATTGAAATCAAAGAAGTTATTAGAAACCTGGATGACAGCAGAAAAGAGAACTGAGGGAGTGAGTCTGGGACTGGGTGTCGGAGCTCTGAGTTCATGTCTGGTTGGGTCAGCAGCTTTCAGATGTGTCCCTGGATAAGGTATTTTCATACTCTGAGTCTCAGATTATTTGTAAAATGGGCAAAGAAGTCATTCATTCATTCATTCATGTCTTCATTCAATAAAAATTTATTGAGCAACTACTGAGCCACGCACTGATGCAGGTGATGGGGATCCACTAGGAAACAGGACAGTTCCTTCTGGAATGAATGACTACACGTTTATCTGCTCTAAACAACACACGTACATGTGACAAACTGCATAGCTCTGTAGGTCAGAAGTTCAACACAGCAGGACTAGATGTTCTGCTCAGAATCTCACTGGCTTAAAATCAAAGTGTCAGCTAGAGACATGGTTCTCACCTGGGGCTCAGGGATCTTCTTCCAAGCTCGCTGGTGTTAGCAGAATTCGTTTCCTTCTCACTTTCCATGTGGCCCAAGCACAGGCACAATGAATCCTTCCAGAGCTTCAAATCTCTCTGACTTTTTTTGCCATTCTTTTCTGTTATTCAAGGCTAACGAGATTCCACTGTATCCTCCGAAATAATTCAGGTTAATCTTACTATATTCCCAGGTTCCAGAAATTAGGGCATGTACGTCTTCTGGGGGCCATTCTGCTAATTTACACGTGGACGCACGTGGAGCCAGCATTCCAGGCAGAGGAAACAGCAGAGGCAAAGGCCTTAAAATACTAATGGCCTGATTTGTTCAAGAAGCCTCAAGCAACCAACATGGCTGGGCCAGCAGAGCGTGGAAGAGGGACACAGGTGCGGAGGCCAGGGACGTGGCGGCTTTGAGGTCCTGCGGTGCCTGGTAGACAACAGGAACCAGAATGGCTTTTGTTCTAAGTACTTATGGAACTCATGGGAGCATTTTAAGCAGGATTGTAGAAATACCAAACCAATGTTTTTTAAGACGATAACTGACTTCTGTATGGCAAAAAGTAAATGTGGAAGCAGGAAGACCAGTTTGGAGGGCGTGGCCATGGGGACAACGGCTTGGACTAGGATGTGGGGGAGGAAGTCATGAGAAGTGGTTGGGTTCTGGAGCTCTTTGAATGATTTTTTAAAGTTGAATTTTCTGATGGAGTAAAAGATTTGTCAATTTCCTTCTAGCTGACAGCAGAAGGGGTGGCTTTGGTGGGCTTTCATCTCCCTCTCCAGGCCTCCCCATAACGCTCCACCTGGAATAAAAATAAAAGCTAAGAAAAACCCATCTACAGGCACAAACACGGCATCCAGAATAGTCAGTCACCTTGGCTTGTCACAGCCCTCGCCACACTGAGGCATAGACATAGATATCGATAGATAAAAACTTGATTTTATAAAACTCAAAAGCCAGTGAAAACGAGGACACTCAGAAATGGAGAACCATTTAGCTGGGATCTGAAATAGTATAATATAGCAGCAGCAGTTACCATCCTTTGAGTACAAAGTGTGAGAATGCTGCTTGAAGTTGGAGATTGGAGACTTTGGGGAGCAGTTTCTTTACTTCGCTGACATCCTGGACATCACACGTGGGCCTTAACAAAGTTCACACACAAGCCTCTGCAGCCTCCATCTGCTTGTTCTGAGATCCAACCGGGCGGCCTTCGGCTCTGGCTTTGGTTAGCTATGCACAGCCGACTGCCTGAAACTCATGCAGTAGAGATGAATGGAAAATGAGGCTTCTAATTATTTTCAAAAGACGTGCAGCGTGACTTCAGCCCATGAAGAGTTCCAAGCCCCTGGAAAAGGCTGGCTCTGTGGGCGTGTGAGCTGTGCAGTCTCACCGTGCCTCCGTTTAGACCCCGTGTTAGGTTTAATGCTTGGCTCTCTTGAAATTCCCAGTAAGTTTTGAATGAGGGGCCCCATGTTTTCATTTTGTGCTTGGTTCTGCTTGGAAACTGCCTAGAAACCATCTTTCCCACTTTCATTCCAGTTGCTCAAACCCCTTTCTCAAACCTTTCAGAGAGGAAGATAGCACAGGGGATATTCCTGGGACTGTGGGGTGGAGGGGTGTGGGTTGGTTACAGCAGCTCCTGGATGGCTGATGATGAGGATGCTGCAGTTATGAGCAGGGCGTTAGCTGAGTGAGACTTCAGGATAAACCAACCTGAAGGTCCATCTTCCAAGGAGGGAGGTATCATTTTACCCGAGTATGGATAATCTGGGTCAAAGAACAGAAATGTCCCTAGCCCCAAACCTATCAACACAGCAGCAAGGGCCCAGTGATAACCTGATCAAACCCATCGTGAAGTGGGATGGGCAGGGCTGAGAAATAAACTAACCAGGAGCCTTGGCCACACTCCAGGCTTGTTCTGTGTCCAGCCGGGCTCACTGCAACTTGGTTTTCAGGGTGTGAGCTGAGCAGCAGGGCAACCTGTGTTGTTTAGCAAACAGTGGTGCTTGTGAATCCCAATCAGCGTGGTCCTCTCTGAGGGGGCCCCTCCAGCAATACACCCACTGACCAGACACTTGGAGATTTCCCTTGGGGAGAGAGTCACCTTTGTTCTAGAGCCTGCATTTCTCAATACCTGAGGAAGGGAAAGCCGCATTCCTTGGAGGGTGCCAGGACCAGTTACATGTTTTTGGAGCCCCGTGCAAAATAAAAGTGTGGAGTCCTTTGTGTAGAAATGTTTGAGAATTTCAAGTCAGTGGCAACAGAATGAGAATTCCACCAAACACAGGCCCTTCTGAGCATGGGGCCCTGTGCAACTGTGCAGGTCACTCATCCATCCATCTGGCCCTGAAGGTGAACTTGGCATCTGGAAATATCTGGAGGTGATTCAAACTCAAGGTCAAAGAGAGGAAATGTGCAGCTCAGAGCACCATCAGAGGCCCCAGCAAAATGGGACCGTGCAGTAAAGGGACAGACCTCTGAGCATCCCGGAGGAGGCCATGGTTGCCTTGACAATGATGCCATTGTTGAATTAAGACTTTTCCTAGAGACCACTCTGTGGGGACCAGGATTGACTGGATGTATGGTACATTCTAGTGAGTTTGTTAAAAAAAAATCAGTCTTGAAGGTTACAGCTCCTGGGGTCTGGTAAAATGTTAAGGAATATCACTGAGACTAGAGAGAGAGAGAGCTGGAAAACTGGGACTGGTGAAAGAAGAAGTTTGTGAAGAAGTTTCAGAAGTGTGCCTCAGTTTCCCCACCTGTGAAATGTGCATGACAGCAGTGCCTTCCTCCTTTACAGCTGTAAGGTGTTACTGAGGAGGCAAATGAATTACAACAGTTTACAAAGCAAAGAGGTCCAGGCATGGCGGCTCACACTTCTAATCCCAGCACTTTGGGAAGCCAAGGTGGGAGGACGACTTGAGCCCAGGTATTTGAGACCAACCTGGGCAACAGAGTGAGGCTCCATCTCTACAAAAAAGAACAACAATAACAACAAAAATTAGCCAGATGTGGTGGTGCGTTACTCTGGTCCCAGCTACTTGGAAGGCTGAGGTGGGAGGATTGCTTGAGCCCAGGAGTTTGAGGTTACAGTGATCCATGATCGCACCACTGCACTCCCACCTGGGTGATAGAGAGAGACCCTGTCTCTAAAATGAAAGAGAACATACAAAGCAAAGAGATGCCATTGCTCTTGCTGCTTCGTCCCCAGTCCTCTGAGATGGAGAAAGAGTAGCCGCTGTTTAATAGACGGTCACCAAGAGTTAGCTGCTCCTGGGTGTCTATCTTTGTGCACATGTGAGTTCTTTAAGGCTCTGAATTTCCTATAGTGCTTTGTACAGAGCAGTCTTTAGGAGAAGAAACATCTGGATATCTGTGAAATTAGTGTGAAAAATATCTTCTAGGTCACCCAGTTCCCAGCTGTAGTTCCCAGGTAAGGTGTCAAGGGTGGAAACATCTTGGTTGATGTCATACTGTCTGCAGTGAATAGAGCTAGGACTTGGACCTGGTCTTTGGGCACAAAGGCCACTGCTCTTTCTCCACCCCTCTCAACTGCTCAGGTGAGTGGCTGCTCTTACTGAACAGAGGGTGGGAGGAGTCATGGTTTTCCCTAGGACAGAAACCAGGGCTGGGGCTTCTCTGCTCAGAGGCCTTCTTGCTAGTAGGCAAAAGGGGTTTGCTGACTAATGCACTGGAAACCAATACTATAAAACCAGAGTTTTGAGAAAAGAAAAGATTTTTATTGCAAGTTAACCAACAAGGACTCAGGAGTCCAGCTCAAATTTGTCTCTGTGGGCCGGATTTGAGGTAGTCATTTTCTACATTTTCTATCAAAATAGAATCACTGCCTTAGAAAGGACACCCTAGCAAGGACCCACTTTACTGTGTTTTACTTTTCCTTACAACCCCAATCACCACTGATGGAGCATGCATTGTTCCTTACCTGTCTTCTTCAACACAGCCCACTGAGGCGGGTTTAGGGGGTGGATTCTGGGATTAGCAGGTGATTGGTGGAAGGAAAGGAGAGGTCTGGAAAGTCCGTGGGCATGAGCAGCTACCTCTTCATGCTACCTCATGGGTTCCACATACAAAACCGAGGAGAGTTAGCATGAAACGTGCGGTGGAAATTCAGGCTGTGACATCAGCAAGCTCATTCCGTGCAAACTCCAGGTGGCCATATCGGTTCCAACCGATTTCAGCCAATTTAATCTCGCAAGCAGAGGGAGTTTCTGCCATCCTGTAATCTCAAGAATTTTTGTCAGTTATTGGTTTCTTTAACTCTTTGGGGCACGGTTTCATTCTGTGACTTCGGCACAGAGGAGTGGGGAGGCAATCCCATCAATGCCCTCTGGAAAGCCTGTTGTGGGTGAGCCACGGCACGGGGCTGGCCGGTCCAGGACGTTGGTCCCACGACACATCACGTCTGTCCTGCGCAGCCCCAGCATGTGGCCCTGTCCAGGCCCTGCCAATGTGTGTGGCGTTTTATTGTCAAGCTGTCCTTCTCAATCAAGATCTTCATTTGCGTTTGGCCAGGCACTGGCAGCTCCCAGAAGACACTGGGGTTTTTCCAATTTGTTTGTTTATTCCTTCAACAAAAGCTGGGTTCCAGACTGAGATGTTAAGTCCTGGGGATGCTGCAAGGGGTAGGACAAACACAGGCTCAGCCCTCCAGAGCTTTCTGGTGCAACATGGGCAATACGCTTCCCAGGGGCCGTGGGGGTAGAGGCCACCCGCTCTGGTGGGGAGCAGTGTTTTATCACTGAATTGTAGCCGGTTTTATTATGAGTTTTAAACCTTCTACAGATAACACACCCCCTTACTGCTTGCACCTGGGCAGACTGCTCATCCCACCGCTTTGCTCTCTTACTGTACCCCTGAATGAAGGACTCCAGAAAGTACGCATGTGGTTACTTGCTATTTCCCCCAACATGTGAGACATAGTCCTGCCCCAGGGCCTTTGCACTGGCTGTGCCCTAGGCCTGGAGCTCTTTCCTCATCTCGATGCTTGGCTCACTCCTTGATTTCCTTCAGGTCTATACTTGAGCATCACTTCCCAGACAACCTTACAAAAAGGATCCCCTCCCAAGGATCCACTTCACTGTGTTTTTCTTTTCCTTACAGCCCTGATCACCACTGATGGAGTGTGTATTGCTCCTTGCCGGTCTTTGTCAACACAGCCCACTGAGGCAGGGACTTTGCTGTTTTGTTCTTTACTGTGTCTCCGGTGTCTGTCCCTTGAAAGAAGCTCAACACACTTCGCATGGATAAATGAACAGAAGAGAATACCTGTGTGTGACTCTTGTTCCTGCCTTGTGCCAGCTGTGTGACCTTAGGTGAATTATTGCCCCCTCTGAGCTTCAGTTTCTTTATTTGAAAACAGAAGACCACCCACCCAGTGGCTGAGAAAATAAACCCAGGCAAGAGATGAAAACACCTGCCCTGCCAGGGGAGCTGATGAATATCTCCTTCCTCCTTCTTTCTTTCTCCCATTAAATCTGACAGCCTCTGCATTACTGCAGGAAGAGAGGCAGGGGCCTGTCTAGGCAGTAGCAGGACTCCTTTCCATTCACTGCACTCCCAGCCTGATCTCGGAGGCTTATGTAGCCAGCAAAGCAGGAGAAATGGGCTGGGAAACAGGCTGGATTTATTTCCTGCCTTTCCAGCAAAGCACTCTAAGGGATGTGCCCATCCGTAACCTCACTGCTCACATGAAGACTGAGTGACAACCCAGATGGAGGGAGATGTATGAGCCTCTCTGCCCCAAGCCGTGCAGGGGAAATGGGCACCAAACTCAAGAGCAGGCACATTCCAGAGCATGGGGTCTGCAGGGGACGGCCTCCCCCATCCCAGGCACGGCTCACACACCATTTATTTCTTTACTGATCTGGAAACTCAAATCCAAAGTCTTCCCTTACCTCACTGATGGCCCCAGAGGAATAAAAGAATTGGGGAGATGGAAAAGGTGGAGAAGAAGGTGAAAGAAATGAAGGAAAAGAAAGTGAAAGAAATGAAGAGTGAAGAAGAAAAAGAAGGAAAGAGGGAAAAAAATGAGAAAGATACATTTTAAACTAAAATAAGGCCTATACCCTTTCTTAATTGACTAACCATGAACCAAATCAGAGCTTTCAAAGAGAATCTGACCAAACTGTTATTTCAATTTACTTTAGAGTGTGATTTGCTGTAAAGAAGTCAGTCTGTCTTGCCCCACTAAGCCTTGTTTAAACGAACTGCAGTGTTCTGTAAGTTTCTTCTGGAACCTTAGCCCACCCATATGCTGCAGATGTGTGTTACTAGGGAGACCAGCCATCCCAGTTTTCCTGACACTGAAAGGAGTCCCTGGATGCAGGACTTTGGTGCTAAAACTGAGAAAGTCCTGGGTAAACGAGGACAAACTGGTCATCCTAATGACAGTGTCATGGGTCGAACTGTGGCCCCCAAAAAGATGTACCTCAGTCCACATCCCTGGAAGGTGTGAAGGTCACCCTATTTGAAAGAGGATCTTCACAGATGTGTTTAAAGATTTTGAGATTAGATTATCCTGGGTTACTCAGGTAGGTCCTAAATTCAATGACAAGTGACTATATAAGAAAGAAGAGAAGACATACACAGACAGAAAGGAAGGCCACATGAAGAGGGATGGAGAGATTGGAGTGATTTAGCCACAGCCAAGAGATGCCTGGAGCCACCAGAAGCTGGAAAAAATAGAGGATTCTCCTCTAGAGCCTTCAGAGAGATCGTAACCCAACTAACATCTTGATTTGGGACTTCTGGCCTCCAGAACTGTGAGCACGTAAGTGTATGTTGTTTTAAGCCACCAACTTTGTGGTGGTTTGTTAGAATAGCCTTAGGAAACTGATAGCCCAGAGCCTGCAACATTATCCACATCAGCCAGTCTCAAGCTGTTTCCCCTGCCCTGCCCTGCTTTCCCATGAGAAACACAATAAAGGCTCCTGCCCAGACTTTTCTGTGGCTCCTGCCACTGCCTCCTGACCAAATTTGGTGTTTCCTCTTGTGGTCCTAGGTGGCCTGGTGTGCCCCCTTCTCTTGGGAAATGTAAGTAAAGTATTCTTTTGATGGCACCTGCTTCTCTCTGCCATCACTCAGTCACTTCCATAAATTGAAATCCACTGGATGCAACTGGGACTGTTGGCATCACAAGCAAGGTGACTCAAGGTTTGATGGAGCTGCATGCCCCTGGGCTGCCCTTGGCTTACCAGCTGGCTTCACCAACAGTGAGTGCCACCTGGGGAAGCACCCTTGGCTGTGGACACACCTGCACTTTAGCGCCTCCACTCCATGCCACGTCTACCATGTGCTGCCATGATGTTCCACCCTAAATTGTAAGAGGACCTCAAAGGCACACGCCTCCATGGTACACCTCACTTTGTATAGTTTAGTTTTTAGGAAGGATAAAATCATAATCTTGGATATGTAACCAGATCCACTGGTTTGATATCCAGGCACCCAGGAAGGGAGGACTGCATTGATTCACCAGCATACAAGGCTCTTCTCAAGGGAACAGGGAGAGGATTCTTCCAGAAGGACTGTACTGAGAAATGCCAAAGTCAGTGTAAGGCTCATTCAGCCTGATTGAGTTCTCTTCTCTGGGCAAATGAATTATTGCACTACTCTGCCCTTTGAGAGGGCATTCCTGGCAAAAAATCCAGGTGCAGTATCCTCTGGTAAGCCATAGGGATGCAACGAAGAGTACTCCTCTCATGGAAGCCATGGCGTCCAAAAATTTTCAAGGACAAATCTCTGTTGTTGCTTGCCTTGCTGCTGTTGCAATTCATCTCCTAACTTAACAGGATATAAAAGATCCCATCCATGGAGACCAGTGGCTAAATATTTAATGGAAAAAGGAAAGAAGAAGCATTTTGTTCCACTTCCCTTAAGACACCTGAGGACGTTCCTCAGCTCATACAAGATTGTAAATCTCCTGACCAATGTGTCTGGGTGCTCCTGAGTGCTGCTACCTATCAACATGCTAACAGCCTCCTTCTTAAGAGTAAATTGTCACAAAATCAGGATGTGACATCATTGTTGAATGTGGACCCCAGACCCTCTGAAGTTGATTGGGACACCCTAGAGAGGGAGGCTGCAGATCACAGCAGAGGTCACCCAGGACTACCAGGAACTTATCAGGTAAACACCCAAAGGAAAAAAATGTCTGGGGAAAGACAGGAGACATAAAAGGCAGGGAAACGTGGGAGAGAGAAGGATTTTAACCACTTGGAGATACAAGCCGTTCTAAAAAGATCTAAGAGAAAAAAAAAAAGCCTGGGATAGAAAAGAGACTGATTATGGCGGGTACGTAATCAGTTGCAGGGGAGGGGCTGCTGCTAGAGGTCCTGTGCCACTTCCTTCACCCCCTTTCCTCTTATTAGCCTGAGACAAAAAATAAATAAATAAATAAAAATAAAAAAATTTTAAAAAACAGCTTGAGGTGGTCAAAAGCCTAAAACTAAACAAAAATAACAAATAAACAAGAATAACCCTTAGATAGACAAGGAGGAAAAAAAAATGTCAGATTTCTTTTTCCTTTTCTTTCTTTCCTTTTTTTTTTGAGATGGAGCCGTGCTCTGTTGCCCACGCTGGAGTGCAGTGGCGCAATCTTGGCTCACTGCAACCTCCGCCTCCCAGATTCAAGCATTGTCCTGCCATGGCTTCCAAAGTAGCTGGGATTATAGGTGTGCATCACCACACCTGGCTAATTTTTGTATTTTTTGTAGAGACAGGGTTTTACCATGTTGGCCAGGCTTGTCTTGAGCTCCCAACCTCAAGTGATCCACCTGCTTCAGCCTCCCAAAGTGCTGGGCTTGGCCGGGCGCGGTGGCTCAAGCCTGTAATCCCAGCACTTTGGGAGGCCGAGACGGGTGGATCACGAGGTCAGGAGATTGAGACCATCCTGGCTAACACGGTGAAACCCCGGCTCTACTAAAAAATACAAAGTGCTGGGCTTACAGGCATGAGACACTGCGTCCCACAAAATGTCAGATTTCTATCCCTGTCTGATCCTCTCCCTCCTCTGCTTACTGCTTCTCTAGTGTGGATAAATAGGAGATGTAGTACTGCATCTACATACCATAGTTTCCAGCTCTGCAAGGAGATACTGTTCATTCAGGGACAGTGTATTAACGACCCCACCAGGATACTGACTGTGAAGTCACTCTGTAAACAGCACTACTATGAGATACTGTTCAGGGACAGTGTATTAACAACCCCACCAGGACACTGACTGGGAAGTCACTCTGTAAATGGCACTACTGTGAGATACTGTTCAGGGACAGTGTATTAACCCCACCAGGACACTGACTGTGAAGTCACTCTGTAAATGGTTACTATTGTGTAAATGTGAGAAGAAGCCAGGCATTGATGTGTTGGGTGGCTCTGAACCAGGCCCCCACCTTTCTGAACCTGGTTCCCAGATGTGAGTCTTGGCTTGGTCTAGATACAAATTCACGTTTTTCTGTTGTTATTTCTATTTTCTATTATTTTATCATATTCATTTATTTAACACAGCACTCTCTCTTCAAATAAAACTTTAGCAAAGGCCCAGGTATAAAGCAACTGAAGCAGAACCTCTCTGGGTGGGCCCTCATTCTTCTGTTTCTGTTGCTGGACACTGCTTAGGACCCCTAAGACAGAGATTTATAACAGAAAACCACCCTCAAGAGCGTGTGTCTCCTTGCTTTGCAGTGCAGAATCACAGTCATATTGGGTCACTATTTCTAAGTGTATATTTTTAAAGATCAGATCACAGCTGAGTGATATGAAGGGTAATCACTCCCTGGCTTAAACCTTTCGCATACGTTCCTTTGCTTATTTTGTTAAATGCAGACCCTTCCTCCCATGAGGCCCTGTACCTCAATAGGATTATCCAGGCACTCCAGAAGACCCCCTCCTCCTCTTCTGTGTCCTAGCCTGGTTGGCCTCCTTTCTGTTCCTCGCCTGAACCAGATACTTCCCTGTTTCAAAGTCTTTTCCCTGGTTATACCCACTTCTTGAAATGCTCTCTTGGAGCAAATTCTTTGGCTGTCTCTTTCTACAGTGTCAGCTTAAATGTCCCCTCCTCAGAGAAGCCCTCCTTGACCCCCAGTTTGAAGTGGCCACTCCTACACCCACTTCAACTCACCTTTTGTCTCATTTCAATCACAGCATATATTGAACCTATGCATTTGTTTGTTTATGTATTTATTTACTGGTCTGTTTATGGTCTCCACTACCAAAATGGTCATACCATGAAGGCAGGGACTATGAATGGCTGCCTCATTATATACCATATCCCCAGCACCTACAGCAATGCCTAACATCTAAGGGCTCAAAAACTATGTGTTGAATAACTAAGAGAATAAATAAATAAATAAATGCACTCTGAGTTTGAGAAGAGGATTTTTTTTTTAACTACTGCCCTCGGTTTCTGCGAAGCACAATTTGAAAGCTCAGTAAATTGTCAGTTGTTACAAACCCAACTCAGTGGTTTACAATAAGTACTAATTCCTACATTCAGGTCCATAGGTTAAGCACGACTTGGCTGATCCAGGCTGGGCTCTACTGGGCATGGCTGCAGGCTGTGGGTTGGGATCAGGTCTGCTCCATGTGTGTTTATCTTGGGTACAGTCTAAAAGGAGAGCAGCTCCTCTCCGGACACACTCCTCATGGTAGATCCCTGGGGACAAGAGCAAGCAAGCTTCATGAGCACATTTAATGACTTTAGTCTTGTCACTTCCTCTGACACTCTGACCATCCTTGGTCAAAGCAAGTCACACAACCAAACCCACATCAATGAACCAGGAAGGCCTATTATTTGCTGAACAATAACTCAAACTATCACTAAACTCATGACCAAGAACAGGGATTCAAGAAACCAAAGTTTAATGCAGGATTGTTTATGATCTAAGAGGCTGTCTGAACAGGGATGGCTGAGATTATTAGATAGAGAAAGAGAGAGAGAGAGAGAGAGGCTCTTGCATCTGAATTACTCTGAAGGAAAGGCCCTGCTGGCAGTTAATGCAAACACACCCACAGCCACTGCCAGAAGGCTCCAGTCTCCATGTGATGACATAGTGAGCAAATGAGCCTGGGGGATTCTAGCCCAATTCAGGGATGGGAAGCAAGAGATCACTACTCCCATCCCCCTTTCCCATTACCCACCCCTCCCCTCCTGCCAGCAAATGGATGCAGCACACATCTTCACTCCAATTTCAACTTTAAACTGCAGCTGCTGTCGTCGCCTGGGGACCCCTATCTTTTTACATGTTATTGTGGATCAGTTGCCCGCTGCTGCAATAAAGAACTCGCAATGGGTTGCCTGGAATTTCTAACTCAGTGCCGCAGAAAACCTGGTGTATAAGGAAACAAGACAGGCTGAGCTTCAGTGGTGACAAGTGCTAGACTTAAGCAGGCAACCCTGGGTCCTAGCCTCTTCTGGTCAGTCCTCTCCCAGACATCAGTTCCAGGAGAGGATCTGCTTCCTCTGCCATGAGGGCAATGAGGACCCTCACCATAGCTCTCTATACGGGATCCCCCAGCATCCTTTAGCCTCGATGGTAAAACTCTCACTGGCTGTTTTCAGTAAGAAGTAGGTTCCCAATATTGTTCTTGCAGTTGTGGGGTGGAGGACAGAAGGGTAGATGGTCAGGTATTAGATCGATCAAATCAAATTGCAGTACTCAGACCCTGGGGGTACACGATTGTAGCAGGATGAGCCGCGCCCAAAACCCCCCAGACACCAAGATAGTGAAGGGAGTGTCTTTAATCAGCTGGGAGCATCGGCAGGCTATAACGTCTTAAAATCCGAGCTCATCAGGTGCTCAACTTCTGTCCCTTTTAAGGGCTCACAACTCTAAGGGGGCCCACGTGAGAGGGTCGTGATCGATTGAGCAAGCCAGGGGGTACGTGACAGGGGCTGCGAGCACCGGTGGTCAGAGTGAAACCGAACAGAATGGGAGGTTTCACAGTGTCCTTCCATACAATGTCTGGAATCCATAGATAACATCAGTTGCTAGGTCAGGGGTCGAATTTTAACTACCAGGCTTAGGTCAGGCAGGCCCAGGCCTGGCTTCCGGTCTGGTTCAGCTACCTGCCTTTAGTTTCACTTCTCTTTCTTTTTCTGAGTATAAAACAATATGAGAGGGTCTCTCTCTTCCCTCATGATGACTTTCTAAGGGTTCAGGGCAAAAGGCCCTTTTAAGAGAATCAGTTTTCAGATTCTCAGCTGACGTGGGTACTCTGTGGGCCCTTCATTTCCACATCCTCTTTTGGTAACAATCTTCTCCCACTTCATAAAACAAAAATTGATCAGTCCATGTTCTGGCAGAAGACAGACAGCATACTTACACTGGCTAATTGGAGGAAAGTTTCATAAAGGTATTATTTAAAATTTGAGATCCGGATGAAGGGAAATAGCAAAGAATAGTGTCAAGCCCTGGCTAGTAACAGTGGGGCCCTGGGCAGGGCAAGGGGAAAGAGCCTTCTGTAATCTGCAGACAAAAGGAGACACTAGGAGGGAGCTGCCAGACAGGAGCTGTGAGCTTCTGCAGTGGAGGCAGGCAGCCTGGGCTCCCCCACAGTAGGAGTAAAGAACCCCTACCTCATTCATCTCTCAGTCTACCATCTCTGCTGGTTCTCGCTATCCTATGGCAAAACCCAACTGTTACAGGAAAGGGGTCCCAATCCAGACCCCAAGAGAGGGTTCTTGGATCTCGTGCAAGAAAGAATTCAGGGTGAGTCCATACAGTGAAGTGAAAGCAAGTTTATTCAGAAAGTGAAGGAATAAAAGAATGGCTACTTCATAGAGCAACCCTGAGGGTGGCTGGTTGCCCATTTTTAGGGTTATTTCTTGCTGATATGCTAAACAAAGGGTGGATGATTCATGCCTCCCCTTTTTAGACCACATAGGGTAACTTCCTGACATTGCCATGGCATTTGTAAACTGTCCTTGTGCTGATGGGAGTGTAGCAGTGAGGATGACCAGAGGTCACTCTTGTGGGCATCTTGGTTTTGGTGGGTTTTGGCAAGCTTCTTTACTGCAACCTGTTTTATCAGTAAGGTCTTTATGACCTGTGTCTTCTGCCAACTTCCTCTCTCATCCTGTGACTTAGAATGCCTAACTGTCTGGGAATGCAGCCCAGGAGGTCTTAGCCTTATTTTACCCATCCCCTATTCAAGATGGAGTTGCTCTGGTTCACACGCCTCTGACACAACCACAGGTCAGAAAGCAAGGGAGCTCATTTTGATGGAAGGCATTCAAACAATTGCATAACATATAACAGAAGCTCTTTAATTTCCATCTGTTTATTTATGTGAACAAGATTCACCCTGCTTACAGCAACAAAATCAAAATTTTTTCTGAAGGGGGGTAACGTTGAGGCCGAAACCTGTCTCTTTATAACAGTAAGCAATAGTCATCCATGAATACATGAATTAATTGAGAAAACAGCCCCGCAGCTGTTATGTTTCTCTGATCAATTGTGCACTACTTACTGTCGTTAACGATAACTAAATTCAGAATCACATGTTTAACATTTAAAGCTTTACATAAACAAAACTCTGTAAATTATCCATTTTTAATTTATACATGTTTTTGTTGCAGTGGTGATCAATACAATACTTCCAAGCATAAAAGTAAGATACACTCCCATCAAAGTTGGCTACAGGAGCAGAGAAGTTCAAGGAGAAAAAGGCAAAATTTCCAACAATTAGAGCTGAGCTTTTCATGCGTTTTTAAAATCAATGGTGGTAGGTAGGTATCAATCACTATGGTATTGAGTTTCCACCGGGCACATGTTAAAAGTGATGTAATAGTCTTCTTTTAGAATATAAGTATTCAATATTTCTGATACAGTGATTTAAACTTATGATAAAAAATTAAGGTGTTAAAAATGTGAGGAGGTACATGGATTTTTAAATGTGGGAGAAAATGGAAGGGATGAATGTGGAAAACCTAGTGGGGTAGATATTTACACGGGCTTCACTTGCTGTTCATGTGGCTGGGAAGTCAGGGGATGAAACAAGAATCTAGAAGCTGTCCTCGACAACCCCCATCGAGTGCCTGATGACAAGATAGTAATGTGCCGTTCGAAGAGAAGATTGCTGGATGGTCAGAATAGCCCTCCTAGAGCCAACTGGAGATCCAGGGCTGGGCGGGGACGGAAGTGGATTTGAATATGTGGGGAGGAAGCTGCCAGGACCTTTAGAAAGAGGAAATTCACAAAGCCCTAAGAGGTTCTCATTTGCAATCAAAAAAACAATGTTAACATTGTAACGATTCAACACTTATTGAATACTATTACTTTCCAGGGACTGGGATAAGCAGTATATATTGATGTCTACATTGGTATCTCACTCAACCTAATCCTTAAAGGGAGAGCCTCTGTCATAATCGTTATCATCACCAACTTATAGATGAGGAAACTGGTTGCCTTGCCTAGATCACTCACCAGCTGCTGAATGGTAGAGCTAGAACTTCAACATTTAATCCTCAGTCCTCCAATTCCAGCACCATACTTTAGTCACTGCACCATATTACTTGCCTCTCTTTTGTTTGGTTGGTTGATCACTTACATAGTCATCCAATCTTTATTTTGTGGTCACAGGTGTGTGAACCAGAGCGACTCCATCTTGAATAGCGACTCCATGTTGAATATGGGCTGGGTAAAATGAGGCTGAGACCCGCTGGGCTGTATTCCCAGGAGGCCAGGCATTCTTAGTCACAGGATGTTTACTGTTAAGGGAACAGAAACAGACCGAGAACTTAACAGATGCAGGAAACGTTTTGATGTCCTGGTATCTTAAGTACAAAAGCATTCCTACTTTAAGAATAAGTCTTGCTTTAAAAACAGTAATATAGACTCTTGAGAAGGACAGTAGTTATACAAGGATTAACAGTCCTTTATCACAAATCCTTGTAGTGGAGCACATCTTCCCCATGATGTTTGTTATCTTATATCTAAATAAGCCTTGTACCTAAGTTGGGGGCATTCCACCTCTTACTTTCAGGAATGTCCTGCCCTGTCTCTGGTACAGCCACTCTTTCATTCCTTTACTTCATTAATAGACTTGCTTTCACTCTGTGGACTTGCCCCAAATTCTTTCTTGTGCGAGATCCAAGAACCTTCTCTTGGGGTCTGGATTGGAACCCCTTTTCAATAACAATAAGGCAAATAATTGTTGAGCGCAGACTGTGTGCTGGACACTTTGTGAGATAGCGTTATCGATACATCTTAATGTTGGAGAGTCCTCATCTGTACTTATTTCCTTGTGGAAGCCCGCTTCAATGTGGTTAAATTCGTTCCTTCTGTCTTGCAAGGAGGGCAACTTGCCTTTCTGAGCCTTGGAAGATAAGCCTTTTTCTCTTTGCTTTTCTTTCCCTCATTCTCCAATTTCAGGGCCCAGTTCCCAAGCTCAGTCTGCCCCGGCCAGTCCCTGAGTGTCTGCCCCTACTCACAACCCTTTTCCACATCACTCAGTCCCCAGCCCATAGAGCTTTGGCCAATCAGCACCCACGTGGAGAAGTCTTTCTCATCAGACTTTTCAGTGCAACTACACATTAACCTCAATTCTCTCTTCCTCTGCTCAAAGATTCTAGCTCAGTGCTGAGCAGAATGATCTCTGTGTTCACTGAGATTACATTCTGCTGTGAGTTTCCAAATAGGAAAAAAAATGACAGTATTATATTAATATCTTAAACAGGATAAAAATATATTTCTATGTCCTATAAATGTGGACAGTCCAGGGCGGGTACAGTGGCTCCTGTGATGTCGAGGATCAGGCCCCTCCTGGCTTGCTCTGCAATGCTCTGCATGAGGCTTCTCACTCATAGTTCAAGGTGCCTGCTCCAGATCACGTCACCCAAGTCCATGGGCCAGCCAGAGGTGGAGGAAGGGGAGGCTCTGTCTCTTTAAAATACTTAGAATTTAAACACAGCACCTAGGCTTATATTCCACTAACTAGAAGTTGGTAATCTGGGCACAAATACCTACAAGGGCAGCTAAAATGTGTTCTCGGTGGCTAGATAAAGGTCTAGGATTCTATGACTCACTGCAGCCTCAACCTTCCAGGCTCAAGCAATCCCCCTGCCTCAGCCTCCTGAGTAACTGCAGGTGCGCACTACCATGTCTGGCTAATTTAATTTTTGGAGAGACAGCATCTCATCATGTTGCCCAGGCTGGTCTCAAACTCATGGGCTCAAGCAATCTTTCCGCCTTGGCCTCCCAAAGTACAGGGATTATAGGTGTGAGCCACAGTGACCAACCAAGAGATTTTCAGGGACAATCAGTAGGGTCCACCAGAGCAGTCAATGCATTCTATTCACTTTACCCTGACATTGCCCCCTACCCCCAGCCCTCTGGTCTCACTTTCCATGGGTTTCAGGGTCCAGGGCACAGAGTCTGTCTGTGAACAGCCCTACTCCCCATCCCTCAGGAAAATCCTGTCTTGGTAGTTACTAATATCAATATCAAGTATTATATAGGGACTTGTTTTCTTCCAACTTGTAACATTTAGAATTGGTGAGAACATGTTCACAGATGGGTTCTTCATTGATTTATAATCCAATTCTCATATTGTCAAGCAAAAATGACTGTTTTCTGCTCCGTCTGTTAGTTGCTGCGGGGAGGTGGTAAGGAAAGGTTCTTCTGCATCAGACACCTAAGTGGTGGCCAAGCAATGCCCACCGCCTGTTTAAACGAGGAAGGGATGAGCACCTGTCTCAGGGTCCTCTTTCGTGAGGGTCCTCTCTAGCTATTTAAGTAGAAAGGAATTTAGGAAATGGCACTGGGGAGGTCACAGACTCTCCAGAAGAGACAGCAAATCAGGATTCTTGAAGTCTGTGCAACTGGGAATAATGTCAGAATGACACCATTGAACCCACCCTAGAGACACCACAGCCTGCTGTGTAGACCTTGAGCACTGGATTACAGCAATTACAGCTGCCTCTGGAAACAAGAAGTCACCGTGCCCTTGTTCCTTACAAAGGCTTCTTTACTTCAGTAGTTACTTGATGGCTATCTTATGTGGGTGCTGATTGGCCAAGTTCAGTCACATGACTTCACTCTCCCTGCCTGGGAAGTTGAGAAAGCAAGTTTCTGGCTTCTATATTGGAAGCCATATTGGAAATGAATTCATAAAATGGGAAATTGCCCAAATACAGGAAGTGTGTTTAGATATGCAGGATTGTCAAAGCCATCCCAAGGGTCTCCTATAAAAAAGAAAGGCTTTATCCTATCTCACTCAATGTTCTGGTTTAAATTTTATTTCCAGTTCTTCTGAGCACAATCTTACTATAATACAAAGATCTGCCAGTTATTTCTCAAGCACTCTCCATTACCGTGTCTATCAAAGACTCTGCTTACAAACAGGTGAAACTGACTCTAGTTAACTTAAGCCAAAAAAAAAAAAGAGCCAGATTGCAAAGATATGCATAAGGTCTAAGTGAAGCCAATCTGGTGAACTGGGTTTTAGGAGCCATGAGAGCCACAGAAGCTTCAGAACCTGGGCAACAGGGAGTAACAGGAACTGCCTACTTTCTCTGTGGCACACATCACCACCTGAAATTATCTTGTTTGTGTGTTTGCTGGTCATTTTTATTTGTTTGTTTTTCTGTCTCTTCAACTAGGTTGGGTAGAGACTATATCTACTCTATTTGCTACTATGTGCCTACAGCCCAGGTCAAGGCCAGGCATGGGGAAAGCACTCAGGAGATGCTTGATGGAATACATACATGAATGATTCAATAAATGAGGAGTTGAGCTTCAGAATCTCTCATTCCCTCTCTCTCTCTCGAGACAAGGTCTTGCACTGTTGCCCGGCTGGAGTACAGTGGTGCAATCATGGCTCACTGCAGCCTCAAACACCCAGGCTCAAGTGATCCTCCCACCTCAACCTCCTGAATAGCTGAGACCACAGATGTGTGCTGCCACACTCAGCTAATTTTTAAATTATTTAAAATTTTTTGTAAAGATGAGGTCTCACCATGTTGCCCAGGCTGGTCTCAAACTCCTGGGATCAAGAGATCCCGCCTTGGCCTCCCAAAGTGCCAGAATCTCTCAGTCTCTTCTAACTCTAGAATTCCATGACCTCTAGGACCAGCATGTGGAGACCTGGAAAAGATAGATTTGGAAGCTGGCAAAAGAGCCAACCCTCTGATTTCCTCTTGCATTCAGATTTCATCCAACCATCCATCCCCCAGGAGATGCTCATCAGTCCTTGAGGAATGCACCTCCTGATTGCAATCAGATATTTTCACAGTGCCAGCAGGAGATTAGCTGATGGGAAGTCTCAGGTCATAGAGGATATTGGGCCACATCTGTCACGCCATGGGGAATTGTCATTTCTGCTCAGTATTGAGAAGCTATGACCTGGGGGCAGACAAACTGGAGGAATTGCAAATTTAAAACACACACAGGGAGCCTAACTGGTGGTGTCTGAATTAGAGCAAATTTTGTCCATATAGTCCAAGTTGGAGGCACTGATGAGCAGCCGAATTTTGTAAGGGTCTCAAATACTTACTTAAAGAATAGTATAAATACCTGCATTAAATCCAATTGCTGTCACTATTAAAAATGTCATACGATTGTTTATTTCTACTGCTTGCTCAGAAAGCAACCCATGCTTGACAAAGGCCTGCTGAGCTATTTATAAGAAGGTGCACAGAAACGAACAATATTAAATCTGGTGCCTGTTTATTCCTCCAAGCTACCCATACACCCTGCTTTATACTGAAATGCTTTCTTCATGTTTATCCGCATTGTTTCTTTCCAAGTAAAACTTATTACACAGATTCCTCGGGGTATTTTTTTTCTTTTCTTGATTCTGGTTAAATAAACTATTGATTTTGTTTTCAAGGTAACTTAAGGGGGGGTAATACAGTTCTAATTTGATAAGTACAATTGTAATGCATTCAGAGTAAACATACTTTAGGGGTTCAACTAGGACTTATTTTAAAAAGAAAGCAAATTGATTAAACAATGATTGGCTACTATGGCGATTTCAGGGTGGGCTGGATGGGGATGAAACTGCATTGGACATTAATACTGCAGGGACAAATTATTAAAAGGAAAATTGACATTAGAGGCCATGGAAAGCTCTTCCAAAGACACGTACCCTTCAAGGATGAATTAACACTGGGTTTCTTAGGGAGCATGGAAGTAAACTGCAATTTTTGAGAAGCTAACAGAATTTTTTCTGGATGAACCAAGAAAGTCTGCAAGTGTATTTGCAGGCCGGCCAGTCCACTTTTCCACTCTAAAACAATGAACATCAGTCTTCAAATAGGCACATTCTAGCTACCAAGATACACTTGGTTGTAGGTGACCAGAAACCCAAGTCCAGCTGGAACCAATCATTGTGAGCAGAGTCAAGTGAAACCTCATTGGCCAAGCCTGAGTCACATGATCACCCTGGCACAGAAGGTAGAGCAACAAAGGTGTGTTTCCCAGAGCAAACTCAGAGCATGGCTCCAGAAGCGTGGGGGTGAATGCTGGGTGTGTTGGTCCGTTTTTGCATTGCTATAAATAAATACCTGAGACTAGGTAATTTTTAGGGAAAAGAAGTTTAATTCACTCGTGGCGCCGCAGGCCGTACAGAAAGTGTGGTGCCAGCATCTGTTTCTGGTGAGGCCTCGGGAAGCTTCCAGTCGTAGGGGGAGGTGAAAGGGAGCTGGGGCATTACATGGTGAGAGAGGGAGCAAGGTGCGGGGGACGTGCCACGTTCTTTTAAACAATCCCTTCTCAGAGCAAGAACTCGCTCATTACCAAGAGGATGGCGCTCAGCCGTTTGCAAGGTATCCGCCCCCATGATCCGGTCACCTCCCACCTGGCCCCACCTCCAACATTGGAGGTCACATTTCAACATGAGATTTGAAGGGGACAAACATCCAAACCATGTCACTCCAGGCAGGTACAAGGCACCTGTCCACCCACATCCATCCGGGCATATCATCATCCAGAGTCAACCCAAAGTCCTTGTGCCCTTTGACCCTATTGACCTTTGGGTGCCTGGGTCTCAGTAGTCCCGACCTCTGCCCCCACCACCACAAATGCAGGCTCCTCCCAGAGCCTCTGCTACCAGAACTTGGCTTCTGCCCACATTCCTCCCTTTCTCCACTCTTCAGCTCTGACACCTGTCCCACGTGCCCTCTACTGACTTCAACTCACTCTGCTTTCCTCTTTCATGTACTAACTGGGGTTCCAGCTGTGTCACCATTCAAGCATCTGAGCTCCCTGACCCATGTGTCGTCTCTGTCATCAGCCAGCGGAGGGCCAGTGAGCACATGGGTGAGAACTGCCTGCCAAGAACCACCCTGCTCCCTTGCCCACATCAGGAAATACCAAACATGAACCCATTGTTTGCTCTGTGAATTGTGCCTCTGGACTCAGGCTAAATGCAGTAAAACTCTATGTCAGTCAGTTTTCGTGGAAACAGAAGGAAAGAGGTACTTTGCATGTATATTTATTGTATTATGTTATATTATAGATGCTCTTTAATTTACAATGAGGTTACATCCTGATAAACCTATCATAAGTTGAAGATATCATTAAGTTAAAAATGTATTTAATACATCTAACCTACCAAACATCATTCCTTAGCCTAGCCTACCTTAGATGTGCTGAGAACACTTACATTCGCCTGTAGTTGGGCAAAATCAGCTAACTCAAAGCCTGTTTTATTAAAAAGTGCTGAATATTTCATGTAATTTATTGAATTTATTGAAGTGAAAAACAGAATGGTTGTACGGCTACTCAAAATGCAGTTTTTGCTCAATGCATATCACTTTCATACTATCATAAAGTTGAAAAATTGTAAGTCAAACTATCATAAGTTGGGGACCATCTGTACATTGAATATGTGCATATATATGAATATGTATGTGTGTATATATACACATGCGCCCTAAAATTATAGAATACAGTGAAGAATATTCTTTCTGCTAGTATTGGAGATTCACCCACGTATAGATTACAGAACAGAACCACAGTATGAGATCACTCTTAAACATACACAAAGATTTATTTATGGATGTAAAGTATCATCTTCCTCCTCATCATCATAGCTAATATTATTGAACACCTTTCTAAGCTCTTTACATTTTTAATGTCATTTACTTCTTTAATCAATCCTCCGAAATAAGTGCTGCATTTCTCTTCTTGATTTATACATGAGGAAACTGAGGTACAAAGAAATTCAGTGACTTTCCCAAAATCACACGGCGGGTAAGTGATGGAGTCAGGTGCATGGTAAGATTGACGTTTTTTCACCTTGTGAAGTTGGGAGTGGTCATGTAGTCTGTTCTAGCCAATGGAATGTGATGGGAAGTGTCTATGTTGCCTGGGGAAGATGCCATTACCATCCAGTACTGTAAATGTTTTACATTCTTGCCTTAGTGACACATTCTAGATAGCGGAGGAGCTGCCATCACAGGCACATGAGTGAAGGTTGTGGAGTAGAGATCCCCACTGCCCTGAGATGGATATGGTTTTGAACAATAAATAAACCTGGTTTCTTGAAGCTACTGATTGGGGCTTTTCCCTTTTATGTTACTGCAGAATAACACCAGATGTCAAACGGGACTTGAGCCTCATGCAAATGTTTTCATTATTTTTAATAAGGGAAATGTATTCATGTGTCATTTGTGTAATTAAAATGGCACTTCATAAAAAGGAGCCTAAGGTGTTATAATGGCAGTAGAATTAATCCTTAGCCTGTGTCCCTATTGTCTTAGTCCATTTTATGTTGCTGTAAAGGAATACCTGAGGCTGGGCAATTTATTAACAACGACAACAACAAATAAAACATTTATGTGGTTCCTAATTCTGCTGTCTGAAAAAGCTCAAGACTGGGTATCTAATGAGGGCCTCAGGCAGCTTCCACTCACTGGGGAAAGTGAAGGGGAACTGGTATGTGCGGAGATCCGCAGTGGGAAAGGAAGCAAGGGGGAGGGGAATGTCAGACTCTTTTTAGCAACCAACTATATGGGGAACTAATAGAGGGAGAACTTACTCTCCTCCCCAGGGAGGGGATTAATCTATTCATGAGGGACCCACCCCCACGACCTAAGCACCTCCCATTAGGCCCCACGTTCAACACTGGGGATCAAATTTCAACATCAGGTTTGGAGGGGACAAATATCTAAACCATAGCACCTAATAAATTAGGACATTCCATGTATCTGTGTGTTCTCGATGGTTAATGATTAATAATTAAAACTTCACTTTGTATGTAAAGAATTTTGGCTGTAAAACTTTCTAAAAGGTTATACCAGTGTTCATTGCTTTATTCCTTTAAGCCGTCTAGTATTTTTTTAAGGTAAGATATTCAGCTATGTGTCTTCTTAAAGTGTAATTTAACTTCTCCATTGTTCATGTTAAAGAAAATGATCTTTTATGATCAAAGGCTTCTATAGCAACTGTTTTGTGCCAGGAGTGTTGTGAATGCTTTAAGTATATTAATTCTTTTAAACTTGACAATAATCCTTTCAGTCAGGTATTATTATTGCCTATCCCAAAGTGAGTGAGTGAAAGAGCCTGAATGTGGTCCCAGGCAGTCCAGTTCAGAGTCCCCCACCTTTAATGACCGTATTACTCTGTCTTTCTACACCCCAGGAATCAGGAACAGTGTTTGCTCCAAAATAGCTCACTAAGGATTATTTATTGAGTTAATGAGCAAGTGAATGAATGGATTGCACTTCCCAAAGTCTTTTCATTTACATTATTTCATTTAAATGTTGCAGCAACCCATTGTTCATTGACTGTGTGGCTAGTATCCCCAAGTTACAAATGGGAAAACTGAGTCCTGGCAAAATGGAAGGTCAAGTTACGCCACTGGGAGGTAGCAGAGCTGGGCCTCAATTACAAAGCATTTTAACTCCTGGTTCATTGCTCTTTCCACTTCTGCACAGTTAAGGAGACTGACTGAGTACAGACCGTAAGACATTGAAATTATTTTTAATCAGTTGGGAGACTCCATAAACCATTCAGATTTCTGATTTGTCTTTAAAGAAGAAGGAGGTGGCTGCATGGGGCCTCATTCCCACAGGCAGGCATCTGTCCCCTGGAGCTGCCACCTCATGGCCTGCAAGGGTTCATCCACCCCCACAGCAGTCTTGAGAGAGGAGAAATTATCAGACTCTCTTTACTGAAGAGAAAATCGAGGCCTGGTCATAATGCTAGAGGCAGTGGGGTCGGCTCCAGGGCCATCCCTTAAATGTCACCTCTGCTGAGGCTGAGACTGGGGCCTGCCGCGTGGACAGGGGAAGGCACAAAACAGGCCTCAGAGTGGTGAGGGTTTCCTTTCAACTGAGGTTCCCGAGAGTGGAGAGAAATATTTTCCCTTTTAAAGGAGATCTGTGCCCTCCCTAATTCTCCAGCTTGCCAGGAAAAAAAGTACAGCTGCTGTTCCAGGCCTCAGAACAAATGAAAGCAAAGAAAAGGGTTTCTTTCTTCCCTTGCAGGGGACAGATGACCTTGCTCCTTCCTCTGAGATGACACCCACGTGGAGGTCTGCATTGGTTCTGTATTTCCCTACTCTCTCTTGTTGCTTGTGGAATGTTCGGAGCCCTCTCTGCCATAATAAAGCATAGAGGAGGCCTCAAATAGCCTGTCCCAGGCCCCTGGCTGCTTCAGGAAAGACACATTCCTTCTAGAAGAACATCCTGTTGGCCAGAGCTGCTAAGAGCTGGCGTTCAGACCTTGACCCGTACAGCACAGAGAGTGCAGAGTGCACAGAGGGCACAGCTTTCCTGCCTGCTTCCCGAGCAGAATTTCTATTTGCCTCTGCACACAGCATTCTGCAGTGGGGTTTAGCAAGGAGAGCAGCTGGGAGCTTCCTTCTTTCTTTCACCCTTCCCTCCCTCTCTCTTTCCTTCTTTTATCCACCACAATATCCAATACAAACATTCACTGAGTAACTCCTGTGTGCTAGACACAGGGACTAAAGCAGAACGTAAATAGAGCCTGCCCAGCCCTCACGCCTGTTGCCACACTCCATGGGGTAGACAAAATAAACGAGTTAACAAATAGCACACTGCCACCTGGGGCTAATGGTTTTGAAAGAAAAACAGTAACAGCAATTTTGGTGGAATTATGGTGAGTTATTCCTGAAAGACACTGGGGAAGGTTTCTCTGAGCTCACCCCCCGAATATACACACAGATGGTGAGAAAGAGACAGCCAGGTCAAGACCTAGGGGAAGAATATTTCAGGCAGAAAAACTGCTTGTGCAAAGGCCCTGGGGTAGGGGTTTGCTTTGCCTGTGCAATGAATGGCATGAGGCCCAGGGCCTGGAGGGAGGTGGGAGGGGTGGAGAGGTGCCTTGCTCTTGACACCCCCACCTTCGGGGCTTAAACTGCATCGGAGGCTCCTTCTCCTCCATCCTCCTTCTTTTCCCTGTCCTCTTTTGGGGCTTGTTTGGGGCTCCCAGCCTCTCTTCATGTCTGTGATTCTCTCCCACTCTCCATGTGTCTGTGTGCATCACCCTCTCTCTGTCAGCTGCACACAGAAACATACCCAAGGGTCAAGGGAGTGCCTAAGGCACCAATAGGAATTACTGAAGGCCGGGCACGGCGGCTCACAACACTGTAATCCTAACACTTTGGGAGGCTGAGGTGAGCAGATTACTTGAGGTCAGGAGTTCAAGACCAGCCTGGCCAACATGGTGAAACCCCCTCTCTCCTAAAAATACAAAAATTAGCTGGGCGTGGTGGTGCACGCCTGTAATCCCAGCTACTTGGGAAGCTGAGGCAGGAGAATCGCTTGAACCTGGGAGGCGAGGTTGCAGTGAGCCGAGGTCATACCACTGCACTCCAGCCTGGGTGACAGAGCAAGATTCTGTCTAAAACAAACAAACAAACAAATTACAAACAAGGAATTGCTGAAGTCACACAATCTATCCATTCAATCACCCATTCATTCACAACCATTGCTGAAGTCCCTAACCTGTGCCAGTCCCTGGGAATATAATGCCAGTCTGTCTTCTCAGGAGGCTGGCAGGCTACAGGGGAGGCACATGTGCAGATAAAAATTTTAGCACCATTTGACCAGAGCCCGAAGAGAAACGTGAGAGAGGCCGAGGGAGTCCCTGGAGGGAGTCCTGAACTCTGCCAGGAAGGTCAGGGGTGTCTGCACAACGGTAGTGACATTTGACCTGGGCGTGGAGTGTGGTGGTGACAGCGTGGGCTCTAGAGCAAGGTGGCATCCATCCAAAGGGGACCCAGGTGAGTAACCAGTGAGTGCGTCACTCTGTGACTCAGTTTCCACATCTGTAAAATGGGAGAGACCAAGCTCAGAGCACCCATGCCCTGGAATTGCTGTGAAAGTTGTGAGTTAGGTCACATGGTGCCCACATCAGTACTTGGCACATAGTAAGTGCTCCACAAATATTTGTCACATGAGGAAATACACAGATGGATAAGTTGAAAGCACCTTTCCATGTTTGTACTATGGATGAGACCAGAACAAAACAAAATTGGTGTTTTCCCTCCTTAACAATCTCCAAATATGGATCATTCCCTGATCTACTCCACTTCCTTTGTGTTGGATAGTCATGGACAGTCTGTGGAATTCCAGCGACTGGCATGATGGGAGCCAAGTTTGATTTTGTTTTAGTCAAAGGCAACACAGGGCAGAATTGAGCACACAGCTTCTGGGGCAGGCTCTGCCACCTACCAACTATGTGACTTGGGAGAAAATACACACCTGCCTGCCTCATCTGTCCCAAATGGAAATAGTCACAGGGTGAAGATCAAATGGGAATAGTCACAGGGTGAAGATTTACGTAAGCGTAAGGAAGGTGTTGCGGATTCACAGGGTAAGTGTGCTGTAGTGTGGCTGATGGAATAACAGCCCCCAAAAGATGTCACGTCCTAATTTCCAGAACCTGTAACTGTTACCTTATGTGAGAGGGAGGAATTAAAGTTGCTAATCCACTGACCTTGGGAATGGGGAGATGTCCCTGGATTATCCAGGTGGGCCCAATGTCATCATGGGGTCCTTAAAGGTGAATGAGGGAGGCAGGGGAGTCTGAGTCAGAGACGCGAAGATGGAAGAAGCAACGTGACAATGATGCAACGGGGGGAGCTCAACCTTCCACTGCTGTCCTTGAAGACAGAGGAGGGGCCAGGAGTCGGGAAATGTTGGTGTTCTCTAGAAGCCAGAAGAGGCAAAGAAACGAATTCTCCCCTGCAGCCTCTGCAGAGGAAGACAGTCCTGGCAACACCTTGATTTTAGCCCTTTTGAGCTTCTGACCTGCAGAACTGCAAGAGACAAATGAAAGTTATTCTAGCTGCTGTTTGAGTAATTTGTTACAGCAGCTATAGGAAATGTACAACTAACTATCGCATCCACTTCATAACCCGCAGGGATTTCTGCCTTTTCTGCCACTGATTTGCCATCGCCTAGAACAAACACTGCCTGCAGCTTGGTACCTGCTGGGTACACATTTATTCAAATAGTGCATAAATGAAGTCTAGGCCAGTCTATGCATTTCATCCCCAGGCCATCTTGTTTGGTTTGGAGGATGCGTGTGATCTATTCCTCCCTGTTTAAGAGGATATTTGGGGATTATTGCTGGAAAAGTTAGGGCAAAGGAGCTTTCCCTGTGGATGAGGTGCCTGGTGGCTCTGAGGACTGGGACAGTGGCAGTCACTGTTGCCACCCTGGTGGGGACAAGCAGGGAGAGAAGCATGAATAGTGGGGGTGAGTGACTTGTTGGGCAGAGCAGAGAGAAAAGAGAAATGCTGAACATGCCCAGGATTTGAAATCCAGGAAAAAATTGAACTGTCTGCTGATCGACTAGCAAGGAGGAAGAGCTGGGTTTAGCGTAAATGAAAGATTGACTCTGAAAGCTGAAGAGTTTAGAAACCCTGTGTTTCCCAAGCGAGATTCTGGACCATCAACATACCAGCTCGGAAAACACAGGTTGGCTTTCTGGCCACAGTCATTCTGTCTGCACAAGCCCTTGGTATGGAATGAGAGGAACACCAACTCACCCCATGCATAGGACTTTACATTTTGCAAAGCATTTAAAGATATTTTTTAAATGTACTTCTCAAGACAACTCTTATTAACAGCATCTACCTGGGACAGATGAGGAAACTGGGGCTCAAGGAGTTCGTTTATTTAGCAGACATTTATTGAGCCCCTACTTTGGGCATGTTCTTGGCTCCAGGGATACAGCAGAGAATAGAGCAAGTGAAGAGAAGGCCTGCCTTGGTCAAATGGGTACGCTAATAGGGGAGACAGACAATCTGTGTGAAAGGTGCGGTTGCTCAAGTCATTTGACTGGAAAGTTGGGATGGAGATTCCCAGGTCAGCTGGTTCAGCAGCTTTGGTCTCACTCCAGATGGTAGCAGAGATGCTTGGGCGAGAGACAGCCTCCTCCAAGACCTGCCTCTGTGGTCACAGATTGGCCCAGAGATTCACTCCCATCCTGGCACTGCCCTACTTGGGAGAAAAAAGAATAAACCAAATACTGTTGATTTCTTTTGAAAAAAAGTTGTGATCCTCTATTGGTGGCTCTGGAATTTTTATATAGGAGATGGCAATTTGGTTGGGAGATGATTTCAAAGAAGCTTTTGTTGTTTATAAGTGTTCTCTCCCTTCCGGAAACAAAGGGATATCACTTCCCCTTTGTTTTGTGAAACTGGGGAGGGTGGCGTGTGGGACTCATTCTAGACAATTGGATGGAGGAGGCATCGTGTGTTACTCCAGACCTATGTGTTTCTTGGCAGGTGCACAAACTCCAGGCCGTCTACCCTGCACTGTGATGGCGGAGGTTGCTGCTTCAAGGTTGACAGAGCCAGATGAAAACCTCCAGGATGGCTGAGTCCACACGGGTATGCTGCCTGCAAGGGTGAGCTGGAAAAAACAAACCAACCATAAATAAGCACGTAAGTTAATACACAAACAAATTCTTGGTATGATTACCACTGAGATTTGGAGACAATTGCTGTTAGAGCATAAGCCCAGCTTTCTATGTTCAATAAAGGGCCATGATGATAGGCATAGGACGCTTATCTCAAAGCTGCCTCAGCAGAGCATTCACAGTTTCTACTTGGCATGTATATTTCAGGTAAATAAAAATGGAACAGTTTCATAATGCTTACTTTTTTACTTTATGTATGTGTTTTCTTAGTGGGACACTAATGGAGATTCAGAGAGGGGTGGATGAACTTCCCTTTCCAAGCCATTTCTTGGCACCAACACTAGTGAAGAATATTAAACTAAGAACTCAGGTGTTCAGGGATTTCTTAAGGGCCAACTCTTATTGTGACTTAATTAAGAAGCTCAGCTGAGAATCATCGGGCTATTAAACAGAGGTTGACGGAGCCCTGGTTGATTCAGGGCTGCATAGAGACTCCGCCTTTATTAGTCTTCTTTGCTTCTATGAAAGCAAAGTAGGTTTGTGTTCCACTTGGGGACTAATCCATTAGTCGCTGCAAAATCTCAGAGGACAGGCAGGTCCATTTCAAACCTCATTTGCAGTTAGCTTTTCATTTTAGTGGTTTTGGAAAGGAATTCATCTGCCTAAACCCTAGAGTATTTGGTTACCTCATGCAAATATTTAATACCCACAGCAAAATTTCAGTATAACACTAACAATTTGTTTTCCTTGATATCAGCCTCATTTGTCAAAGCTGTTGACCCAGGCCCGTAAAGAAATGTCACTCTTGGCCCCTTTGAAATGGTTTTATGTAAATTGCTTTCAAGATTTAGTTCTGTGGAAATGTTTAGGGAGAAAAAAGATAGGAAGAGAAGCTAGACCAAAACTGAAGATGAATAGAAAGATGGAGGGGAAGGAAGATGGGAGAGGAGCAGAGGTGGGGTCCTGGAGAGAAGGGAGACAGAAGAGGAGGGACAGGTAAGAGTGTCCTGACATGCTAAACTGGACTTTCTCTGCAACACGGAGAGGGGTGGGAGCTTAAGGAAGAGGGAGATCAACTCCTAAGTGCACTTGACAAATAAGACACTGACTTTGAAAGGACCAAATGCAACTCACATTATTTTGGCTCTGTCTATATCTTTACTCTATTCCTATTTGAGCAAAGACAAAGAGAAGCCAGAACAATAATTTCATGACTGGGGCAAAGTTGGCCTGACAAAGGAAGGCCACCTGGGGACCCACAACACTTTCCAAGCGGCAGAGGGGCAAGGATGGCTCATATACTTCCAACTACTGTCCTCTCCTAAACTGACCTGCAGAGAGCATGCTTGCTGGGTGGTCAACATGCCTATTGTCTCCTCACATCACCTTTTTCCAATTCTCCTTCTCCCATTTTGCCAAAGAGAGCGTAGTTTCCCACCCATCCCAAACCTTTCCATGGTGCTCTGCCTCGAGGGTATCAATCAAAGGGATGACTCAGAACCTTGGGATCTGGGGTCAGGGCCCCTTTGAGCAAAATTCCATGATACTCACCATTCAGCTGTTGGAGAGATGCATTTTCAATATCAATATTCTTTTCATTTTGAAAGATCATCACGCATCACTTTTTATTTATATTGTTTTCATCAGTTGGGCACTATTGATAATTCCAATAACTTAATTCAAAATAAATTTTTAAACCCTTAAAGATTTATATTCACAGTACATTTTAAAATTACGTGTGTGTGTGTGTGTGTGTGTGTGTGTGTGTGTGTGTGTAGCCATCTCTCCATATCTGCAGATTCAACCGAGGATCAAAAATATTCAAAAATGAATTGTGTCTGCATTGAACATGCACAGACATTTTTCTTGACATTATTCCTTAAACAGCACTGCATAACAATTATTTACATAGCATTTACATTGTATTATGTATTATAAATCATCTAGAGATGATTTAAAATATACGGGAGGATGTGTTTAGTTTATATGCAAAACCTACACCGTTTTGTATCAGAGATTTGAGCACTCATGGATTTTGGTATCCAAGCAAGGTCCTGGAACCAATCCCCCATGGATACTGAGGGACAACTGTATACATACACTCTCTCTCTCTCTCTCTCTCATATATATATTCAGAGACCACAGGAGCAGGAGAAGAGCATTCAACAGCTATGTTTGACTTCAGCATCTAGGCCTTCCAGCCGTGCGGACACTCTTTCCACGTGCAGCTGGACTCCAGCTCCAGGGACCACCAGGAACTCTCATATTTGTGAATGGTTCTGTGGTCTACATTACATCCCACATAAAATGCAGCTATTTCACAGGCTGCAGCCCCACCAAAACAGTCTCATAAATAGTTTTTTAAGTTTCCATTCAGCATATAATGCAGTTTCATCCATTTCATTAATCTTGGTTACATTCGCATTTCACAGTTTGTTCCAAAAGAGCCATTTTCTGGCTAAAACCATTGTTTTTCTTTTGGATTTCTACTCAGAAATCATTGTTCACCAAGAATCTGAATTTTTAATCAAATTTTTATCTACTTGAACACAACGTGGATGAGAGACATGTCCAAACCTTTCTGGGTTGCAAATGCTGAGTTGGGGGCCAGCCTTCATCACCAGGTTGGAGGTCTTGTCGCACCCCCGAGCTTGGCCACACAGGAATCAAATTCATGACTTAGCCAGGCTCCGCATGGCTGCATGTGATGGGGTATGGGGGCCATCAGTGCTATTTGTTAAATATGTGAGGGCTTCCTTCCTGCCTTTTGGTAGAATTGCACTTCCCGGCCACCTTGCCGTTTGGTGCAGTCATGTGACTGGTGTTGTCTAAGACATGTGAGTGGAAGCAGCGTGTATCATTTTTGAGCCAGTGTTCATTAAACCACTTTAGCTTCCACCTGTCACGGTGACTTTCCAGAAATGTGTCAGGATGAAGGCTGGGGCCTTGAGCAAATACAATGTGCAGACACCACCACATTCACAGAAGGGAAACATAGCATTTGAGAGAATTAGCTGTTTCTTATTTTAAGCTGCTGAGATTTGGGGATCTTTTGTTAACTGCCCATAAGCCATCCCAATTAACACACAGAGTCATTTACAAATCATTAAAGCCTGTGATGTTAAATCTGTGAACTGAAATGTTCTACAACGTGCAAATCACTTTGGTAACTGTGTTTTTTTTTTTTTCACCTAGAAAAATTCAGTCCTTCGTCAGGTCTGAATTGTGGTGGTAAACTCCAGGCTTCTATCTGAAGTCAAATACCAAGGAGAAGGTGCAAGCTTCGCCTTCTGGAATAAATTCGGTGAACTGCCAAGCTTGCATTCTCTCCTTGGTACTTGACTTCAGACAGGATCCCGGGAGTTTACCACCATGATGCTTCCTGCTGCCTGCCATAGCCCTCTGAGCCCTGGGTCCGTGCTCACTGTGCTGATCCTGGCAACCATGACCTCTGTGACCTTTCTCAAAAATCCCATTTTCTGCTTTGACGTAGGGTCAGAGACACTACTCAATAAGCAAGCCTGGTGTCCATCAAACATTGCTTTAAATAAGAACATAAACTGAAAGGTCTTTACAAGAGAAATGCCATGTGCAGCTGATGGAGCCCAGAGAAAGAGTTATTAGTCCAGGAAATCAGGAAAACTGATTAGCAAGATGAAAGGACATGGCCTGAAATCCAACTAAGCCATGACAGATGCAGATATTATTCTGCAGGTGTCAGTTCATCCTGCTTAGACAGCAAGGCCTGAAGGCTAGTGGGATCCTTCACTGCTTTAAGTTGACAACAATAACAACAAAACACCAACACTCAAATGTAGATAATCATCAACTGCAGAGCAATTACAAATTATCCTTGTAACCAGAAAACTATTTTTCTCTCCATGCATGTCATCGTCTGCCCTTTGTCCGAGGCCTTAGCAGATCAGAGGTCAAGCATTCTTAAGCTGTGAGTGGAACCAGAGCACTCAATCCAGCATCAAAGTCCTGAATAAGGTCGGCTCCTCCTGGAAAATTCTTGAAACTACACATCATCGGATTCCGATGGTTCTGGCTTTAAATTTTCCTTCTGTTTCTTAGCTGAAGGCCTAATTGAAACCACCCAAAGCTACTCGGGTGCTCTGTCTTAAAGGTAAAGAAGGACACCTTCAGGAGAAAGGAAGGAAGGGAGCTAATGGCTTGATGACTCTTCTTGCAGAACCAGCTGAATCTAGGGACTGAGTGATAACCGGCCATGCAGTATAATTTTAGGGACCCTCTAAGTACCATTGGACTGCTGTGTGCCTTCAGTCCTACCATTACTGCTCCTTTCAGGTGGAGGCACCGAACACTCCTTTTAAAGTAAAAACATCATATAATTGGAAGATTTCATCAGACAGCACTCTTGGTTGCATGCAACAGAAAACTTGAGTTAAGCAGCTTTAAATGAAAGTATTTTATAACATTGGGTAACTAAAATGTGCCAGGAATGCCTTGTTCGTTGCAGGCACAGCTGGATCTAGAGGCTGCAATGATGTCATCAGGTCGGGAGGAGTGTCTCCTGGACTCTTGGCTCTTCTTTTTCCCTCTCAGGACCATTCTTAAAGAGTATCTCCTATAATGACAGGACAGATTAAGCCCAGCAGAAAAGAGCCTCTGCTGTGCCAGAAGCCACAATAAAAGGCCTGTTGCATCCTCATTGGCCGCAAGTGTGTCACATGCACCCAGGCACTGGAACATTCATGGCAGCTTTGTCTGTGATCATGAAAAACACAGAGCCAGCCCGGATGTCCACCAGCTGGAGCTCATGGCGTGGAGTACTCTACAGAGGTTAAAATAAACTGGAAAAGTGGTCATGCATGAAAATGCAGTGAAAGTGAAATACACGAGCATAGTAAACCTAAAGTTCAGGTGTGATTCTCAGAGGGAGGGAGGCAAACGTGATGGTGGAGAGTTACACTAGAAGCTTCCACTGTACTTGCAAAGTTTGATATCCTTTTTGGAATGGTTTGTTGCAGAATAGTTTTCTTTGCACCTAAAATGCTTTTAAAAAATCAAGACACAAATACCCATCCCACACTCAGTGCATCATCTTTGCCCTGAAATGATGTTTGTCCCATATGAGTCTGTGCATCTTCTTAGATAACCTCAGAAGCATGAGAACACTTGACTCATTCTCCTTAGCAGCAGGCTCCTGCCCGCTCCGTGCTCCTGGATCTCTTTGGATTTGTCTTGCTGGGTTTTGGGGAGTGGAGACGCCCTCCTCCCTGCAGCGCTTCCTCACATGGTGATTTGTCTATTGAGCATCAGTCAGGATCCCAGGAGGACCTGCAGGTGTGGCCGCCTCCCCACAGGGACGGAACCAGGTCCAGCTTCCCGGAACCAGGAGACCCAATGTCAGGTGTGATTCTGTGCTGGGATCCGAGTGGAACCACAGGTCTGTACAGCAGGAGGTGAGAAGCTCATGACTACAGAGAGAGGCATGGCTGGGGACCCGGTGCCTCTGCCCTGTCTCCAGCTCTGCACCTAAGGGCAGTAGAATACTCCAGGCCTCTCTCACAGTGACCAGCATGGAGCGAGGCTGCCCATCTCCCCGCCAGCCTGTCCTAAGTATGAAATTCCAGCATTGGAGATTCCTTCCTTTTTGGTGTTCCTTCTTTCCCTTTTATAACTGAGCATCTCCCAGGCAGGATGGCTGATTGAGCTATACCTGTCCACCTAAGTCTATGCTGGTGGTGAGGGCAGGGGAAAAATTGCGTTATCTTGAAGTCAGTCATTGATGACACCTCCTGTCACTGAGTATTCTTGGGACAGGCCTGCCCCGACCAGCTAGATTAATGGTTCCTATGGCATTTTCAAGGTGGACAGAAGGTTCCTCTGAGCACATTAGTCAGAGCTGGGTGTCTAATGGAGCCCTCACCCCCAGTTCAGCCAGAGCAGCTTGTTTTTGGTTTGACAAATTGAACTTTTCCATAAGGTTCCATTGGAATGAAGTCTTCATGCCTGAACAATTGAGAATGGCTGCTTCAGTCTAGGCTGGGATCATCTGGTTCCAAAACTGTCAAAGAAATTTCAGCAGGAAAATGTGGTCAAATAGTGTTGCCCTGGGCAGGTTCTCAAAGAAACACGTACTTGTCATCTATCAGTTTCATGGGTCAGGAACCTGGATGTGGCTTGGCTGAGTCCTCTAGCTCTCAAGGCTGCAAACAGTATCAGCTGAGGCTGTGGTTTCATCCTAAGACTCGCCTGGGGCTGGAGGATCTGCTTTTGAACTTATTCAAGTGGTCTTTGGCAGGATTTAGTTCCTCAAGATGGTGGACCTGAGACCCTTGGTTCTTTGTGGCTGTTGGCTGGAGGCCTCCCTTAATTCTCACTCCATGGGGAACTCAGCACATGGCATCTGGCTTCCCTAGAGCAAGGAGGTGATGGGGAGAATAAGACATTAAATCCGTCTTTTTTCTACCCTAATTTCAAAAGTAGCACCCCATCATTTTTCCCATATTCTGTTTGTTTGAAGCAAGTTCCTAGGTCCAGCCCACATTCAACGAGAGGGGATCACACAAGGGGACAGATACCAAGAAGTGGGGACCACTGGGAGCCCTTTTTAAAATCTGCTCCCCACACTGTCTCTGGCTACATTTTAGATAGTTGTTAGACTAAACTGTGAATAATTGACAGACTGCAATTTCTTCTATTTCCCTATTTTGGAGGTATCTCTCTCCTGGAAGCAGCCCTTGTTCACGCCAGAGGTGTGAACAGAAATTCTTTTGCTTTCCTGGCCTCAAACCGATAGAAAAATGTATCAGTTCAGGCAAAGCATTCCTCACTTGTTTGCTGAATTGTGTCTCTTCTTTTTATCCCTTAACCACTGATTTTATGGACTGTTGAGAAGGATGGAAGAATTGGGGTTGGGTTTTCTGTTTTCTTTTTTTCCCCTTCTTCAGGGAGAAAAAAACTTGGCTAGAGTTGAGTGCCTCCTAATCCCCAGTAGGAATCTGACATTTTTATTTTGCTTTCTCGCCCTCTCCAATCTGGCCTGAGGTGCAGGTGGGGACCTCCCAGCACTGTTATCATAATCCCACCCAGCCATGACAGAAACCTGCCTGAGGGCTTCAGGGGAGACTGAAGAGTCCCAAATGCATCTCTTGTCTAGGTGATGAAAAGTTGATTTGGGCTTGGTACCAAATGTTACTTATCAGATGCCAAGTGGCATTGTCTATGCATGGTGCCTGGTCCTGCTGAGGAGCTGATTGAGGGTGAGCTCCATCCACAGAGCTGGAGGGGTATCTGGGCACTAGGCTGGGTGGATTTAGGACCCCCAGCACAGTTGTTGGCTAGGACCATTGTTTGGTTCTGACAAAGAGCAGGGCACCATGGAGACAGGGAAATAGGCAAAGAAAATGACTCATCTGGCTGGAAGCCCAGAAAATGTATGCTAATGCCTTCATGAAGACAAAAATAAGATTATAAAGAGACTGGCTGGGGGAAAAAAAAAAAGCCAACCTCAAATGATGCTTCTCTTTAATCCATCCACTTAGAAGCCCAACAAGTTGCCGACGTTCACCATGCCAAAGACAGAACCATCACATTAGTGAAGTTGTTTTTCATGTCAATTCTTCCCTTTCTGTAACTAAAACTCACTACGGTAGACATTCCCAGTTGTCACTAACACTCTAAATTCCTGTCCTCTTCCCATCCCACAAGAGGGTTACAATTCCTCATCCTTGAAGTTATCTATGGACATAAGATCTTGCTTGGCCAAGGAAATCTGAGGAAGTGACATGAGTTGTTTCAGTATAATTATTTAAAAGCTGGTATGTGATTCTCTATGGTCTCTTGCCATGCCATGGTGCTCATGGGAGCATGTGTTGAGATGGAGATACCGAAAGATGGTGGAGCCTCTGTTCCCTTAGATCTCTGAGAGGTTAAAATAAACTGGGCCTCCCTAACAACTCATGTGAGATATATAGAGTGCATTTTGTTGTTTTAAGCCAAGGGGATTTGGGTACTGTTCTTTGTTGCAACATTGCCTTGCTTATCCTCACTAGTAAGTCTGCCATCCTGCACCCCAATATACTTTCTGTAGACACACTAAAAGCTTACCACTTCCTGGATGGGCACAGTGGCTCACACCTGTAATCTCAGCACTTTGGGAGGCCGAGGCAGGCAGATCACCTGAGGTCAGGCATTCTAGACCAGCCTGGCCAACATGGTGAAACCTGTCTCTACTAAACATACAAAAATTAGCCGGGCGTGGTGGTGCACACCTGTAATTCCAGCTACTCGGGAGGCTTAGGCAGAAGAATGCCTCGAACCCCAGAGGTGGAGGTTGCAGTGGGCCGAGATCATGCCACTGCACTCCAGCCTAGGTGACAGAATGCGACTCTAAAAAAAAAAAAAAAAAAAGCTTACCACTTCCCCTAAACTTACCCTCAATTGAAAACTTATTCTCTGGCCCTCCTAACAAAAATACAAACTTTTTACTGACAAGGCAGCACCTGGGTCCAGCAAACAGGGATTCCTGCGCCAAAACGTGCATTATCATGAAAGGGAAAGGAGCATTTAAAAGCTCTGACATTGGGGACAGACATTTTAATGGTTCTGTCAATGGAGATTAAAACTTGAAAACAGCCAAGGGTACACTTTTCGAGGTCTATATTTCAATGAAATGACAAGAGGAATGAACCTGCGGGACTAAGGTGCTTGGCACCATTTGGGAATTATTTGAGCTAAATAATTGCTGTCATACCCGATGTGATGTATATTTTATTTCAATCTTTTGAGAAATAAGAAGGAGAAGGTGAGAGAAAATACGCTCCACACAAGAGACTGGACAATTGATCATTAACCTCAGCCTCAGAAATCATAGGAGCTCAGATTGCTTTTGTTCCCATAAGAAGGGAGTTGTAAAAAGATAGGAGATGGTTACACAATTATATTTATAAAGCGTTAAAACTATCCTTCTACTAGAAAATACAAGCATAAGCTCCGCATCATAGGCAAATGTTGTTTTTGTGTTCCAGCATCCCTTCACATGACTTTTAATGAAGTTATATCCTCCTTTTATTTTCTTGGATCAACCCCCAGTTTACACTAGAGAGCATTGATTCTAACCTCAGTTTCAGCATGAGTCTTATAGGCTTAGATGAGAAACCTACTTTATCCTGTCCATTCTCAGTGATTGGTTTAGTGAGGGATGTGGAGTTCAACAAAGTTTTGTAACAAACAGCCCCAAAATCCTGGTGGCGTATTTTTAAAAAAGTACTTCTTTTTCTCACTCACGGGTCTGCAAGTCAACCGGTGCATCTCTGCTTCAAAGTTCAGACCAGATTCAGCTCCACATGTCTCCATCCTGGGCTCATAGGATGCTTGGAGCCTGCCCTTCTTGTGCCCATACCATAAGGGTAAGATCCTAAGCATCCCACACAAGCACATCTAAAGCTTTCTCCCATGTCACATCCACTAATACCCCACTGGCCAAAGAAAGTCACATGGCCAAGACCAAAGTCCTTGTAATGAGGATATCAGGGAAGAGAGGAAAGGGATTGGGTACAATAGCCCAATCTACTGCATCCATGTGGCTCAGAAATGGTCAGTTACATGAGTCAACATCTTCCTTTTATTATAGAATTGGGTTTTTATGATATTTGCAATAAAGGGGGTGCTGAGACTCTTAGTGAGCCCTGTAGTGCCTGGACACAGTTGCATATTTGTCCATTTCTCCTTGAGAAGAACCTCAGAAACTCTCTAAGTGAAGCAGAAAGTTGGTGAAAGATCTACGACAGATGACAACAGAGGTGAGGATAAATTTCTAGGATTCAGCCCCTTCTGATTTCTGAAGTGGATTAGGACACTGGCTTCCAGCTATGAGCAATAACATCAGAAAAATTCAGTCTCGGGTAAAGGTCACCCTGAATTAAGGGAGTGACTGAACCAAACATTTACAAAATGAGATGAGCTGCTATTCACTTCAGACATCCATGGTCACTAAAATATACAGTCCTCTTGTCCCCTTGCTGACTCTATTAATTAATATATGAACTTAAATTAGATAGTTGAGCTATGCCTCCAGATGGGAAGGGCTTGTTAACTGTTATTGATCCTCTCTTCTCATCCTCAACACATCTTCAATTTAAATGGAGTTGATCCCATTGACAACTGTTAGCCAAGATCTCTCAGGGCCAGGCCCTCTGCAATTAGGGAAGTACCTGGTAGAGCTATCCAACCAGAGTCTGATCCCAGATCCTTCCCTTCCTGGCTGTGAGATCCTGGCCAAGTGGCTTCAACTCTCTGAGCCTCAGCCTCCTCATCTTTAAGATGGACCTATCACCCCCACATCATGAAATGTGGCTAAGAAGATAAACTCTGGGACCAAAGTGCCAGGGTTTAAATCCTGGCTTCTCCACTTTCCAGCCATGTGACTTGAACAAGTGATTTCACCTATTCACTCCTCAGTTTCCTCTTCTGTAAAATGGGAATAATGACAGTCCCTACCTCACAAGGCGAGTGTGAAAATAAATAGCTCACAAGTAGAAGTGCCTAGAAGAGTTCCTGACACATTGATCACTCAATGTGTATTACTATTATTAAAATTGGTAGTAGTAGCATTTTCCTTCCTCTTAAAGAACTTAGAAATAATCATATTGTCACAAGTGTATAGACAATTTCATGTGGTTCAGACTCCAACCTGTATAAAGTGAATGTATTCTATGTGCCTGGCACCCTGCTAAGCAGCTTATATACATTACCACATTATCATATTTATTCTCACATCATGGTGATGACAATGATGACGATGCATCCTCCATCACACCGATGAGAACTGTGAGGCTCAGAGATACCCAGTGACTTCAGTGATTAAGATCACACAGTAAATTATACTTAAAGCCAGGATTTAAATGCAGGCCATCTGACTCCAGAACCTGAGTCTCCCCATCTGACTATCCAGCTTTCACAGGAAAAGAAACATAAAACACAATCTCATTCATCTGTTTGTTCATTCATTCAATAGTATTTATTGAGTCCTTCCCATGTGCCAGACATAGAAGAAGGCAGAGAAGGTGCATTCACCTATCCATCCATCCATCCATGTATCCATCCATCCTTTCATCCATCCATCCATCCATCCATTTATCCATCCATTCCCCATCCATCCATCCATCCATCCACTCATTCATCCATCCATCTATCCATTCACTCTTCATTCATCCATTCTTCATCCATCCAACCATTCATCCATCCATTCTTCATCGATCCATTCATTCATCCATACATACATCTCCTTTCTTCATCCATCCATCATTCCATCATCCTTCCATATGCACATAACACCTAATAGTTCTAGGATGTAATGTCTCCATCACCAGCAGAGTTTCTATCACTCATGGGATGAATTCTAGGTTTTCACTAGAGGTTTCCCCATATTCACTGTAAACTTCTATGCCCAGAATCTATTCTTAGGCCATTAAGCCAGTCTCTGCTTCCCCAGATGCTAAGATTCACATCTACTCTCCAAAACACAAGCATCCCTTGGATGCCCAGCTGGTCCAAAAAGAGATTCATCTGGCTCAGTCTCCAGACTGGGCAAGTTGTCTGCACACCCCAGGATGTGGATGGATGCAGGCTGGATAGCGGGGGTGTTCACATCTTGGTATTTACAAGATGATATTTACATCTTGGCCTCAGGCATGTGAGCATGGGAGTCTTCATTTGAAATACCATAAATTAATAGAGACTAAAATGTTAACATTTATTTGGTTTAAATTGCGCTCTCGATTCAGAAATATATTTGGACTAGGAACTCTTCCAGGAATATTTAAAGGATCATATTTTGCTAAAGTTGAATCTTTAAAGAAAATATACATATTCAACTCTTTAGTGAGCTGAATCCTGAGCTGTTTTTATTTCCTTTTTTAAGTAAATAACGTGTAACATTTAGTTTTGATTCTGTGATTGGCATTCCAGTCAATTAACGTAGCTCATTTGGGTGTTTGGTTTAGTTCAGATGACTAAAAATGCTTATTTATATAAGTAAACATATATGTAAAGTAGTCACATTTCAAAAATTTTGGAAAATAAAATTTTGGAAAAAAATGGACATGTCTGATGTATGATGCAGCATTTTCCATTGCAAAGTTCTGAATCTTCAAGTTCTGCAGTCTTTATGACTATTCTGTTGTGTTTATTGGGGATGAGACCACAAGTCTCTATAACCCAGAACCCATTTGATACATGGGGGGGACAAAGAAAGAAAGAGAAGTATCACATGGATATATTCTATCTCTTGTTTTCTTCTAATGGAAGATAGGAGATTAACAAGAATAAAAAAGAAGAGTGATGGAGCATCAGTGATGAAGAAAGAAGTCAAAAGCACTACCCAATTTTAGAGAAAACTCTGTGTACAGAGACACAATTAGGTTGTGTCAGAGAAGCCTAGCTGCCTACTCTTTTGTGGGAACTCCTGAAAAACAAGCCCTCACCTGCTTTGAGAATCTCAGTAGATGTGAGGATGCGGGCATTGGGGCCACTTTCCCCCAGTAGGTCTCTGAGTGTAAAACCAACACAAAGATATCCCTTCTTTCCTTCTTTATTTGTATATGAACCCTTATTTTGTATTTCAAGAACCTAAATACCCAGCTAAAAACATTTCCAAGGCTCTCTTTCATCCTGGAGTGGTATGCAGATCTAACCAATGGTTATTAAACATAAGCTACTAAATAGAACTTCCAGGAAAACCCTTTAAAAGGAGCTGATGAAGTGCTCTTTGTCACTGTCTGTCTTCTGAAACTTGGTCATGTTGGCTGGAGCTATGGAAGCTGTATTAAGATCATGAGGACAGAGCTCACAACAGCGATAGAGGGGTAAAAAGCCAGAAGAGACTGCCTCTAGACTTGTTTAATGTGAGAAGAAAATAAACCTCCAAGGTGTTTTAAGGGGGAGGGAGAAGGGAAGGGTCTCTGTAACTTTCAGCCAAAGCAAGCCTCAGAAACCTTGACCCTTATTTTCAACTACACGTAACATACCACCTCCTGATGTGGCAGTGTGCCAATTTCTTCTTTCTAGGTGGGTTCTTTTTTGAACTGAGATGATAGATATTTCTGCAACTTTTCCATTTGCATGGAAAATGTCAAATTATAATGTATCATTTTCATTTCACCATACTAACAAATACTCCCTTGAAGTCAATAACTAGAGAGCTCATCCCAGAAGTAATTTCCTGTCATCAAATTTTTGAATATATATAATTTTTATTTGCTACTCCTGCTGGGAAACCTATTGGCATCTATGCTAAGCCCTGAAGATTTTATTGCTGTTTTTCTAAAGTTGATACAAGTCAGCCCTCAGATAACCTTTGCATGTATGTGTCAAGAGGCATCATAGAATCATGAAATCAAGAGTTGGAAGGAACATGAAGAATCATGAGAGTTGAGATTTGCTTACGTAGTAGGGTGAAAATTTATAGACAGTGTTAGGTGTCAAGACACATCAGATTCTTGTTCACTTCTAGAAAAAACTGTACCTTGGGTATAGTCTGGAATATCTGCTCCTCCACCCAAATCTTTCTGATCTAAGCAGATCAGAAGGTTCCATTCTTCCCAATTATTTAGTTTGGGTCAGCCATGGGTGTCACTGAAGGTGATCTAATCAGAATCAATCCCAGATCTTTTGTGGGAGCTAGCCCCCTTCCCCTTTGAGGCTTTCAGTGGATTCGAGGATGTGGACACTGGAGCCACTTTAATCTAATGGGTCTTTAGGAGTGACAGCCGGTGGGCGCGGTGGCTCACGCCTGTAATCCCAGCACTTTGGGAGGCTGAGGTGGGTGGATCATGAGGTCAGGAGATTGAGACCATCCTGGCTAACATGGTGAAACCTCATCTCTACGAAAAAAATACAAAAAAAAATTAGCCGGGCATGGTGGCGGGCACCTGTAGTCCCAGCTACTCGGGAGGCCGAGGCAGGAGAATGGCGTGAACCTGGGAGGTGGAGCTTGCAGTGAGCCAAGATCATGCCACTGCACTCCAAAAAAAAAAAAAAAAGAGTGACGCCATACCAAGATGTCCTAATGACCTCATTTGAGCACTGAATCTATCTGGACTTGATGTCTGACTACAATAACCATACAACTTACTGTCCAACCCAAGGCACTTGTCAAAATGAGTAGGAGTGCTATTAATAATCATTACGATTATTAATTAACAAGCATAAATCAGAATTGCCATAGGCAAATTCTTGAGACAAGAAATCACATGAGACAAAAAATCTCCTTCTTGATACAGTCATTCAGATTCTTGGAATACATTTCATCTCCTTACATTAGCTAGAGAGCAGTTCTGTGACTTATTGATAAGGTGACACAATAATTTGTTATTCAACTAGGGTCACTTTGGAGCGTGAAAGAGACAGCTATTAAGTAAAGAAGCAAACAGGCACACACTGGGACTCCTCTATTCAGAAAAGGGCTCATCCTGCACATTGAGTGACTGCCAGGTAGAAAGCACTGCTCTTATCAAGAGGTGAGCAATGAACATTGTGGGGTGCGGATAGGATCGGATGATGTCTTGTCTTTTGCATCCTGATTTACAAAAGCACAAGGACTCCTTGGTTCTGTCCTCTACTGATTCCTGATACATTTGTGTCCCTACCACTATTCTTGCTTACAAAATAGGGTCTGTTTATAAACCATCTGCTTAAGTTTTTACCAGGCAATACATTCAGATGGCTTAACAATCAAAGTAATAGAAGAGGATTCATTTAATGGACTCACTTCCACTCTGAGCACTCCACTCCCTTGCAAGTAACCACTTTAATAGTTTCTAATGTGTCCTTCATTGCTTTTTCATGCAAATATAAGCAATATAAACATATAGAACCTTACATTTTCTCCTTTCATACACGAAAGCAACATCCAATAAATACTGCCATGCCCCTTGCTTTTTCTCACATGCGAGATCTTGCATATATTCAAGAATAACTATCCCACGGGCCAGGCATGGTGGCTTACACCTGGAATCCCAGTGCTTTGCAGGTTGAAGGCAGGCGGATTGTTTGAGCCCAGAAGTTTGAGGCTGCAATGGGCTATGACCATGCCACTTTGCCCCAGTCTGAGAGACACAGCAAGTCTCTGTCTCTAAAAAATATAGTGATAGTCATAATGGATCTCATCTCTATTTTATCCATTGCAGTATATAGACATTCAATAGTTTTTGCTAGTTTGCTTTTGTTTTTAACTAGTGTCCTACAGAGGAATGCTCTCTTTGGTTCTCACCAACAATGTTGTGATACACACCCTTGATCTTAAGTATTTGGAGACAAATACCTGCAGCATAAATTCCCAGGAGTGGGATTGCTGGTCCAAACACTAAAAGCATTTGTCATTTTTATAGGTTTCTCCAAAATGACCTCCACAGAACCAGTGCTGCATCACCCCCCACCAGCGGTGTTGGAGAATGACTGCTTTCCACAGCCTTACTGACTAGGATATCATCACACTTTGGAAATTTTGCTGATAAGGTAAGCAAGAAATGGTTTATCAGTCTAATTTGTTACAATCAAAGCCATCTATGTTAAAAAGACCCCCAGGAATCTATAAAGCAAGTAGCCCCACCTGGCATCACTGGTCACGCTTGGGGAGCAGCAGAGAATGGTGCCAACTCCCTCAGGCTCTGCCACGCCTGGCTACCTAAGGCAGTGGGAAGAAAATGTTCAACATTTGACCTAATCCTCTGTCAGGACTGTCTCCCGGAGCGGGAGGGGGGCCCCAATTCATGGTTTTATTGGTTTTATCAGCTGTTGTGTGGGAGGTTTTTGGATTTTGTTTAGACAGGGTCTTGCTCTGTCACCCAGGTTGGAGTGCAGTGGTGTGATCTCGGCTTACTGCAGCCTCCGCCTCCCAGGCTCAAGTGATCCTCCCACCTTAGCCTCCCTAGTAGCTGGGACTACAGGCGTGTGCCACCATGCCAAGCTAAGGTTTGTGGGTTTTTTTTGTAGAGACAGGGTTTCATCATGTTTCCCAGGATGGTCTCGAACTCCCAAGCTCACGCAATCTGCCCACCTCTGCCTTCCAAAATGCTGGGATTACAGGCTTGAGCCACCATGCCCAGCTGTTTTTTTTCTTTTTTGAGACAGTCTTGCTCTGTCACCCAGGCTGGAGTGGAGTGGCAAAATCTCGGCTCACTGCAACCTCCACCTCCTGGGTTCAAGCAATTTTCCTGCCTCAGCCTCCCAAGTAGCTTGGATTACAGGCGCGTGCCACCACACCTGGCTAATTTTTTGTATTTTTAGTAAAGACAGGGTTTCGTCATGTTGGTCAGGCTGGTCTCGAACTTCTGACCTCAGGTAATCCACCTGCCTTGGCCTCCCAAAGTGTTGAGATTACAGGCGTGAGCCACTGCACCCAGCCTGTGGTTTTTTTGTTTTTTTAATGATACAGAACATTGTGCTGATGACGTGCGCCCTATCAAATGACCACACATGCTGTGGCCAGCACAGCAATGCTGGCATCTCCTTTTAAACTTGCCACATGAGGAAAAGTGGAGATACAATTTATCTTGCCTTCCTGAGTGGTACAAGCATGTGTCAAGTTACCAGGGAGATTTGATGAAGTGCAATATACCTTGCCATCTGACAGTTAGTGGCCTTGTTTCCTTTCTCTGGGATAATATTGAATTTCATACTGAGAGCATCAACAAGAGAAAGGCTCATACCTAATAGCTAATATCTGCAGAACATGTGTTTCTGCTCAATTTCTGCACCTTTATTGCTCCATCTGACACTGCAATTCTTCCTGCTGCATAACAGCCTGATTCGACTCATCTGTCTTACATCTAATTCAAGTTGAAGTCCATTAGGCAAGCCAATTCCTGGCCTATTTGTGTCCCTTCTCACAAATTATTCTAGCTGATTCTCTGGCACTAGTTTTGTTTTGTTTTTGTTTTTATTTTTTCCAGGAACGAATAGCTGAAAAAAATTCTGATGATGTTAAAGGAGATCTCATATTCCTTTATGTGTTGTTTTAAATGACAGATGACAATTTGGCATCCTCACAAGACAACGTGTCCATCTGACAAAAATAACGTGCTCTGAATTTTTTTTTTTAAAGAAACACAAAGCAGGAAAAGATGTCTACCTTTACATTTTCCAGCACAAAACCAATTCTTTGTAAACCTGTACGTTTCTTGATCAACTCGTGCCTGGTTCTCACAGCTCAGTATTCAAGTTGCTCACGGCAACAACCTTGACACCATCCTGAGACGCGTGTTGTCTTGTTTTTCACACGTACCATGCCCAATACACATGACAAAGACTGTTGACTCGACCTTAAAAATATCCCCAGCTTCCCCTAGTTCTCCCAGCCCACTTCTACCACTGTGGTCCCAGCTGCTGGGGAGACTCTGTCCTCACTGGCTCCTGGGTCGGCATTTACCCTCACCACGGCCCCTTGCCCCTTACCCTAGCAAAATGGTCACAGTGGTGCTTTTAACCACAAGTCTGATCATGTCATTCCTCTGCTCCTGCCTCGCACAGATAAAACCCAGATCCTCACAGCGGCCCATGAGGCTTTGTCGGGGATCTGGCCTCCTTGCCTCTCTGGCTTCTCTGTCTACGAATATTCCTCCACTCTGCTGTGGCCACACTGGTCCCTCGCTTCTGCTTGAATATGCTCCTGCCTCAGGGTCTTGGCGCTTGCTGTTCTCTCTGCCTTTCTCCCAGATTTAGCCAGTCCGTCTCTCCCTCTCAAGGCCTTCAGGTTTCTGCTCCATGCCAGTGTCCTCAGGGAACCTCCCTGGCACCCCGACCCCTCTTCCTGGATTCACTTTCTCTCTCAGCATCAGCCTCCTCTTGGCACACACGAGATCCATTTTGTCTTTATTGATTGTCCTTGATCAGAGCATGAGCTCCTTAGCATCAGCACCTTTTGGATCCCCTGCTTTCGACTGAGCTAGGAACAGTGCCTGGCACATTACAGACACTCAGTAACCTCTTTAACAAATGAATGAATCCATGAGAGGTCAGTTGGGAAACCAAGCAAAACAGACCATCCCTTGGAGTTCCAAATGCCAAGGGAAATATGACACATGAACCTCAGGATGTCCAAACAGCCAAAACTAGAGTTACATGAAACTATCTATTTTTTTAAATTTTAGTACCTCCCAATCTTCTTTCTGAAGAAACCAATTCTTGCCCAGAGTTTCTGCCTTGGTGTATTTTTAATCAGCCTTTCTTTGCCTGCTCAGCAGCTCTTGGAGCTCCTGGGTTCACTGGATGGATGCCCCGTCTGGTCTCGGAGCCACTTTCCCTTTGGAGGAAATGAGGCTGACATAAGCACTTGCTGCCTTTGTCAGTCAGGACCAAGATACACAGCACCAGATGTCAGCCAGAGATGAGACTCCTGCAACAAGGGGCTACTCAGTTGAAACATTTCATATAATTGGAAGATGAGGTTAACGGCGACAGGGAAAATTCAGGTGGATGTACAAGGGTTTATGAAGTAGATGCTGAAAAATAAATAGATCAGGGGGTGTCCAGCTGGCCCCACCTGACTCTGCTATTTCTTGGCGAGTGATGGTACGACAGGCAGGATGTGTGTTTGGTTAAAATCAAGGGCTGCAGAACTGAGTCAGGGACTTGAGTTGAAATCCAGCTGCCCGCTCTCCAGCTGTGTGACCTTGACAAGGCCCTCCCCTGACCTCTCCCCAGTCTGTAAAGTGGAACAACATTCATAAGAAGCGTGACTGCCTTAGGGGCCTCCGGAGGGTCCATAACCCACAGGAGACTTGACAGTTTGGGTATTTCCAGGCCACGCACGCACAGGGCACTTTCTCACACAGGGCTTTGCTGGCTGGATACTCATGTGCTCCAGGAAAGTCACTCATCCATCCCATGGGGTGGGCACTGTCACTCTCCTACTTTCCAGAGGAGGGAACCAGGCACGCAGAGGGAGCTTCTTGCCCATGGCACACAGCAAAAGCCCCAGTGTTCTGAGCTCAGGGGCCAGCCCTGTCCCACTGACAGGCTTGCTTCTATGAAAGGATGATTTTCCCTTCTGCTGTTGGCTTGTGTGATCATTGGTCACTGATGTCTGGGCCATTCCTTGGGCCCTAAATCTGAAGAATGCAGAAGGTTGATGCCCAGGCAGCTTAGGGGTGCTGTGAAGACCTTGTTTCCCCTGACAGCCCACCCCAGACCCACGGCAGGGTGAACTGCCCTCTAAGGACCCAGTGTCAGCCAAAGCAAAGGCACCGTGGCTGATGGAGGCCACACAAGGGGTCATTGGTCCAGTCTGAGGCAGGTGACAATGTCACATGATGTAAAACTACTGGATGGTGGGAAAGGGAAAAGGAATTTACCGCAGGTCATGATGAAACGGGAAAGGTTCCCTTGTCCCCCTCACAGGGTGTGTGGTGGACGAGTGTGGCTCGCTTCTTCAGTCCCCTGCTGCTCAAACCTCTCTAAGGGAGCATATAGATGGGCAGGTTGTGGGGCTCGGCTCCGACCCACGGTATGTCTAGGGCTGAATGTTTACAGCTCCCGAAGTGCCAGTGGTCCTGTAGTTAGAAGGCTGTCTTACTTTGCCGTCTATAGGCGGCTTGTGTTAACCAGCGCAATTACCTTTTTTACCTTGTCACAAGGACAGAGGGTTTTCTTGTATCCCAGGTTCTTGCCTTGGTGTACCTGAAGAATCGGATCACACACGGGCTCGGAGAATGAGTGTCAAGTTTTATCGAGTGGCAGTAGCTCTCAGCCAATAGGGAAGCCAGAAAGGAGATGATCTTCCCCTGGAGTTGGGCCGCTCTCCTCCCTCCTCCAGCTGCCCAGCCAAACTCTGCCTCAAACCTGTCAGTCAATGGCTTGCCAGCCTGGGTGCCTGTTGGTGTGCTTTTCTGCTGGTGTGCTCCTCTGGACGTCCTCTCAATGACCAGCCGCTTGGATTTCTTCCGCTGATGTGCTCCTCGTGATGTCTGGCCGCCTGCGTGTCTGCCCACTAGGGTCTCGGGGTTTTAAAGGCCCAGGATGGGGGCGTGACAGGCCAGGGTGGTCTTGGAAAATGCAACATTTGGGCAGGAAATGCCTGTCCTCACCTAGGTCCGTGGGGGTGGAGCCTAGCCAGGGACCATGCCCTCCTCTACCCAGTACTTCCTTCCCCACTTCCTATTATTTAAAGTGACCATGCACTTCCCTTCCCAGCATGCCTGTATCAATGTCAGCTTCCTCTCCTCCCTCTTCCCAGAATCCAAATATGTAGCAGAAAGAAATGGGGTCAGTTTCCAAAGTATTTTATTAAAGAGCCAGTGGAAGAAGTAAGACTACAATTATACAATTATAGTGGTTGTTTCTCTTTAAGTCCCGAATTTCTACAGTGTTTTTCCAGTCAAGCTTAAGGAAAAACTCCTTGGGCTTAATAGAAAGAGTTGCATTCCATCAGCATCTCTAGGTCAGCATGTTTCCTACTCTTCCGAGACTTTGTTAGGATCATTTTCAATCTGTCTGAAATCAAATTAAAACAAGTCAAAACTGTGCCATGGACTCTGCTCTGAGTACAGTCCTCAGTTGCTTGCATTCATTTGTCCAGGAGCACCTACCCTGTTGCTTGTGGGCCCCCTTGAGTTTGGAGAGCCAGTTCAGGCACCACCGTTTTAGGAAGCTTTTTCTAATGGAGGTTGCAGGTTCCAGTGTTCTTGGCACAGAACAGGTGCCAGACAGGGAGAGGTTGGGGGTAGAAGGGGCAGGGGCTGGGGCTGCACACAAGCTTTCTCTGCTGCGGCAGCTACTCCTTTCCAGTCCTAATGACCATCTCCCAGTCCTGGGCCTGACCCCCTCCCAAGGGTCACCACTGTGTTGATAACAGTGTATCAGCTTCTGGACGTGATTCCAAAGTACTACAGTTATGACTTTCCATAGAAACTAGATCATATTGGCTAGGCGTGGTGGCTCATGCCTGTAATCCCAGCACTTTGGGAGGCCGAGGCAGGCAGATCATGAGGTCAAGAGATCAAGACCATCCTGGCCAACATGGTGAAACCCTGTCTCTACAAAAAATAAAAACATTGGCTGTGCATGGTGGTGCATGCCTGTTGTCCCAGCTACTCAGGAGGCTGGGCAGGAGAATTGCTTGAACCCAGGAGGTGGAGGTTGCAGTGAGCTGAGATCGCGCCACTGCACTCCACTCTGGTGACAGAGGGAGACTCCATCCCAAAAAAAACCCAAACAAACAACAAAAAAGAAACAGCAGAAAACAACAGAAAAGAAACTAGACCATATTTTGGTGCACACATGTTTCTGTAAACAGCTTCTCACATCACATATGGTCTAGCATCTTGCTTTTCCCCCCGAACCATATGCACTAGAGACCTGTCCACCTTGCTGCATACAGATACCTCTTCCCTTATACCACAGTGGTCTGTATGTGTCTATGTCTAAGGGTGAACCTCCCAGTTCATATCCCCTTTCCCCTGAGGATGGACACTTAGGCTGTGAGTGGTCATGAGTATGTTTGTGAACTAGTTCTAGTTCTCTAGAACTAGATGGTGCAACTGTCCTCCTCTGCCCTGCACTGAAGATAGTCATGGCCACGGGACTGACATTGACCAATGGAACGGGAGCACAAGTCCCGTGTGTCGCTTCTGGGCAGAAGCTTAAGAGACCCTCTGTCCAGGGGCCCTCTGTCCTGCCTGGGCTGTCACAGGAGCATGAAGGAGGAGCTGCCCTCCACTAGATCCCTGAGTGGAGATGACGTAGAGCAGAAGCCCAGCCTCCCTGAGACACACAGGCAGCGAGAGCAAGAAGCAACCTTAGCTGTTCAGGCCCCTGGGGTTTCGTTGTTTGTTACTGCAGCAGCACCTCATCTACCCCAGTGGATGCAAATTCTTCCCCTGTTTCTCCAACATAAACAATGCTGCAATGAGCAGCCTTCTCAACTTGTCCTTGACCTGTGTGGGTGTTGCTCCAAGTTAGATTTTTAAACAAAAAAAAATGTATTGCACGAAACTGTATTTTCTTCTCAAAGAGTAAAAAGAAGCTTTTTGCTAAATGAAATTTCATTGGAAACTTTGAAAATGCCTGAACTTAAATATTTAATCCATCACTACCCATTTAATATGAAGCTCCAGGTAATTGGCATCCATTCTCCACACCTGGCTTTTTGTTGCATTAGGCACAGTTGTAATCTGTGGTTAGCCCAGGGATGGTGAATTTTGAGTCTCTTGGCTGCAAAGGACTCACAGAGAACCTCTTGCTGAGAAGAGACAAATTCAGCATCCTTTCCCCAGCCCCCTCCCCTGTGTTTATTTGTCATGACCATAAATGTGCACCCTCTGCTGTGTGTAAATCTACGGCTGCAGGAAATGGCAGACAATCACCTTGCAGGGTGTCCCCTGGTCTCTGAACCCCAATGTCGTTTTGCATTTTGCTCCCCTGTATTTAGCCCAGGAAGGGGGTTAGGGAAAGTCACAAACTGCCCATGCAGTGAAGTCTTCAGCCTTGCCAACCTTTGCCCAGGCCTCTCTGCACATTCCCTGCATTTATGGTTAAAACCCCTTTCCTTTTCCCCGTGATAATTTCTCCCTAGGACCCTGAGATGGAGCAGGCCTGTGGTCTAGGCAGGATTCCTCACAGCTGTTTTGATTGCTCAGGTCTGAGCCGGTCTCTCCATTTGGCTGCAAAGATTAACTGAGCTCCATCAGCAGATCAATTAATCAGTAACAAATGCAGGCTGATGAGTTTTCATTCCCTTTCAGGCCACAGGACATGTTATAGACAGACTGCCAAGTCATTTTAAACCTGTGAACATTCAAATTGCTTCAGAGCTGAGTCTATTCTAGAACGTAGCAATTTTGAGCCTTTGTGCAGCTCTGATTCTTCATAAGCCGATAATGGGTATGTGGAGAGCATAAAGCGAGATTGGATGGCTTCCATTTAGGATGGCAGGAATGGAAATCTGAACAGAAGTAGAGGAATCATCATTAACCTTCACAATGGCATCCACACCTCTAGAGGTGGGAAGCAAGAACTTTTAAGCAACTGTGTTGTTTACTGGGCACTCAACTTGGCCAGTAAGACAATGGTCAGGCCAGGGAAACCTGGATTCCACTTAAATAATGATCGTTCCCAAATGGGTGATTACTGGCATGGCTGCAGGGTGAGGAGGCATGGGCAGTCCAGAGAAGAAGAAAAATAGCTCATTTATAAGTCCCTTTTTAGGAGGGATGAGAGAATGATGAAAGCTAGGGTTTGTCTAGCATTGGCCAGAAATTAACTCCCAGAAATTGACATGATCACCAATAATGATTATTCTACGTTCACATGGCTTCTCTAGTGTAAATTTCCTAATTTGAGTTCCTGGCAGCCATTTTCCCATCTTCTGGTAACCAGACCCTAGTAATTAAGCAGTCATTCTCCCATTGCCCATCACTGGGGTCAAGAGGAGCTGCATGTTGGGATCTAAGGGTAGAGCATGTGACTGGGTCTGGCCAATCAGCTGGTAAATCCCCCTGACCAGGAAGTGGTTCAGGATGAGCATGTGACATGAGTTAATCCAAGCAGAGCGAGCCCTGGTTCTGGAGCTGGAGTGACCAGGAGAGATGCCTCCGGGAACAGGCGCTGCTGGATGTCCACCCAATAGCTCCCCACTCCATATTCCCCCAGTCCAGCGACTGAGAGCACCAGTTCCTTGCTTTCCCATCCTCCTTTGCAGAGAGGGCAGAATCACATGACCCAGTCCAGCCAGTGGAATTTGAGGGAGCATCTGGTGGGGTGTGGTGTGGGGAGGTGGAGGGATCTGGGGGGATTTGCCCCATTCGGTAAAAGAGATGTTCTTGACAGGAGTCTTCCCTTTCTACCTGTATTGGATGCTGTTGGGTGAATGCCACAAGCTTAGAGCCAGGGCAGCCATTTTTTCACAAAAAAGCAAAAGTACATATATACTCAGAGTGCTTACATTTGGAGTTACTAAATCACTCTCAGAGTTAAAAAGAAAAAAAAGAACTTTATAAGTAAGCTACTTTTAGACAAGATTCTTTTACTTATATTGATGCATAAAGAGAGCTACTGGGAGCCATGTTGCTATCCTATTGAGCCCTGGAATGATGTCATCATAAAGAACAGCAGGACTGAAACAGTGTCTCGGTGGCTTTCTTTGAGCCCCTAGATCCACCTGTACCTGGAACCTTACTTCTGAGTTGTTCCATTACATGAGTCAATGCATTCTTTTTTTTTTTTTTTTTTTGAGATGGAGTCTCGCTCTGTCACCCAGGCTGGAGTGCTGTGGCTGGATCTCAGCTCACTGCAAGCTCCGCCTCCCAGGTTCACGCCATTCTTCTGCCTCAGCCTTCCGAGTAGCTGGGATTACAGGTGTGCACCACCACGCCCGGCTAATTTTTGTGTTTTTAGTAGAGATGGGGTTTCACCATGTTGGCCAGGTTGGTCTCAAACTCCTGACCCTCAGGTGATCCACCTGCCTCCACCTCCCAAAGTGTATGTGCTTTTTATAATTAAAAACATCAAAACTTATAACTTTGGCATAACAAAGGATGGTATAAACAAAGACAAGGAAGAGATATTCAGCTCATACATTACAAAGGATTAATTTAATATGCTGTAAAGCAACAAGAAAAATACAGATAATTTGATAGAAAAATGGATAAAGGATATGAATGGATTGTTTACAGAAAAGAAATGCAAATAACCAATAAACACATCAAAGATGAGAATTTGACCTTTAATTAAACAAATGGAAATGACTATTAAATTCACCTATCAGATAGGCAAGACAAACCCTTCAAAGCTGTGGGTAAACAGATACTCCTATTGTTCTACCTAAATAGGTGCGGGCAGCTTGGTGGGTAACTCGGCAATAGCTATCAAATTAAAATAAGAATGCTCAGACCTTTTGTGTAAATCAGGATCCACACAGGAAGAGGGAAGCCACTCCAATCTGAAAAACAGAGAGCAAGAGTCAGTTCCACAGGTGATGGAAAGGCTAGGGGCCAGATGGCAGAAACTGAGTCAAGAGAGAGAAGAAGGAAGCCTCTAGCAGCTCTAGGCATAATGCGAAAATGAAGAAGTGTAATTCCCGGCACCCACATCTGGGGTGACCCAGGAGAAGACAGAAGCACACAGGGGCCCTTCTTTAGAAGCTGAAGCCACGGAGGAAGCATGGTTACTGTTTGAGGCAAAATAAGAGAAGAGAAAAAAAGTGTTCAGGCCTTCACTTCCAGAAAGAGTGGATACATTTTTCCTGCTCTTCTTGCTAAGTACAGCTAGAACCCCTGCAATTATGTATAGAACAAACCTAAGCCTCTGAACAGTGGAGAGAAGAAGGCAGACCAGCAGGGCCCTTGGGATAGGAGAAATGACAGGACAGTGAGTTCCTGGGGTTTTCTTTTGCCTTCTTTATTGTGGACTGGGTGCTAGAGAAGCTGACAACCGGGAAATGCCAACAAGCACAGACAAAAGGGACGTATCAGGAAGACCCTGCCTTCTCTACCTGAAGGACAAGAAATAGGGCAGCCTAGCAAGACACAAAGCTTTTGGACAACCACCCCATGCAGCCAAACATAGAAAATCCTCAGCCCACCTTCATCCATGCCAGGGAAGAGCAAGTGAGGAACGTGAATTTCCACCCCCACCTAGCAGTAGCAAGGAGCCCAGACCCCCACTGGGGTGGTGTTGGAGAAGGCTGGACAGGAACCTAGACTTCCACTCTCGCCTGGTGTAAGGAGCCTCCAACCCACATGGTGCCAGTGGAGGCTGGTGAGGAGCCCTAAGGAGATGTCATTGCATCTCCAAGCCAGGGTGCTCAGAGATTCGGTGGGACACTGAGTCCTCACCCCCCACCCAGCAGTAATGCGGTGTCCCTCCCACCCCAGGGTATAAGTGGAGGCCAAGTGGGGAACTGGGACTCCACCCAACCTAGCAATAACGAGGTGCTGTTGCTGAACCCCCCACCCCCAGTGTGGTATGAAAGGAGGCCTGCTAACACCTGGAGATTTGGGTAAGATCTTGAGTCTCCTAGCATGCTGCCCAACATGGCAAGGAGTCCATCAAAAATCACTCCTTCTACCAAGAACCAGGAGCAGCTTACGTGAATAGGAAAAGACAAGCAACAGATGCCAACATCAAAATAACACAGATGTCGGAATGATTTCATAGTTATTTTAGAATGGTCATTGTAAAAATACTTTCATGTGCTGAAAATGAGTCAAAATATAGAAAGTTTTAGTGAAGAAAAGAAAAGTTTTAGTAAGGAAATAGAAAATATAACAAAGAACCCAAGTGGAAATTTTAGAACCGAGAACACGCAATAACCAATTTTTAAAAAAATATCAAATACCTGGGCTCGATAGAAGAATGGAAAAGACAGAGGGAAGTATCTGCAAGCTGG